>NC_092711.1:261653263-261972036 GCF_047496885.1 Scyliorhinus torazame
AGAACAGAGGGTTAAAACTGCAAGATTAGCAGCAGAAATGGCAGATGATTATGAATTAGTTCATAAATCAAAGCTTGGTTTCCGACATCAGTTTCAGCCCGTGGGCGATAGAAACCCGGGGACATGAGAAATATTCAAGTGGTAAAAGTAAAGGTGATCTGATGGGAGATAATAAGGAGTGTACCTCAGATTTAAAAAGAAATCCAAGAGGGTGGAAGAGACATGAAAAGTTTGAAATGTTTTCACTGTAATAAACTAGGCCATACAAAGTCAGTGTTGATGGTTGAAGAAAAGCACTGGGAAGGCTGATGTGGTAAAACAGGATAAGACAGTGGGGTTTGTTAAAGTGGTAAAGGAAATCCCAAGTGAAGCGAAGGAGATGCAAAAGATTGTACAGCCTGATCAAGAGGTGATTGATAAGAAGGTGCCAGATGTCTTTAAAGAATTTACTTGTGTGGGTAAAGTTTACTCATGCGTATCAGGAGGAGCAGGTAAAGAAGACACAATTTTAAGAGATACGGGAGCTAGTCAATCTTTCATTGTAAGAGATGAGGAGTTATGTAGTTTGGGAAGAATGATGCCAGAAAAGGTGGTAATATGTGGAATTCAGAGTGAAAGGGGTAGTGTTCCATTATATAAGGTATGGTTGGAAAGTCCAGTGAAGAGTGGTGAAGTGGTAATCGGAGTAATAGAGACGTTATCTTGTCCAGGAACACAGTTTATGTTGGGTAACGATATAGCTGGGAGTGATGCCTACTGTGGTTGATACGCCAGTGGAAAATCAGACAACTGAAGTGTTGAAGGACGAATATCCTGGGATTTTTCCGGATTGTGTAGTAACAAGGTCGCAAAGTCATAGGTTAAGACAAGAGGAGAAATCAAAGAGTGAAGATGAAGTTGAAGTGCAATTATCAGAAACGATTTTTGATCAGATGGTTGGAAAAGAACAGGTGGAGGATGAGGCGGATATTTTTAGTTCAGGAAAATTGGCGGAGTTACAACAGAAAGATGCAGAAATAAAACGGATGTATCAGAAAGCATATACGGAAGAGGACTCTGCGTGTATAACAGTGTGTTATTACAGTAAAAGTAATGTCCTGTTGAGAAAATGGAGACCTTTACATATGCAGGTGGATGAAAAGTGGGCAGAGGTTCATCAAGTCGTATTGCCGGTAGGGTATAGAAAGGAGGTGTTGCGAGTTGCACATGAGGTACCAGTGGGAGGTCATTTGGGAATAAAGAAAACTCAAGCTAAAATACAAAAACATTTTTATTGGCCTGGACTACATAAAGATGTAGTTAAATTGTCAATCATGTCACACATTTCAAGTGAGAGGGAAACCTCAAGCAGTGATAAAACTAGCGCCCTTAATACCCATTCCAGCATTTGAGGAACCTTTTACACGGGTCTTAATTGATTGCGTAGGACCGCTTCCTAAAACAAAAAGTGGGAATCAAAATCTTTTGACAATAATGGACGTGTCTACTAGGTTTCCAGAGGCTATTCCAAGACGTAATATTACAGCTAAAAAGATTGTGGAGGAGTTACTTAAATTCTTTACTAGATATGGACTACCCACAGAAATACAATCGGATCAAGGATCAAATCTTACCTCCAGGTTATTCAAAGTTATGGATACCTTAGGAATAAATCAATTTGAGTTAGAAAGGTGCTACTACAGAAGGGAAGGCAGGCTGGGGGTTTGGGTCTTCCGAACCTGATGTATTACTACTGGGCGGCGAATGTGGAGAAGGCGCGGAGCTGGGTCAGAGGGGTTGATTCCCAGTGGGTCAGGATGGAGGAGAGTTTGTGCAGGGGTTCGGGATTGAAAGCACTAGCAACAGCGCCTCTCCCGATAGCCCCGGGGAAATACTCAGGGAGTCCGGTAATATTGAGAATTTGGAGGCAGTTTCGCCAACACTTCGGGTTGGGGCAGGGTCAAGGGAAATGCTGATTTGGGGGAACCACAGATTTGAGCCAGGGAGGTGGGATGGAAATTTTCGGAAATGGGAGGAGAAGGGGATTGAGACACGAAAAGATTTGTTTCTTAGGGGTCGGTTTGCAGGTCTGAAGGAGCTGGAAGCGAAGTATGGGCTGGAGCAGAGGGAAATGTTTAGATACACACAGGTTCGAGATTTTGCCAGAAAGGAGATAGAGCTTCCCGGTGGAGCCGGCCTCCACATTGCTGGAGGAGGTGCTGACGACAGGGAGACTGGAGAAGGGGGTAGTGTCAGCGGTTTACGGAGCTATTTTAGAAGAGGACAAGGCACCAATGGAAGGCATCAAGGCAAAGTGGGAGGAAGAGTTGGGTGAGGATATGGAGGAGGGGTTCTGGTGTGAGGTGCCCTGGAGAGTGAATGCCTCCACCTCGTGCGAGAGGTTGGGGCTGATACAGCTGGTGGTGGTATACAGAGCACACTTCACGAGGGCGAGGATGAGCCGATTCTTTGAAGGAGTAGAAGATGTGTGTGAGCGTTGCGGGGGGGGGGGGGGGGGGCTGCTAATCACGTTCATATGTTTTGGTCCTGTCCAAAGCTAGAGGATTACTGGAAGGAGGTTTTTAGGGTAATTTCTGAAGTGGTGCACGTGAAACTGGACCCGGGCCCCTGGGAGGCCATATTCGGGGTGTCGGACCAGCCAGGGTTGGAAACGGACGCGGAGGCAGATGTTGTAGCCTTCGCCTCTTTGATCGCACGAAGGCGGATCCTGATGGGTTGGAAAGCAACCTCCCCACCCTGTGCCCTGGCGTGACAGGGGGACCTGTTAGAATTCTCGACTCTTGAGAAGGTTAAGTTTGAACTGAGAAGGATAGAGGGGTTCTACAATTCATGGGCATTATTCATCATGCACTTTCATGACTGGATAACATCGAATATTAGTTGGGGGGGGGGGGGGGGCGGTGTGTGTTAATGGTGACTATGGGTGATTCTTGATTCCTTTTTGTCATTTGTTTATGTGAACATGCGGACTAATGCTTGGGGTTTGGTGGGAGGATGGGATCGTTGTTATTGATATGGGGATTGATATATTTGTTAGATTATTGTTTATTGTTGGTGGGTGTAAATTTGGGAGAAAATGTGAAAAAGGAGAATAAAAAATATTTTTTTAAAAAAGGAATAAAATTTATATCAACTGCGTACCATCCAAAATCGCAGGGAGCGTTAGAAAGGTGGCATCAGACATTAAAGACAATGTTGAGGGCTTATTGTCAAGGATATCCAGAGGATTGGGGTAAAGGAATTCCATTCGTACTGCAATAAGAGATGCACCTAATGAGTCAACCAAATTCAGTCATTTTGAATTAATTTTTGGTCATGAGGTAAAAGGACCACTTCAATTGATTAAGGAAAAATTGGTGAGTGAGAAATTGGAAATTACATTATTGTATTACGTGTCAAATTTTAGGGAACGATTAAATAGGTGAATTGGCTAGACAACATTTAAAAGTTCCACAAAATGTGACGAAAAGGGCAGCGGACAAGAAATCCAAAGTTCGTAGTTTTGCCAGTGGAGATAAAGTTTTAGTATTGTTACCAGTGGTAGGTGAACCTTTAAAAGCAAGGTTTTGTGGACCTTATCAGATTGAAAGGAAATTAAGTGAGGTGAATTATATGGTACAGACATCAGACAGAAGGAACACTCACCGAGTGTGTCATGTGAATATGCTTAAAAGGTACTTTGAAAGGGAAGGAGAGAAAAAGGAGGTTTTAATGATTCTAACTCAAAGTGACAAACCAAATCCAGATGACTGTGAATTTGACATACCTCAAATTAAATTGGAAAACAAGGATGTTCTTAAAAATTGGGATAAATTGTTGAGTTACCTTCCAGAGGAAAAACAGACTGACCTGGAAGTGTTATTGATATCACATAAGCATATTTGTGGAGATAAATTGGGAAATATTAAAATGGCTATACATGATGTAGATGTGGGAAATGCTGTTCCAATCAAACAACATCCATATAGACTTAACCCTTTAAAATTGGCACAGGTTAACAAAGAGATTGAGAGTATGCTTAAAAATGGCATAATTGAAGTGGGTTGCAGCCAATGAAGCTCACCCATAGTGATGGTACCTAAACCAGATGGTACCCAATGGTGGTGTGTGGACTATAGAAAGGTTAATGCAGTTACAATAACGGACTCTTATCCTATCCCACATTTGGAGGATTGCATTGAGAAAGTTGGACAATCAGCTTTAATTTCCAAACTGGATTTATTTAAAGGTTACTTGCAGGTACCTTTATCCGAAAGGGCGAAGGATATTTCAGCTTTTGTGACTCCAGATGGTATATACCAATTCAAAGTTGTCATTTGGCATGAAAAACACCCCAGCCACATTTCAACAGTTAATTAACAAAGTTGTTTCAGGATTACCCAATTGTGCGGTATACATCGACGATCTGGTAATTTTAGCCAGAAATGGAAAGAACATTTAAAACATCTGATGGAAATATTCGATTGACTTCAGGAGGCGAGTTTGGTGATAAACCTTGCCGAAAGTGAATTTGGCAAAGTCCAAGTCACTTACCTTGGCCATACAATCGGACAGGGTCGAATGGTCACACGGGATGTGAAACCAACAGCTATTGAGGAGTTTTCAATACCCTCGAGACAAAGGGAAATAATGCGATTACTTGGCATGAGTGGATTTGATCGAATATTTGTGCAAAGGTTTTGTAGTGTGATTGCTCCACTGATGGACTTGCTGAAGAAACGTCGAAAATGTCAATGGACAGCAGACTTTCAACAGGCATTTGACTGTCTGAAAGCTGTGATAACCAATGCTCCTGTGTTGGCGAATTGGAAAGGACTCCGTGATCAGATTGAACGAAAGTATCTGACTTTAAAGACAAATGCCAAGGCGTAGAGAAAAGGATGGATCGTGCAGAGACCTTCTTGCTCAAAGAGACTGTCAATCGAGAAGTATTCCAGTTGGAGGAAAAACAAAAAATGGACTATATTGTTGTACCTGTTTGCGGGTGTTGTTGTTTTTTGTAACAAAAAAGTATATTTACTGTGTGCATTTCTTAAAGGATAGTGTAAAGGTGGAAAATGGAACCATCTTGAAGTTGCTGGTTTATTTTTTGTTCTTGGGCGGAGGTGTCATGTGAGAGTACCTTTAAGAAATTGGTGTGTATCTAAGTATCTGCAGTGAGAGTACCTTTACGAAATGGGTGTTTATTACGGCAGTGATGTCAGAGAGTGGGTGGAGCTGGGCTGTCTGTCAGCTTTTTACATTCGTTTTAGACTGTTTGCGGCAGGGTGTGTTTTATTTTCGTTTTCAGAGCTAGATAGCTGCAGTCACAGCCAGAAGGTGTATTAGAGTATCACTCTGTAATCTAAAGAATGTAAATCGATCCTTTGGTGATTTAAAACTAATAACTGCCCTTAGTAGTGAATTTAACCTGATGTGCTTCGGCTGAAAGATTTAAAAAAAAAAAGTCTTCTGGATGTTAAAAGGACAACTTAAGAATTACTTAGTGTTGTATTCTTTGGGGGTTGTATTTGAATTAATGGTTGCGAAGATGTTCACTTTATGTTTCAAAAAAGTGAACTTGAGTTCATAGAATAAACATTGTTTTGCTTTAAAAAATACTTTTCCATTTCTGCTGTACCACACCTGTAGAGTGGGCCGTGTGCTCCCCATACCACAATCAATTAAAAGTTGTGGGTCAGGTGAACTCCATGATACACTTCGGGGTTCTCTAAGCCCTAGCCCATAACAAAACACAATCCAACCCAAATTCCCACTATTCCCTTTCCCCAACAATATATTTACGGACATATAAACCAGTGAAGAATTACTATTAGCTTGACACAAAAGGTTCTCACGGGTCGCACGGTCCCAATTTTCTTCCAGTAAATTCCAGGTCATTGACGTGATGCTTCTCATTCAACTTGTATCTCTCCCTGAAGCACTCTGAACACGCTGTTTCTTCAACTGTAGAGCAGATAAGTTAGCTCCTTAAACCCAGACTTTCTCTGCTAAACTGATCACTTTACGGAGTCTTATAACTGATTAATCAGTTAACTACTGTTCCGCTAGCCGTACAATTTTTCTTCTACAAGCTTAAAATCCCTGACTTCTCTAATACACACATTGAACACCCCTTCTCTCAATATCCTGTCTGTAATGATATGTATATTGACTGACCTGTAACGAGTCAACAAATTAATGATAATGCTTCTTACCACAAGAGGGGACCACAGAACAATCATACATATATCATGACTTCAGGGATTTTGGAAGTCACGAGCTAGGATGAGGAATTGAACTAAAGAAAAGAGCATTAGACTGGGATGACCAGTTAGAATAGTGCATTATAGACATTAATTCGGGTTGCAGGGAGTGAACAAAGAGATTGGACAAAGCATGGAGAGAGGGGGATGGGTAGCTATTAGGACCAGTTATTTGCACAAAGGATACTGCAAAGGATGCTGGGGGAAAGAGGGCCAAGGGGAGGAATGTGTTATGGGCCTATCAGGGTCAGTGGTTGTGGAGGTCAGGTTACATGGCCAGGTCAAGGAATGTGGGAAAAGGGCCTATAAGAATCTTGTATTTGTCACCGTTACCTTATTTGGTCGTGTGTGAAACTTGATTCTATGTTCATGTGTATAAGATGTTATGTGCTTTATTTTCACTCACTTGCTCTGGGGATCTCAGGAACAGTGTTGGTCCTGCTGTTATCAAAGTGAGTCTGGCTTGCAAGCTAATTGAAATAAAATAAAACAATATCTACAAATCCGAACTTAGCCTTTTGACTGAGTCCAGACTGGACAGAAATAACTCAATTTCATCAAGGAGAGAACTGGATAAATAGTGAGGCATGAGAGAGGGCAGTTGTACTTGAGAAAGTCTGCTAGTTAGAGATAGCCTAGTTCAATAGAGAAACCTTCTACTTAGTTAGTGTAATAAATTTATAGTTTTGTTCGTTAACAAAGCTTTGTGTTCTTTATTCAACACTACACATTTGAGCCATCCAGGTAAAGCAAAATAGAGAACACAACACTGTCCTTTCTGTCTGTGCAGTACTCAATCACTGTTTCTCGGCAACAATAAAAATGTTCTGCTTTGTGTTTTTTTCCCCCCAGAATCGCTGAACTTTCAGCCCCTTTTAACCCATCTCTAACTTCAAGGTTTGCAAGACCTTATTATCAAGGTTCATTAACAAAACCTAAATTAAACCAAAGCCACTGCGAACATCCCCACTTCTGACCTTAAGATGGAGCGAAGGCCAACGATGAAACAGCTTCCAGTGTCCAACCATCTGTCGGGAGAAATCTTTGCAACAATCTCCTGGGACGGAGATGATCCACCTTCAACAACCACAACCATCTATCTTTGTGCAAGGCCCGACTCCGACTAGTAGAGTTCTCCCCACCCCACCTTGATTTCCACTGGCTTCAGTTTTGCTAGATTTCTTTGATGCCACACTAGGTCAGATGCAGCCTTGGCAGTCAACTCTCACCTTGGGTTCAGCTAATTTGTCCATGTTTGGACAAAGGATGTATTGAAGTCAGGAGCTGAAAACTAAGCGTCAGTGAGAAGGTTATTGCCAAGTTAGTGCCATTTGAAAGCATCCATCCATCATTTTGATGATAGAGAGTGGACTGATGGGGCAGTAATTGGCCAGGTTGAATCGGTCCTGCCTTTTTTGGACACGACACACCTGGGCAATTTTCCACATCGCCGTGTCGATGCCAATGCTGCAGTTGCACTGGAACAGAGCCAGCCGCCCAACGAGTTCAGGAGTATAAACCTTCAGTGCTACTGCTGGAATGTTGTCAGGGCCCATAGCCTTGCGTCTTCAGGTGTTTCGTGAAATCACATCAATTGAATTGAACTGACTGAAGATTGGCACCTGTGATGTTGGGAAACTCAGGAGGAGTCTGAGAAGAATCATCAGCCCTGCGCTTTTGGTGTTCCCAGGCCTCAAAATTGTCCTCTCCCTTTATCTGTTTCGCTCTCTAGTCCTCCTGTGCCCTCCCTTTCTCTTCTCCCCCTCCCCCCGGATTCATCATGCCCTTTGCCTTTCTTAGCTCGCCTTCTCCTCCGCATTGTCTAGCCTTCCAGTCATGCTCAGTTCCACTGTTCTCTTTCTCCCTTATCTATTCATGCAATCTGTTCACCTTTGTCTCACCTTTCCAATACCCTCGGTTTCCCTTCTGCTCCTCAACTGTTTTACATATTACATTGTTACAATACAGAAACAGGCAAGTGTTTCATTCTTGCCTTTGCACTGATGTGTTGTGCTCTCCATCATTGACGATGCGGATATTTGTGGAGCCTCCTCCTTAAGGTTTTGTGGATCGTATCAGATTGAAAGGAAATTAAGTGAGGTGAATTATGTGGTAAAAACACCAGATAGAAGGAAGACTCACCGAGTGTGTCATGTGAATATGCTTAAAAGGTACTTTGAAAGGGAAGGAGAGAAAAAGGAGGTTTTAATGATTCTAACTCAAAGTGACGAACCAAATCCAGATGACTGTGAATTTGACATACCTCAAATTAAATTGGAAAACGAGGATGTTCTTAAAATTGGGATAAATTGTTGAGTTATCTTCCAGAGGAAAAACGAACTGACCTGAAAGAGTTATTGATATCACATGGGCAAGTTTGTAGGCATAAATTGGGAAGTACTAAAATGGCTACACATGATGTAGATGTGGGAAATGCTGTTCCTATCAAACAACATGGATATAGACTTAATCCTTTAAAATTGGCACAGGTTAACAGAGAGATTGAGAGTATGCTGAAGATTGGCATAATTGAAGTGGGTTGCAGCCAATGGAGCTCACCCAGTGATGGTACCTAAACCAGACGGTACCCAATGGTGATGTGTGGACTATCAAAAGGTGAATGCAGTTACAAGAACAGACTCTTATCCTATCCCACGTTTGAAGGATTGCTTTGAGAAAGTGGGACAAACTGCTTTTATTTCCAACTTCCAGACATGGAAAGAACATTTAAACCATCGTATGGAGTTCTTCAGTCGACTTCAGGAGGCGGTTTGGTGATAAATCTAGCCAAAAGTGAATTTGGAAAAGCCCAAGTCACTTTCCTTGGCCATACAATCGGACAGGGTCGACTGGCCCCACGGGATGTGAAAACGAAAGTTATTGGGAAGTTTCCGATCCCCTCAACACGACGGGAAATAATGCGATTTCTTGGTACGAGTGGATTTTACCGGAAATTTGTACCAAATCTTAGCAGTGTGGTCGCTCCACTGACGGACTTGCTCAAGAAGCGTAACAAATTCCGGTGGACAGCGGAGTGTCAACAGACATTTGACGGCCTGAAGGCTGTGTTAACCACTGCTCCTGTGTTAGTCATCCCAAATTATACCAAACCCTTCAAAGAGGCTGTTGATGCGAGCGATGTGGCCGTAGGTGCGGTGCTTCTACAAGACGACGACGAAGGACTAGAGCGACCTGTTGGTTATTTTACAAAGAAATTGAATTCTCACCAGAAAAAGTAATCAACGATTGAGAAGGGAGACTTTGAGTTTGGTGCTGGCTTTGCAACATTTTCACATTTATGTGACCAGCAATCCATCTGACACCATTATATATACGGATCATAATCCTTTGACGTTTTTGGAGCGATTCCTGAATAACAATGCAAGGCTGTTTCGCTGGAGTTTGTACAGCCATTTCATTTAAAAATAGTACATGTGGCAGGACGGGAAAATGTGCTAGCCGATGCTTTATCATGAATGTGATCAATCGAGAAGGATTTCGGTTGGAGGAAGAAGAACAAAGAAAAATGGACTATATTATTATACCTGTTTGCGTGTGTTGTTTTCTTTAAATTAAAATGCATATTTACTGTGTGCATTCCTTAGTGGATGGTGCAAAAGTGAAAAATGAAACCATCTTGAAGTTGATGGCTTTTTTTTTTTTCTTGGGGGGAGGTGTCATACGAGAGTGCCTTTAAGAACTGGATATTTAAGCAATGTACCTTTCTAAACAGTGATGTCATAGAGTGGATGGAGCTCAGCTCAGTTCAGCCATTTTGCAGTTTGGTTTGCAGTTTAAAAAGTGCCTGGCTGGTTTTGCTGAGAGCAGTTTAAAAGTACAAAGCCAGATTGAGACAGCAGCTTGAGAAGTTCTGGTTTCCTGTGATCTGCTTAGAAGGGAGGAAGCCAGATTTGAGAAAGCAGCGTGGCTGTGTCTGTGGGTTTCCAGAGAGCTGCATGAAGAAAGCAAGGTGCTGGAGCTGAAGTCACCCAAGCTAATATATCTCTGCCATTCTACAGAAAATATATATAGCCTTTAACCTGATATGATACTGTTTGAAGGTGTTAAGTCTCTTGGAAGTTTAAAGGAACATTTTAAGGAAGTATTTACTGTTGCAATATTTTCTGAGTTATCTTTGAAGTAAGGGGTGTTAAGAGATCCAATGTTTATTTAAGATGTTAAGTTGAGTTCATGGAATAAACAGTGCTTTGTGTTTAAAAACCCACGTGTCCATAATTGTAATCCCACACCTAGGGAAAAAGCCATGTGCTAGGAAAAGCAACAAATCTATTAAAGGGAGAGGTTGGTTGAACTCCATGATACATTTTGGGGTTCTGAAAACACCTCGCCCATAGTAATGAGGGCTGCCAGACAGCTTTACTTGACATTAGTCCAGATTTTGACGATGACTGTTTCATATCTTCCATTCAAAGATAGTTGCAGACATATCATCATGAAGTATTTGCAGGATTGTGATGAAGTTTCTTCAACATCCAAATCTCTGGAGCACAATCCACAGAGTCTCATGATTTACGAAGTCAAATGTTTTTGTCAGGCCGATGAATGATGCAGTTCTCAAAAATGTTCTTGGATTTGGCTGGCAACAAAAAACACTTCAAAGTTTCTTCTGGATGCTCTAAAGCCTCACTGTGGCATTAGGAGGATTTTCAGCCACCGGATCACTCTGAAGCTCTCCTTGAAGCACAGCAGCATTGAAATTGGGAGGAGCTTGTTACCAATTGTTCAAAATGGCGATAACTTGCCCAGAAAACTGCTTCATACTTTTGAATCCAAAGCCTTAATAATGAGGCAGCGTTGGGGTAGAGAAGAAAATCTTGCACTCTAAATCACACTTACCTCATTGGGAACATGGGCAGGATGTCCCAAGATCTATGGGTTGAGAATTGGCCTGTTCAATCACATGAAGACCCATGACAAAAACTTGTGACACTGAAAAGATCTAATCTTCGATGGGATAACTACTGCTGCCAATGTTCAACATAAAACTTCTATCATGTGTGATGCGGTGGTCTGTACTGAGCAGATCGCAGTCACAACATTCAAGTAAAGCTATCATGTAATTCAGTAAAAGAAACAGCTCTAACAATTAAGTTATAGCAAATCTAGAATGTAATTATGGAAAATCTAGAGTGTATGTGCTATACAACATCCAAAAGAGTAAATTTGTACTTTGCCTTCATTCTCTTCCATTACAATAGTACCCCGTGCTAATAGTTAAATGAGGTTGTTTTGTTACATGGTTAACCAAATACACTTTACGTTTATGCAATGCACAACTTAGCAGCTTGCACAAAAACTGGTCAAGCAGGACAACACGGTGGCGCAGTGGGTTAGACCTGCAACCTCACGGCGCAGAGATCCCAGGTTCGATCGCGGCTCTGGGTCACTGTCTGTGTGGAGTTTGCACATGCTCCCCGTGTTTGCGTGGGTTTCGCCCCCACAACCCAAAAATGTGCATGATAGTGAATTGGCCACGCTAAAATTGCCCCCTAATTGGAAAAAATGAATTGGGTACTCTAAATTTAAAAAAATGGTCAAGCTTGTTACATAAACAATTCCCAACAGGCATAATAATTAAATCAAGTATTTTGAAAAGCTGAATTTCTTTTGAGTTTAGTAAAATCCTAGGGCTGATAGCTCCAGATATATTGCTTTCACTTACATGGTAGCAGACCCAGTTAAGCTGTATTAAAAAATGGGTTTTCCAATAGTTGACCTTTCAAAATTCCCACTATGGTTGCATTAAACCTGCTGCAGAGTGTCAATGGATTTTGTAATTCCGATTAGTATTGAATGTTAAGCATTTTAACCATTAGAATAGGATACTACAAAATTAAACAACTTACCGTTTTGGACTGAAGGTCTATTAGCTTCTTGACTCTGAACCGTTTAACTGAGAAATGGCAAGAAAGTGCAACATAAAAATGGTGGCATTTATTTAAAACAAAATAAAAATAAAATGTCAATCGGTCTTAAATCAGAGGCTCACATTTTAAAAAAATTACAAGAGAAGTCAGAAACTATGCCAACACCTGAAATATGGAAATTACACATTGCATTAGAGATTTACTTTTCCACCGACTCAAGGTTGTGTTCAACTTCCAAGTTTCCACTTTTAATCAGGAGAATTATACGTCAAACAGCACAACAATTTAGCAATCCCCCAATAGGCATTCTAGCCAAAATGAGGCAACCAGGACTAAAAGAGTACATTCTCCCCCCCCCCCCCCCCAACCTCTACTTCCACCTCTCATTGAAAGACAGATTTGTTTCATTCAGCGATCTTTTGAAGCTGACAACTCACCATAACTGCTGTCAGAAGAGTTGTAGGTTTTAAACAACAGCAAAGATCGATTTTTAAATCTTCTAACTAGGACATCGGTAGCAACAGAATTAATGGCTTGGATTTTATGGCTGCAATGATGACAAAACTATTAGCATTTGCTCTCATTACAAATATAAAGCTGGCAGCAACACCTAACAACCACATCAATTAAATTAAAGAAATCCAAAAGAAGTTGTCATTGATTTTCTGCTCCTCCACAGGATGCATTGATGAAGTTCCCACAGATGGAAACCATTTGAAATGATATGAACTCTCACTTTTACGCTACTGGTCTCACATAAAAGTTCTTGAAAAAGATAATGCCTTGAGGAATGAGGTATGATTGTGTGCCAAGTTTATAATTACTGAATAATCTCCCTGGCCCTGAGAAACCAATTTTATATTTGAGGAATATCAAATTTCTCCATTATGGTAAATATTCCAAATGTTTTTAAATATAATAAAATTGTTTTTGTTTTAACGTTTATTATAATTCTACCTTAGTCATACTTGCATAATCAAATCTTAATTTCACACCGTGAAATCATTAAAAAGTGAAGGATAATTAGTACATTTTACTTCCTGGTTTGCCACGTGAGCAATCTTTAATGTGATTGGCTAATTAGGAAACACAATGTCATCACTGATGCTGGACAACTCCTGTTGGTACCAGAATTAAACTAACTTTAGGAAAGGTGAAATCCATGCCACAGATCACTAGACATTTGCGCAAAGCTTCCTTCAAGGTAAGGTCCAAGCATCGTGACTTTTTTACTTGCTGAAAAATCATGGTAAATATGGTCTACAAGGACATTATTGCCATAGAGAAACAAGAGTGGAAATCAACAGAGAGAATTCTCATTCAAAAATTTAACCTATAACGGCATTACTTTAATGCAAGTTAAAACTACGTTTATCTTAATATAGATGTATCTTCAGAGTTTGGAACCTCCAAGACACAAAATCCAGCTTGGTTTCCAAGCCACCCAAGGATCTATGCTTGCCCCCATGTCCTCTTCACATACATAGTAGCCAGTGGTGACATAATCCATGTCAATGATACTCAAATCTGCTCCTCAATCACCTCCTAGCTTCCAGTCTGACATCAGGACACAGGTGAGTGGCAATTCTCAGCACTCCCATCCTGTAAAGCACCATTTCTTGACTTTTCAGTATATTTGAACCATAAGGCTTAAACTTATGCTAACAGTTCCTGCCTTTCCCCTTCCACCACCAAAAATTCACCAGTAATCAGACACTATCCTCTGGGACATCTTCCTCGTTCGCCTCCCACCATTCGCAGCTGCGGCTTCAGTCATTTCGGCCTCAATGGTTTGGAATTCCGTCAAGCCACAGCATCTCCACCTCACCGCCTTAAAATGCACTTCTTTCACCACTTGTTTGGTCACCCTACCCAATATCTAATCCATTGGATTTTCTCTTTTTTAAACTCTCCCCACGGTGAAGAACTTTGGGATATTTTTGTAGGTTAATGGTTTCTTTTATTAATACATGTTATTGTTATAACACAATGTGTCACCAAAATTGCATGCTACAAAATAGAATAAGCAACAAGTAGGTTGCAATTTAGTTTACATCCTGCACCTGCCATCAGCAAGGCTCCACTCGCGGTCTTGCAAAATCTGCTCCTCCCTTCTCAAGCTGCATAGCTATCAACCAAGATCAGATACAACTTGTTACATGACTACCATGTTTGACCGCTGTTGTGATATGTAATTTGGAACAACACAAGCTGCCACCCGATGCAGTCTTGAGTAAAAGATGCTCCAGACTTTGAAGTGAGTTCAATTGTCTGTGTTTTATTGAACTATTAACACAGTTCTCAATGAGTTCGACTCTCTGCTAATCTAAATGTAGTAACTCAGTCTAACTGAACCAGCCTTGCTCGAAGCCACGTGCTGAGGATACACCCTGTCTCACTCTGTCGATGTTGGTGTGTGTAAAGAGGAGGGGTGTGAGTGCCTCATCCCTTTTATAGTGAGATACCACCCCCGAGTGTCCTGACTGCTCATTGGTCGTGTCCTATTCTAGATGTTCATTAGCTGCATGTTTGCATATCATGACATCTCCCCTTTTTTATGTTATGTTGGCATATGTGATTGTATCTCATGTGAATGAGTCTGTCTAACGTGACTGACGGAGGACAACAGAACAGGGCAAACAAAACAAACACTCACAAGGCCAGTCTCTGAGGCTTGCGTCTGATCCTGGTCGACCGCCGGAGAGGAGGCGGAGGGGACGACGGCACCTTGACAGGCGGGAGGAAGCCTGACTGGTGGCCTTGTGGTGCGAGGTATCAGGAGGTGGCAATGCAATATATGGAAATGGAGGAGAAAGTGGTTGCGGGCAGGCAACTTTGCGCAGTGCCTGTTGCTTCCTTCGCACAATGGAGCCATCAGCTATACGTACAACGACAGCCGGGGCAGACCACCGACCATCGAGTATCTTGATCCTGACAGTGTCTGCTGGGGATAGCACGGCCAGATCGGTGGTATGGGCATCATAGCCCTGCTTTTGACAGTCTCTGAACTGCTGCATCTTCTGCAGCAGCTGGAGGTGCATGGCTCGAAGCGTCATCCGCAGGTCCCTGTTCATCAGGAGTTGAGCCGGCGACATGCCAGTGGACAATGGAGTCGCTCTGTATGCGAGCAGTGCAAGGTGTATGTCGGAAGCAGAGTCCGCGGCCTTGCAGATGACTGTTTCACAATGTGCACCCCTTTCTCGACTTTTCCATTGGATTGCGGATAGTGCGGACTGGAGGCGACATGCTGGAAATTGTGTGACCTCGCAAACATGGACCATTCTCGACTGGTAAAGCACGGGCCATTGTCGCTCATGAGGGTGATTGGGATGCCATGGCTTGAGAACATCTCCTCATAGGCTTTGATGATGGTTCGAGAGGTGAGGTCCGGGAGCTTCAGCACCTCAGGGTAATTAGAGAAATAGTCGATCAATACATAGTCGCGACCATTCGCATGAAAGAGGTCGATGCCAACCTTGGACCACGGAGAGGTCACTATGTCATGCTGTTGGAGCGTCTCCTTGCTCTGCGCTGGCTGGAACCGCAGACAGGTAGCATTCAGGACCATGTTCGTGATGTCATGGCTGATGCCAGGCCAGTAGACAGATTGCCGGGCTCTGCGGCTGCACTTCTCGACACCCAGGTGTCCCTTATGAATCTGGCGCAGCAGAGGCTCTGGAGACTGAGCGGAATGACAATCCTGTCCAGCTTGAGGAGGATACCATCAATAACCGTCAGGTCATCCTTCACATTGTAAAATTGTGGGCACTACCCTTTCTGCCAGAGGGGCTCTTTGGCTGTCTCATCATGGATGAGAACTACCTTCTCATCTGTCGCTGGGAGAGTGCTAGCACACAGCTGCACCTGCGATTCGATGTGCTGGATGATCTCCAGCAGCTCACTGGGCGAGGTAACGGAGCGGGACAATGCATCAGGGATGTTGAGCTCCTTGCCAGGTGTGTACACCAAGTTGAAGTCATACCTCCGAAGTTTAAGCAGGATTCTCTGCAACCGAGGCGTCATGTCGTTCAGGTCCTTGTGGATGATGTGGGCCAGAGGCCGATGATCCGTCTCGACAACGAATGACGGCAGGACGTAGACATAATCATGAAATTTGAGGATGCCGGTGAGAAGACCCAAGCACTCCTTCTCAACCTGAGCATATCTGGTTTCAGTGGGCGTCATCGCCCTTGATGCGTAAGCTACTGGTGCCCAGGATGAGGTGTCATCTCGTTGAAGCAACGCCACACCGAATGCCACCCTGACTCGCATCTGTGGATATCTTTGTCTCCCGGTCCGGGTCGAAGGATGCCAGGGCTGGTGTAGTGGTGAGCTTGGCTTTCAGCTCCAGCCTCTCTGTCTGGTGTGCCGCCTTCCACTCAAAGGCAGTACACTTTTTCACCAGGTTGCATAGGGCCATGGTGTGTGTGGCCATGTTTGGAATGAACTTGCCCAGAAAATTGACCATACCCAAGAAGCGCAGCACTGCCTTTTTGACCTCCGGGACCTTCATCGCCTCAATGGCCTTGATTTTGTCTGTGTCCGGGCGCACACCATGCTGCGAGATCTGGTCGCCTAGGAATTTGAGCGTCCATGTGCCAAAACAACATTTGGACCTGTTTACCTTTAGGCCGTCGGCATGTACACGGCAGAATACCTTCTGGAGACAGGGCACATGTTCTTAAGGGATCGTGGACCATATGATGATGTCGTCCACGTACATATGAACCCCTTCAATGCCTTCCATCATCTGCTCCATGATGCAATGGAATATCTCCGATGTCGAGATGATGCCAAATGGCATGCGATTGTAGCAGTATCTGCCAAAAGGCGTGTTGAAGGTGCAGAGCCTTCTGCTGGATTTGTCAAAATCTCTGTGATGCATCCAATTTGGTGAAGAAGCGCGCGTGTGCCATCTCACTCGTGAGTTCCTCCCGCTTTGGGATGGGGTAGTGTTCCCGCATGATATTCTTATTGCGATCCTTGGGATCAATGCAGATGCGCAGGTCCCTCGAAGGCTTCTTTACGCACACCATCGAGCTGACTCAGTCAGTCGGTTCGGTGGCCTTGGATATGATGCCTTTTTGCTGAAGATCCTTGAGCTGTGCCTTCAGGTGCTCTCTGTGGAGCAGGGACACATCGTGGTGCGTGGACCACTGGCTTGGCATCAGGTCATAGCAGAAACTTGTATCGATATGGCAGTGTGCCCATCCCGTTGAACACATCTGGATACTGGGCGAGGATGTCGTCGATGCCAGCCTGAAGATCCACGTGGGAGGATGTTGTGGTGTAAACCCTTTGAATGAGGGTCAGCTGCTTGCAGTCGTGCGCACCTAGTAGGGATGCCCGATCTGGCTTAACAATTTCAAAGCGTAACCATGCTTGTGTGTCGGTTGGAAACGTGCAGATGGCAGGATCCCAGTGCCGTGATGGCATTCCCGTTGTAATCCAGGAGCTTGCAGGCAGCTGGAAGGACCGTGGGGGGGCTTCTTAATGCGTCTGAAGTCTGCCTGTGAGAGGAGGTTGGCAGAGGCACCTGTGTCCAGCTTGAACTAGATGGGGCAGTGGTTGAATTTCATCACTGCTCGCTATTAGTCTTCGGAATCCACAGCTAGGATTGACTGGACATGCGACGAGTCTGGTGTGGCATATTCACACATTTTAATAATGCCCACACGGTAGGTGTTGTCCAGGCATTCATCATCTGGATCCATTGCACTGCCTCGATCAGAGTCCTCGAGGCGTTGTTGCACACTCCGGATGCGCGTCGTCGGAATTGGGAGCGCTGGCTTCGGACTGGTGGTGCAGATCTGCTCAGGGCTGCATAGTGGCCTGGCTTCCCGCAGTTTAAACAGCGTCTGCCTCTTGCAGGGCAGTGTTTCTTTAAATGGGTGGTGCCACAGTTCGAACACATCATGACATCAGAGTCCTGACGCTCCATGCATCGTTGCACATGCGCAGTGCGGTTCTCAGATGTCTGCACCTGCGCAGTACAGGTTTCAGCCGCTTCATTATCCCGTTCGCATCGTGCATGCGTCGGGCCCCGGGAAGAGCGCGCAAAATGGCCACTTTCGTCAATGTTGAAGCGCTGCATCCGGGAGATGGCCTGCACACTCTCTGCCTCGTGGGAGGCGAGTTTATCATTTTCTGCCGTTTTGTACTGGGAATAGCAATTTTCAGTGTACTCATGTACTGTGCATGTTTCAATCGTGACTGGCAGGGTCATATGCTTGATTATCAGTAACTGCTCTCGGAGGATCAGAGCGAACTCCAAAAACTATTTGGTCTCTGATCATGGAGTCAGTGATATCACCGAAGTTGCAGGATTGCACTAGCAGTCTAAGGTTAGTTAAATAGGAGTTGAAGGAGTTGAATGAAGTTGGTCTTTACCTTGCAATCGCCGCTTGAATATGTAGCACTCGAAGATTTTGTTGGTGTCCACCTCACAGTGGCTGTCAAACTTGTCCAGGATGGTCTGAAACTTTGTCTTGTCCTGGTCTTTGGTGAAGTAAAAGGAGTTGAATATTTCCAAGGCGTGATCACCCGCTGTGGTGAAAGAGCTATCTTCCATGCATCAGACGCACCATTGAGGTCTGATGCTTCGACGTAAAGCTGAAATTTCTGCTTTAATGTCCGCCAGTTGGGACTGAGATTGCCGGAGGTTCTGAGCTGGTGAGGAGCCTGAATCTTTTCCATTGTGCCGGTATACATTCGCTGGTCGTCACGGATCTTGCTGAGTTGAACTAACTAGATTGAACAGACCCCTGGTATCATGTTGTGTTATGTAATTTGGAATAACACAAGCTGCCACTTGATGCAGTTTTGAGTAAAAGATGCTCCAGACTTTGCAGTGAGTTCAATGTGTTTTATTGAACTATTAGCACAGTTCTCAAGAGTTCGACTCTCTGCTAATCTAAATGTAGTAACTCAGTCTAACTGAACCAGCCTTGCTCTAAGCCACGTGCTGGGGTGTGATGCTGAGGATACACCCTGTCTCACTCTGTAGATGTTGGTCTGTGGAAAGAGGCGGGATGTGAGTGCCTCATCCCTTTTATAGTGAGATACCACCCGAGTGTCCTGACTGCTCATTGGTCGTGTCCTATTCGATGTGTTCATTAGCTGCATGTTTGCATATCATGACAACCGCATCCATCCCATGTTATCAAGCTATGAATTGTAATGAGATTTTAAAAATTATTTTTCATGGGATGTAGGTGTAACAGCACTTGTTGCCCATGCTTAATTACTCTTCAACGGAGTGGCTTGCTGGGACATTTCAGAGGGCAGTTAAGAGTCAAGCATATTGCAGTGGGTCACATGGAGGCCAGGCAAGGTAAGGACGATGGATTTCTTACCCTAAAAGGGGAAACAATGCTTTATATCATGGAATCCCTACAGTGCAGGAGGTCATTCAGCCCATCGGGTCTGCACCAACCCTCCGAAAGAGCACCCCATTTAGGCCCATTCCACCTAACCTTTTGGACACTAAGGGGCAATTTAGCACGGCCAATCCACCTAACTTGCACATCTTCGGCTGTGGGAGGAAATCATAGGAATCCCACCCAGACACAGGAAGAATCTGCAAACTCCACACAGACAGTTACCCAGGGCCAGAATCGAACTCAGCGCTGTGAGGCAGCAGCGCTAAACACTGTGCTACCATGCCGCCCAATTAGGCTGAATTGGGCATAGAAATGTTACATCACGACTGAATTAATTGGCTGCAATCCCATACTGGTAACCCATTTTTAAAAGTAGTTAGTGAGTAATGTCTTGGAGTCATTGATGCACAAGCGTCACTAATATTTGATTCTGAAGATATTGAGCGCCTTGATGATGTCTAATACACATCATTGCAAATCCCAACGACAAAAGTAATTCTCCTTTCTTTTACATTTACCAGTTATCAGAAAATTAAAGAGAACATTGTTGCTGCTTTTGCTACTTACCATTTTCCTTTTTAGTTAGCAGGTACAATAGGTGGCATATATAAGGGCACTGGAAAGGGGAAAAAAAAATCTTGTCTGAATCATAGTTCAAAGATCGAAAGGCTGAAGATAAATACTTCATGTGAATGATTTTCTGTTAAAAAAGCTGAGACTCGACAAGTTCTATTAGTTTCCTTGTGCACTGCTCGAGTAGCAGGTGGCAAGCAAATCTGTTTACTGGCAGTTTATTAATTGACAACTATTCAGCTGTGCAGCACATATCAAAAAAAATTTAATTTCCAAAAATGCTGAATGATTATTAGTTTCTTTTAAAAAAGAAATAGCATTGTAACTTGGTGTTTACAGCACAATTTACTTAATCACATCCTTGCATTTGTTTAGAAGGCTGAGTAGCGATTACTCAAGTAATAAAATAAAGGATTCAATAAATTCAATACAGGGAACCTATTTCCACTGAGGGTTAACTCGAGAGTTAGAGGACATTCTCTTGAAATTAGAACTGTACCATTTAGGAAATAAAGTAGGAAACACTTTCTCCACGTAATGGGTGGTGGAAATCTGGAACAGTTCCACAAGGCTGTGAATGCTGGGTCTTTTGAAATTTCTCTAGCTATTCCAATTTTTATTTTAATAAATGTAGCTTTCCAAATTCATTTTTGCCAATTAAGGGGCAATTTAGCATGGCCATTCCACCTACCCTGCACATCTTTGGGTTGTGGGGGTGAAACCTATGCAAACTTGAGAAGAATGTGCAAACTCCACATGGACAGTGACCCAGAGCCGGGTTCGAACCTAGGACCTCAGCGGCGTGAGGCAGCAATGCTAACCACTGCGCCCCGTGCTGCCCGATAGCTATTCCAATTTTAAGAAAAAAATGCAAAGCCAACAGCTGAGCATCAAATTTAACTTTAGCCAATGATCAGGCTACAGTCCTACACTCTTTCCACTGCACCCAATTTACGCAATCAGGGACAAGTTGCAGCATTTCTTACCAGCTTGGCATTCTGGATGTAGAAGAAAATGATGCCATACAATGAATTTAACTGCTTCTTTGACTCCAAAAGATCAAAAACGGTTAACAGCCATCTGATAAACAGCACCTGCAAAGCAGAGAAATCAATTTCCAATCAGGCAGCGTTTAATCTGTGTCTACTGCATCCTGCCCCTAACCCTGTGCTTGGATTTGTATCATCCTTTTCCAAAAGTATTATTAATTTTGCATGTCAACAAAAGTAAGCCAACCTCTGTGCTACTTCTGCCTACTCTTTTGCAGAAATATTGCAAATCCATTTGCAAAATTGAGTGCTCATCTTCTGCATACAAGTCTGGGTGTCCAAAGTTGAACAGTGATAATTGGGATGGGCCCAGGAGGGAAACCAAATTAGCTACAAGACAACAAACAACGAAAGCTGTAAAGTCCTCTGCATTGCTACATTCATTCCTCATTCCATTTTGCCTTTGAAACCAGGCCATTTATATTTACAAATGTAGCTGAAGATGATGAACCTTGTGCTTGCTATGAAGAATTTAAGGTTTAACAAACTGAAGAGCCTTTACCAGAAATATAAATAGAGTCATTCATTTTCAATCGTGTAAATTTCACCACAAAATGTAAATTATGTTAGGCTTCCACAAATATATTGTTTTGCTAAAGTGCTGGGATATATGCCTAGACATGATTAATTATAAACTGTGAAAAGTTTGTTTCTCAGATTCTGATGTGCAAATCAAAATAAATCAGCAGGATTACATCATGCTCATTTTAATTATAATTGCTTTGAAGTTTCCCCCCTCTGCCAGGTTCAATTTTAACTCTGTGCTGAGCCATTTGAGTTTATTACCAACTCCTACATTGTGTTATAGAAAATTAAAAACATGTTTGGATTTCTATTTCTGATTGCTCATGAATGATCCTTGTTGGATATACATGCACGGCTGAAACTACAGGTGACGTATGAATGAAAATTCAATGAATGCTCTCAGGAAATATAGGAGGTTCCATCGTGAAAGTGTACTCTGATGTAACTCTGGCAGAGCTAATGCCTACAGGCCCAAGAATCGGCGTTCGCGCCATTTTTTCACACGACGCCGGCGTGCGATTCTCTGAGGTGCGGAGAATTGGCGCCGTTCATGCCGGCGGGTTTGGCGCGGCACCAGTCGCTGCCCGCTATCCGCGGCCCCCGATTTCCCGGCCTGGATGGGCCGAGCGGCCGCGCGTAAACGGCCGAGTCCCGCCGGCGCCGTCCACGCCTGATCACTGCCGGCGGGTACTCGTCGCGAAGGCTTGGGGAGCGGTCTGTGGTGGTGGGGGTGAGGGGGGCTCCATTCCCGGGGGGGGGGGGGGGGGGGGGGGGGGGGGGGCTCCAATGGGGTCTGGCCCACGACCGGGGCTTACCAATCGGCGAGCCGGCCTCTTCCTCGCCCCCCCTTACTTCCTTGCGCGACCGGCCCCAGAACCCCGGCGCATGTTCGTGAGGGGGCGGAGCGCTCCGCGAGGCTACCGCGCATGCGTCGGTTGGCACCGGCACCACTGCGCATGTCATCAATCGCGCCGGGATCTGCGGCTGGAGTGTCACGACCCACTCCAGCGCCGTGCTGGCCCACTGTAGGGGCCAGAATTCA
The DNA here is from genome assembly GCF_047496885.1 of Scyliorhinus torazame. Taxonomy (NCBI): domain Eukaryota; kingdom Metazoa; phylum Chordata; class Chondrichthyes; order Carcharhiniformes; family Scyliorhinidae; genus Scyliorhinus; species Scyliorhinus torazame. Next base: position 261,675,968 of record NC_092711.1, read on the forward strand.
ACGTGGGAGCGTCCTGTTCATGCCATCATAAAACGTGACGGCGTTTGCGACGGCGTGGACACTTTGCCTCCATTTCGGAGAATCCCACCCCGAGTTGCAATGGAACTTGGTGATTGGGAAACTAGACGTGATGGGTCAAACAGCCTACTCGAGCTCCTGTTTCTTATATTTGTATCTAATTTTCTACTCTGACTAACCTGAACATTGATAGTAGGTTTTCTTGTACACATCCAAGAGATAGCATTTGTCACTGCACTTTCAGGGACCGTGGAGGCAGGAATAAGGCATTTTAAGAGACGTGTATTCAATCTGTCAGCTGTGAAAATTAACATACAAATCATTAGTAAAGCAATATTTTGTTTTGGTTAAAAAGAGAAATTTATGAAAAATAAAAATATAAATAATAATTCATTCCCTGAAAAATAAACACGACCTCCAGGCACTATTGTTTTATTCCGCCCCACCACCTGAAAGGCCCCAACTACAGTTTGCAAAGGTACACCTGTGCACAATGCTGTACTTACTGTTACTGATGTCAACAGAACAGCCCGATTTGAGGATTTATGTGACAGTAGTAAATTAATACTTTTTAAAAATTGTTGTTTGCGAATAATGAACTGGAGTGTGGCTGAAACAAAAGACATGTTATCAAAGCTTTTCGTCTTGCACTCATCAGGGCAGCTCCACAAGATAAACCAATGATGAAGGCAACAACAATTTATGCTGCGTGAGAAGTGTGCTGACTGGTTCGCAAATGGACTCCAATTGGTAGAGGATTTGCCAGGGAGAATACAGTGAGCTCCAGTTTCATCCCACAAGTCCCGAAAGACGTGCTGTTAGGTAATTTGGACATTCTGAATTCTCCCTCTGTGTACCCGAACAGGCGCCGGAATGTGGCGACTAGGTGCTTTTCACAGTAACTTCATTGCAGTGTTAACGTAAGCCTACTTGTGACAATAAAAATTATTAAAATTATAAGTGAGCCACACTGCGAGCCTGACATAATCTTAAATTAGTTTTCAGTATAATTCTTAGTACAGTTAGGATGGCTGAGCAAGTATTGTCCAATCGTGGAAACACATCTAATGTTGGGCACTATGTTTCAGGTTTCACAAGCCCGGACATGTTGGCTATGGTCAGTACTTTGCCTGTTGTGAATAGCCAAAGGGATGTGCTGTTTAACATGATCAACCAGTGTTGCGACGTATGACCTACATATCTGGCATCTCACTGGCACCGAAAGTCATGTACCACATTATTAATTTGCAAGACAGGCAGAATGTCGTTTTGGCTTGATGGCAGCATCCTGTTAGTTGGAAATACCAACTGTGTTGCTACTGCTTCGTGTTAGACATGAGCGGGATTAATTTAAACAGCCCTGATTTCTCCACTCACTACCTGCCCATAAACAGAAAGGTGTTTTAGACTTCCCCCTTTATAAGCGGTTGCATATTTCCAAAACTCTTCAGTTTTTGAATGCGGGAAGGGTTTTGCAATGTCCACCCTTTTGCATTCATACAAAAGAAAGAGATTCAGGGCAAAGAACATGATAAAAATAAGAATTCCGGTTTCCTAAAGTCCAGAGTTCAGTAAGTGAATGTCCAAAGAAGGACCTTTCAGACGTCTTTATCCAGCAGAATTCCTCGTCTTGGTTCTGGGAACTCAGTTGTAGATAGAGTCTGTTGAAAATGCAAAGTATTCTTGTATCCTGGAAATTAACTCACTCGGCAGGAAAAATGCAGGGCTCTTTCTGGAGGTCAGGCTTGGGGAGCGATAAGAGGTCAACGGCATGCTGCTAGCCTGGGGTGCAGTTCTCTTTGGAAGTTAAACCACAACAAGAGATAAAATTCACAAACTGTATAATTAAAGGAATTCAAACAGCTAAGTCTGTCATTGACAGGGTGGCATAGGATTGAGATATTCATTTAACAAGGTCTCTTGTTAAAACTCATTGTTTTGAGCAGGTAACGCTGTAGTATCATTATCACAATGTTGGAGATGAGGTGTCGCAAATTCCTCTGCCTTTCTTCATAGCTGACTGGTGCAGGTTTGTTTTCTGCTAACCATTTTGTTGGCTTGGCTAGAATGTAAATATATTCACATTCAAATAAATTACATTCCAGGGGTTTGATGGGTTTAGTCTTCTGTCTATGTTTAAACTGCTCAGAAGCTTCCAGAACTACCATAAAGTGGTCAGCGGAGACCATTTTATTAGTCCAGCCATCTGTCAATTAAAAGAAAACAGTTCTACAAAGTAACTAGCTTAACGCACACAAACATGGTTTTCTCCTGTCCCCTGGATGGGACAATAGTAACAGCATGCAACGGTTTGCTTCACTGATTGCTCAAAGGATAATCCAAAGTAAACTGGTTACTTTACAATTTTTTGCACCAGACATCTCTTTTCATAAAACAGTCTGATAATTAAAAGTTACATTATCCCATCATATCTTCGAGATCTTCCTTCTCTCTAACATTTATTGTATGCTAGCTGGTCTATTCTTGGCCTTCTTTCAATGACACTTTCTTAAATGGACATTGTCCCACTGAGACCAGTTATTAACATAGCATTCTACAGGCAAATATTTCTCACACTGCCCGTTATATAGTATTTCACTCAGTATATTGGACAAGTAAACCCCCTACCTGTTGCTCCTACTAGTGCCAATGCTTCAGTAACCAAAATGCTTTTCACTACCCTTCCAATTTTCTTGGCTTCCCAAGCCAATGGACAACATTTATCATTCTTGCCCATAAAGAATATGATAAACTCTACTGAGCTAGAATATCCATCTGGAAGATTGGTATGGGAAGCATCACTAAAAATGACTAACCTTGTATCTTACGATTCACCAAAGGCTGGAAACATTTTTCCTTTTTCTTAACTAATGTCTTTAAATGTTTTGTTTGCTCTCAGAACTTCCTCTACTGTGGCATGGTTCAAAGTAATACTCAGCTCCAACTCATAAATAGTTGAACTCTCAGTTCAACTGTCCAGTCAAACTTCTCAAGTTCTGTTTTTGTCTGGAAGGCAGATCCTCTTTTTGTGAGGATCTGTCCCAATTTATTGGGATGCAATTAACATTTTCTCGATTAGATTGTTGATTCAATGCCACTCCTGCCTTGTTCTGCTTAATATCTAATCCTATGTATTTAAAGGCCCCTGAAGCCTGACCTGTGACCTTGAATTCCTTCTTGATTTTATCCATCATCCATTGCTCAAATTCTACAGAACCTCCCCACAGAAAACCATCAACATGCTTGATAAGGATTCCTGCAAGTTTCTCCTTGTACTACCAATAGAACATCACACAGTCTGCCCTTAACTAAAAGCTTCAGCCTCGTCTTTTGCACTGATGGGCTGGACTCTCCTATCATGGAGGTTGGGAATATTTGTGGAGCCTCCTCCTCCAGTTAGTTGTTTAATGTCCACTACAAATCACATTTGGATGCGGCAAGACTACAGAGTTTAGATCTGATCTGTTGGTTGTGGGATTGCTTAGCTCTATCATTTCCTCTTTATGCTGTTTGGCATGCAAGTAGCCCTGTGTTGCAGCTTCACTAGGTTGACACCCGATTGTTAGATATACCTGGTGCTGTTCCTGGCATGCCCTCCTGCACACTTTATTGAACCAGGCTTGTTCCCCCCTTCCCCAACCACCGTCTTGATGGTAATGCTAGAGTGGGGGATATTGCCTGTCCATGAGTTAGATTGTGGTTGTATAAAATTCTGCTGCTGATAGCCTACAGTGCTTCCAGGATGCCAGTCTTGAGTTGCTAGATCTGTTTGAAGTCTCTCCCATCGAGCATGGTGGTAGTGCCACACAACATGATGGAGGATATCCTTAATGTGGATAGGGGACTTTGTCTCCACGAGGACTTTGTGTGGTAGTGCTAATTGAGAAATATGGCATTGGGTCCTCTGCTACTCTCTACTGCAAGCCTACCTTCACCAGTCAATAAATATGTTGGGATTCCCACAGTTCCATGTGCTATAAGATTAGCCTTATTGACAACCTCCTTGATAGGACCGGTGGGGAAATATTTAAACTCAATTTAAAATATTGAGTCTGTGGGAAAGGATACTGTGGCAACACATCAGCTTTCCAGGACACAAATGTGACAAAGTAACAATGTAAGCGCAGCCAGTAAGTTCGATACAAGTGCAAATGCTGGTATGGAGCGCCAATCAGAAGTCACAATTCAGAATTTGTAAGCCATAGGGGGCAAGGAAGTGACGGCACCAAAAACGTGCAGGAAATAAACCCTTTGTGCACGTGGTTCTCTTCTTTGTTCTCTTTTCATTATTCTCTTCCTTTTGCCACTCTGGGCCTTTTGTTTCTCTTGTTTTTTTGAAACTACACGCACCAAGATTTGCAATAAACTCAAAAACCTACCACCGGACCCCAACACTTATTAGAAAATAAGAGATCCCACAGGGCCCAAGGCATCTGCTCACTGCACAGGTTTGGTGTTGAAATGGGGCGCAAAACTATCCTGCAGGATAATGGCTATCCTGCTCAGATCATTGCTCACTGTTATCATGCAAACTCATGAATGGACTGAAGGCCACCATTTTCAACTCTGAATCATGTCCAATCAACTTCAGATTACTGTGAAAGGCTACAGTGCCACAAAAATTTGAGCAAGATTAAGCTAGCCGTTGCACGCTGTTACTATGCAGTAGAAACATGAGTGGTATTCTCCATGAACCGAATGCTGCCATCAAGCCAAAAAGATGTTCCGCCTATCACAAAAGTAATGTGGAAGATGAATTTCAGTGCTGGTGTGATGCCAGGTATGTAGGCCATACGTCCCAATGGCTAGTTGATCAGGTCAATCAGCACATCCTTTCGGCTTTCGCAACAAGCAAAGTACTGACCATACCCAACCAGCCCGTGCTTGTAAAACAGTGTCCAACATTATTAGGGTGTCCAGATTCCTAACTGGACAACACATCCTGAACAATACTGATTAAACTAAGAATTGTACTGAAAATCAATTTTAAGATCATCAGTCAGACTCGCACTATGGCTCACTTACATATGCTAGAAGCCATATATATTTACACACAGGGCCCCCTCCTGTGCAGACAGAAGGAGCATGTCCATATATCAAGTATTTTCCAACCAAAGAAAAGCTTGGGAGACAGCCATTCCCTGTTTCATTCCCCATGGCAATGCTGTGACCCAAGTCGATCTCCCTGGTTTGAATTTCAAACAAACACTTTGCAGTTAGGTTTCCTGCTGCATTCTCCATGGCAACGTCTCCACCAATCAGTGTCTAATTGCCAACCAATCAGCACTCTTCTCATGCAATATAAATTATTGTCCCCCTTACGGTTTATCTTGCATGGCTTTCCTGACTGAGTGCAAGATGAAACGCTTCGAGAATATGTCTCTTTTTTCAGCAATATTCCAAAATAAAATTACTAGTAAGGCATTCTTTTTTAGGAACCATTTTCTTCCTTTTTAAATATTAATGATTAATTCTGCAAAAAGGTCCTTTACCTAGTCTGGCACTCATAGCCACGTCCAGGAGCAGCTCAATTACATCTGGCAGCAACCCTTTCTCAAAAGCAATGCCTTCAATAGCCTCTAGATGAAGATTTCCATTTGATGGTGTTCGTTCCTTCGCTAAACAAAAGATGATAATTAATGCACTTCCTATCATTTATACATGCACACATAGTTAAACCTGTTTTGTGTTGTCTCTAAATGTAAGGAACTCGTTAACATTCCCCAATGCTTAAGTTAGAATTTAGAGCTTTAATTGCTTAATAAACCACACTTATTGTTTGATAGGAGGGGATACAAGTGGCACTGTGGAACTGGGGGAGATAATCACAATAAAACTAGAGTTGAAATCAAGACTTGTTTTCTAGTTCTTATTACAAAGATATCATCGGAGCTTAACAATAGTAACAGATAATGGTTCTGCTAGTAAGTAAAAAGGATTGCAAACTAAGATTTCTTCAGACGAAAGATTGTATTCTGAATTCTAACCTAGAAGAGTGATTTAGATAAAGCTGCAAAACAAATGGCTGAATCCAAGTGAAGCGTGTTGGGATATGACTACCCACCACTGTTTGAGGAGTGTCAACCCTATAACCAATGGCAGAATTAAGTTACCATGAGACACTGGCTACATCCTTGTCCAAGAAAATACAAGGAATGGCCGTGGCACTTTCGCCACCGTGTAAAAGCAAAATAAGGTATTCTCTGAATTGGATTCGGATCAGTTGGGATACAGATAAAGGTTTGGATACATTAGTACCTTTCTTTGATGAAACTTACCAAAGGACAGCTTATTAAGTACTTATGAGGCCTGGTCAGATTTTGACAGATCTAGAAAGTCTGAGGATACCTCCATAGAAGAGTATATAATGGATTTCAGCAGACCATTTATTAAAGCTACAAAAATTCCATCTAGAAATCCCCCAATCAGTACTGGTGTTCAAATTATTGGACTGCGATAAAGTGACAAATATAGAAAGGCTTCTGGTTTTGACACAAGTTACATTTTCAGAAAGACACACCCTGTTAGAACATACGTCAGAGGCTCTAAAAAAAAGTTCCTGGGCAAACACTACTTTCTGATAGCATTCATGACACAAATACGCCAATCGGCAAGAAGACAGTCGATGGAAGACAGAACGTTAATGGAGTGGCAAGGTGGTCTAGTAGCAGCCATAAACATCAATACGAAAGAAGATTTATAACTAAAAATAATGAGGACAGAAACATCTTTAACAATTATGGTAGGTGGAATTAATTGATAAATTGAATCAGAAAAATAAACCCCATAACTGGCCAGGGTATGGCCAATTGGTGTTTTAGGTGTGATTCAAATTTCCATTATGCAATAAACTCCCAAGAGATATAATAGGGTGTTTGAAACAAAGCACGAGATAGAAGCTCTGAAGAAGAGAAGGACAATATTTACCAAAGAGAAGGCATTGTCTTAGAAACAAGAAGTTTCAGTTCAGTGAGGAGTGTGCTGTGGACTCACAGAGTCCTTCATTTGTGCCGTGTTAGACAGTAGATGTACATCTACAGTATTTGGAAGAATCTGATTGCCATGTTACCTGGACTCTAAGTGACAAAGCTCGGAACAAGGTTAAGGAATTTGGAAATCCCACGAGTTTCAGATTTACGGATGAGACGTGATTCCTTGTAAAATCGCCAGAAGGTATCAATTTTTTTTAAAATTAAATATTTTATTGAAAATTTTTGGTCAACCAACACAGTACATTGTGCATCCTTTACACAATATTATAACAACACAAATAACAATGACCTATTTTATAAACAAAAAATGAGTAAATAATAAATAACAAAAATGAAAACTAGCCCTATTTGGCAACTGCCTTGTCACAAGTAACACTCTCCAAAAATATAATTTAACAGTCCAATATATAATTATCTGCAGCAACGACCTATACATACTATACAGTATATATTAACAACCCTGAGAGTCCTTCTGGTTCCTCTCCGCCCCCCCCCCCCCCCCCGATCCTGGGCTGCTGCTGCTGCCTTCTTTTTCCCATTCCGTCTATCTTTCTGCGAGGTATTCGACGAACGGTTGCCACCGCCTGGTGAACCCTTGAGCCGACCCCCTTAGGACGAACTTAATCCGCTCTAGCTTTATAAACCCCGCCATGTCATTTACCAGGTCTCCACCCCCGGGGGCTTGGCTTCTTTCCACATTAGCAATATCCTGCGCCGGGCTACTAGGGACGCAAAGGCCAAAACATCGGCCTCTCTCGCCTCCTGCACTCTCGGCTCTTGTGCAACCCCAAATATAGCCAACCCCCAGGTTGGTTCAACCCGGACTCCTACTACTTTTGAAAGCACCTTTGTCACCCCCATCCAAAACCTCTGTAGTGCCGGGCATGACCAAAACATATGGGTATGATTCGCTGGGCTTCTCGAGCACCTCGCACACCTATCCTCCACCCCAAAAAATTTACTGAGCCGTGCTCCAGCCATATGTGCCCTGTGTAATACCTTAAACTGAATCAGGCTTAGCCTGGCACACGAGGACGACGAGTTTACCCTGCTTAGGGCATCTGCCCACAGCCCCTCCTCGATCTCCTCCCCCAGCTCTTCTTCCCATTTCCCTTTTAGTTCATCTACCATAGTCTCCCCTTCGTCCCTCATTTCCCTATATATATATCTGACACCTTACCATCCCCCACCCATGTCTTTGAGATCACTCCGTCCTGCACCTCTTGTGTCGGGAGCTGCGGGAATTCCCTCACCTGTTGCCTCGCAAAAGCCCTCAGTTGCATATACCTGAATGCATTCCCTTGGGGCAACCCATATTTCTCGGTCAGCGCTCCCAGACTCGCGAACTTCCCATCCACAAACAGATCTTTCAGTTGCGTTATTCCTGCTCTTTGCCACATTCCATATCCCCCATCCATTCCCCCCGGGGCAAACCTATGATTGTTTCTTATCGGGGACCCCCCAAGGCTCCAGTCTTTCCCCTACGCCGTCTCCACTGTCCCCAAATCTTCAGTGTAGCCACCACCACCGGGCTTGTGGTGTAGTTCCTCGGTGAGAACGGCAATGGGGCTGTCACCATAGCCTGTAGGCTAGTCCCCATACAGGACGCCCTCTCTAATCTCTTCCACGCCGCTCCCTCCTCCTCTCCCATCCACTTACTCACCATTGAAATATTAGCGGCCCAATAATACTCACTTAGGCTCGGTAGTGCCAGCCCCCCCCTATCCCTGCTACGCTGTAAGAATCCCTTCCTCACTCTCGGGGTCTTGCCGGCCCACACAAAACCCATGATGCTCTTTTCAATCCTTTTAAAAAAAGCCTTCGTGATCACCACCGGGAGGCACTGAAACACAAAGAGGAATCTCGGGAGGACCACCATCTTAACCGCCTGCACCCTCCCTGCCATTGACAGGGATACCATATCCCATCTCTGAAATCCTCCTCCATCTGTTCCACCAACCGCGTTAAATTTAACCTATGCAATGTGCCCCAATTCTTAGCTATCTGGATCCCCAGGTAACGAAAGTCCCTTGTTACCTTTCTCAACGGTAGGTCCTCTATTTCTCTACTCTGCTCCCCTGGATGCACCACAAACAACTCACTTTTCCCCATGTTCAATTTATACCCTGAAAAATCCCCAAACTCCCCAAGTATCCGCATTATTTCTGGCATCCCCTCCGCCGGGTCTGCCACGTATAGTAGCAAATCGTCCGCATACAAAGATACCCGGTGCTCTTCTCCTCCCCTAAGTACTCCCCTCCACTTCTTGGAACCCCTCAACGCTATCGCCAGGGGCTCAATCGCCAGTGCAAACAATAATGGGGACAGAGGGCATCCCTGCCTTGTCCCTCTATGGAGCCAAAAATATGCAGATCCCCGTCCATTCGTGACCACGCTCGCCACCGGGGCCCTATACAACAGCTGCACCCATCTAACATACCCCTCTCCAAAACCAAATCTCCTCAACACCTCCCACAAATAATCCCACTCCACTCTATCAAATGCTTTCTCGGCATCCATCGCCACTACTATCTCCGTTTCTCCCTCTGGTGGGGCCATCATCATTACCCCTAACAACCTCCGTATATTCGTGTTCAGCTGTCTACCCTTCAAAAACCCAATTTGGTCCTCGTGGACCACCCCCGGGACACATTCCTCTATTCTCATTGCCATTACCTTGGCCAGGACCTTGGCATCTACATTTAGGAGGGAAATAGGTCTACAGGACCCGCTACTGCGGGTCCTTTTCCTTCTTTAAGAGAAGCGATATCGTTGCTTCAGACATAGTCGGGGGCAGTTGTCCCCTTTCCTTTGCCTCATTAAAGGTCCTCGTCAGTACCGGGGCGAGCAAGTCCACATATTTTCTATAGAATTCGACTGGGAATCCATCCGGTCCCGGGGCCTTTCCCGCCTGCATGCTCCTAATTCCTTTCACCACTTCTTCTACCTCGATCTGTGCTCCCAGTCCCACCCTTTCCTGCTCTTCCACCTTGGGAAATTCCAGCCGATCCAAGAAGCCCATCATTCTCTCCCTCCCATCCGGGGGTTGAGCTTCATATAATTTTTTATAAAATGTCTTGAACACTCCATTCACTCTCTCCGCTCCCCGCTCCATCTCTCCTTCCTCATCCCTCACTCCCCCTATTTCCCTCGCTGCTCCCCTTTTCCTCAATTGGTGTGCCAGCAACCTACTCGCCTTCTCCCCATATTCGTACTGTACACCCTGTGCCTTCCTCCATTGTGCCTCTGCAGTGCCTGTAGTCAGCAAGTCAAATTCCACATGTAGCCTTTGCCTTTCCCTGTACAGTCCCTCCTCCGGTGCTTCCGCATATTGTCTGTCCACCCTCAAAAGTTCTTGCAGCAACCGCTCCCGTTCCTTACTCTCCTGCTTCCCTTTATGTGCCCTTATTGATATCAGCTCCCCTCTAACCACCGCCTTCAACGCCTCCCAGACCACTCCCACCTGGACCTCCCCATTATCATTGAGTTCCAAGTACTTTTCAATGCACCCCCTCACCCTTAGACACACCCACTCATCTGCCATTAGTCCCATGTCCATTCTCCAGGGTGGGCGCCCTCCTGTTTCCTCCCCTATCTCCAAGTCCACCCAGTGTGGAGCGTGATCCGAAATGGCTATAGCCGTATACTCCGTTCCCCTCACCTTCGGGATCAATGCCCTACCCAGCACAAAAACGTCTATTCGCGAGTAGACTTTATGGACATAGGAGAAAAACGAGAACTCCTTACTCCTAGGTCTGCTAAATCTCCACGGGTCTACACCTCCCATCTGCTCCATAAAATCTTTAAGTACCTTGGCTGCTGCCGGCCTCCTTCCAGTCCTGGACTTCGACCTATCCAGCCCTGGTTCCAACACCGTATTAAAATCTCCCCCCATTATCAGCTTTCCCATCTCAAGGTCCGGAATGCGTCCTAGCATCCGCCTCATAAAATTGGCATCATCCCAGTTCGGGGCATATACGTTTACCAAAACCACCGTCTCCCCCTGTAGTTTGCCACTCACCATCACGTATCTGCCCCCGTTATCCGCCACTATAGTCTTTGCCTCGAACATTACCCGCTTCCCCACTAATATAGCCACCCCCCTGTTTTTCGCATCTAGCCCCGAATGGAACACCTGCCCCACCCATCCTTTGTGTAGCCTAACCTGGTCTATCAGTTTCAGGTGCGTTTCCTGTAACATAACCACATCTGCCTTAAGTTTCTTAAGGTGTGCGAGTACCCGTGCCCTCTTTATCGGCTGTTCAGCCCTCTCACGTTCCACGTGATCAGCCGAGTTGGGGGGCTTCCTACCCCCCCCCCTTGTCGATTAGCCATCACCTTTTTCCAGCTCCTCACCCGGTTCCCACGCAGCTGTATCTCCCCCAGGCGGTGCCCCCCCGCCCATCCTCTCCCATACCAGCTCCCCCCTCTCCCCAGCAGCAGCAACCCAGTAATTCCCCCCTCCCACCCCCCCCGCTAGATCCCCCGCTAGCGTAATTACTCCCCCCATGTTGCTCCCAGAAGTCAGCAAACTCTGGCTGACCTCGGCTTCCCCCCGTGACCTCGGCTCGCACCGTGCGACGCCCCCTCCTTCCTGCTTCTCTATTCCCGCCATGATTATCATAGCGCGGGAACCAAGCCCGCGCTTCTCCCTTGGCCCCGCCCCCAATGGCCAACGCCCCATCTCCTCCACCTCCCCTCCTCCCCCCATCACCACCTGTGGGAGAGAGAAAAGTTACCACATCGCAGGCTTAGTACATAAAACCCTTCTTTGCCCCCCACATTCGCCCCACCACTTTGTTCGAACGTTCTTTTTAATAACCCGCTCATTCCAGTTTTTCTTCCACAATAAAAGTCCACGCTTCATCCGCCGTCTCAAAGTAGTGGTGCCTCCCTCGATATGTGACCCACAGTCTTGCCGGTTGCAGCATTCCAAATTTTATCTTCTTTTTATGAAGCACCGCCTTGGCCCGATTAAAGCTCGCCCTCCTTCTCGCCACCTCCGCACTCCAGTCTTGATTAACGCGGATCACCGCGTTCTCCCATTTACTGCTCCGAGTTTTCTTCGCCCATCTAAGGACCATTTCTCTATCCTTAAAACGGAGGAATCTCACCACTATGGCTCTGGGAATTTCTCCTGCTCTCGGTCCTCTCGCCATCACTCGGTATGCTCCCTCCACCTCCAACGGACCCGCCGGGGCCTCCGCTCCCATTAACGAGTGCAGAATCGTGCTCATATATGCCCCGACGTCCGCTCCCTCCACACCTTCAGGAAGACCAAGAATCCTCAGGTTGTTCCTCCTTGCGTTGTTTTCCAGTGCCTCCAACCTTTCCACACATCGTTTCTGATGTGCCTCCTGCGTCTCCGTCTTCACCACCAGGCCCTGTATATCGTCCTCATTCTCGGCTGCCTTTGCCTTCACGACCCGAAGCTCCCGCTCCTGGGTCTTTTGTTCCTCCTTTAGCCCTTCGATCGCCTGTAGTATCGGGGCCAACAGCTCTTTCGTCATTTCCTTTTTGATCTCTTCCACACAGCATTTCAAGAACTCTTGTTGTTCAGGGCCCCATGTTAAACTGCCACCTTCCGACGCCATCTTGGTTTTTGCTTGCCTTCCTTGCCGCTGTTCTAAAGGATCCACTGCAATCTGGCCACTCTCTCCTCCTTTTTCCATCCGTATCCAGGGGGGATTCCCATCTGGTTTACCGCACAGTGTTTTTAGCCGTCAAAATTGCCGTTGGGGCTCCTATCAAGAGCCCAAAAGTCCGTTTCACAGGGAGCTGCCGAAACGTGCGACTCAGCTGGTCATCGCCGCACCCGGAAGTCAGAAGGAATCAATTTAATAGCACGGATGTCATATCCAGCGAAATATCTTTATTATTGAGCCGACCATTGATGAAAAAAGCACATATGAAACTTGACATGGAAAACAACAAGGCAATAACATTTGGGAAAACAGTGGACTTACAATTCACACAATCTGGCCACCATTGTATTCTGTTAATGAACTCTCATTAAGGAAATTAAGGAAGTACTATTAGCATAGAGAACAGAAGTCAAGAAGAGAAAAAGTTGATTGCATTAAAGGTGCTTTGACAATTTGCCTATTCGTCTTCCTAAAGATTAAAAATTGTGCTCAGGGATGTGGATATAAAAGATGAAGAATATGCCAAACTAATAGAACAGAGAAGCGATAGATGTTATATTTGGAAGAAATATAGAAGAACACCAGCGCGATCCATAATGAATATGTCCTCAGTGAGAGATTTTAATGAAGTTGTGGCTATGGATCTTAAAGTGTGGAATTGACAACTGGGTTTAGTCAGTCGGAAGTTAGACACAGTAACAGATAATGGGGAAAAATGGATCGGGGCCAGATTGAGTCTACCGACAAAGTTCCTCACTGATAAAGGGGAGGAATTTTCTAAACAATGAATTTCGGATTATGAGGAGAACATGAACATAATAGTTATGAATACAGTTGCAGAAACCCCATTTAGTAAATGGGGTGTGTGAGAAAAATCATGCTGAGATCGATGAAATGCTTCATAGAATTTTGGAACATAGGCCAAATTGTAAATTAACTTCTGCTTTAGCATGTGCCTTCCATACAAAGAGTTCATTATAGATGGTAAGGGGCTACAATCCATATCAGTTGGTTTGGGGGAGAAATTCCCAAATTCCTTCAGTCATGAATGATCATCCTCCAGCTTGGGAGGGGACTACGATTAGCTCTAACCTTTTCGGAGCATTTGAATGCACTGCACGTGGGCAGGACATTCCTTGAAGCAGAAATCTCACCAAGAATTTAGAGCTTTGAGGCACAATGCACAACCACGGAAACGGTTTTCAAGGACACGGCATACTATAAAACAAGTGGATTTAACAAGTGGAAAGGTCCTAGAAAGGTTATAGGTACAGATGGGAAAACAATAGTTTTGCAGCATGGAAACCAGACTGTTAAAAAAACAGTTATACACGTCAAGATTAGTGGGCACAAATTACAAGTTTGCAGATTCAAACGGTGTAATTGAAATTACTGAGGAACCAGGGACTTCTCATACATGTATGTTACAAATATATGAGGACCAAATCGCAGGAATTGACAGAGTATCTCAGGAGGGACATAGTAATTTTGATAAACTGGATGGGGCTATTTGTCCCAAAGGTCAACTGGCAAAAGTAGGCACTAAACTGACTTACTTGCCAGAAGTGGCCAATCAGCGGAAGGATGCAACTATCATTGATAGAGCAGGGAAGACAACTGGAAAATGTAAAATCTAGTTGAGTTTACAAGATAAAGGGGAGGAGGTAAGGTCCATGAATTGGGAACATGAAGTACAAAAATGGAGAGCACAGAAACGTAGTGTCAGTTTGGACAGTAGGTCTTGCAGTGAACATTCCCAAGAACATCTCATAAGCGGAAGGGGAAAATCATAGAATTTACAATGCAGGAGGCCATTTGGCCCATCAAGTCTGCACCAGACCTTGGAAAGAGCACCCCATTTAAGCCCACACCTCCACTCCATCCCCGTAACCCAGTGACCCCACCTAACCTTTTTTGAGCACTAAGGGGCAATTTAGCATGGCCAATCCACCTAACCTGCACATCTTTGGACTGGGAGAAAACCGGAGCAACGGCGGAAACCCACACAGACATGGGGAGAATGTGCAGACTCCGCACAGACAGTAACCCAAACTGAGAATCGAACCTTGGACCCTGGTGATGTGAAGCAACAGTGCAAACCACTGTGCTACCGTGCCGCCCGATCAAGCAGCCGCGGTCCAGATCAAGATAGGAGGCAGGATAGAGGGCTTAACAAGGTCAAGAAATAAGCTAGGAATGGAGCAGATGCCCATATGATCTCGCGGTCTTAGTGGCTTCCAACAAATTAGACGATAAATTAATAGAGGATGAAATAGTGCAATAACTGTAAAGTTGGAAAGAATTTGGGGTATATCCGGAGGTCCCAGATAGGGGTCAACGTGTTGTACCTCAAACGGATATGCACGTAAAAGGTGCTTCCTGATGGAACTTATAAAACCAAAGCCAGGCTGATGGCAAGAGGTTTTATAGAAACTTAGGTGACCCAAATGTAAAGGTAGAACATAGAACATAGAACAATACAGCGCAGTACAGGCCCTTCGGCCCACGATGTTGCACCGAAACAAAAGCCATCTAACCTACACTATGCCATTATCTTCCATATGTTTATCCAATAAACTTTTAAATGCCCTCAATGTTGGCGAGTTCACTACTGTAGCAGGTAGGGCACTCCACGGCCTCACTACTCTTTGCGTAAAGAACCTACCTCTGACCTCTGTCCTATATCTATTACCCCTCAGTTTAAAGTTATGTCCCCTCGTGCCAGCCATATCCATCCGCGGGAGAAGGCTCTCACTGTCCACCCTATCCAACCCCCTGATCATTTTGTATGCCTCTATTAAGTCTCCTCTTAACCTTCTTCTCTCCAACGAAAACAACCTCAAGTCCGTCAGCCTTTCCTCATAAGATTTTCCCTCCATACCAGGCAACATCCTGGTAAATCTCCTCTGCACCCGCTCCAAAGCCTCCACGTCCTTCCTATAATGCGGTGACCAGAACTGTACGCAATACTCCAAATGCGGCCGGACCAGAGTTCTGTACAGCTGCAACATGACCTCCCGACTCCGGAACTCAATCCCTCTACCAATAAAGGCCAACACTCCATAGGCCTTCTTCACAACCCTATCAACCTGGGTGGCAACTTTCAGGGATCTATGTACATGGACACCTAGATCCCTCTGCTCAGCCACACTTTCAAGAACTTTACCATTAGCCAAATATTCCGCATTCCTTTTATTCCTTCCAAAGTGAATCACCTCACACTTCTCTACATTAAACTCCATTTGCCACCTCTCAGCCCAGCTCTGCAGCTTATCTATATCCCTCTGTAACCTGCTACATCTTTCCACACTATCGACAACACCACCGACTTTAGTATCGTCTGCAAATTTACTCACCCACCCTTCTGCGCCTTCCTCTAGGTCATTGATAAAAATGACAAACAGCAACGGCCCCAGAACAGATCCTTGTGGTACTCCACTTGTGACTGTACTCCATTCTGAACATTTCCCATCAACCACCACCCTCTGTCTTCTTTCAGCTAGCCAATTTCTGATCCACATCTCTAAATCACCCTCAATCCCCAGCCTCCGTATTTTTTGCAATAGCCTACCGTGGGGAACCTTATCAAACGCTTTGCTGAAATCCATATACACCACATCAACTGCTCTACCCTCGTCTACCTGTTCAGTCACCTTCTCAAAGAACTCAATAAGGTTTGTGAGGCATGACCTACCCTTCACAAAGCCATGCTGACTATCCCTGATCATATTATTCCTATCTAGATGATTATAAATCTTGTCCCTTATAATCCCCTCCAAGACTTTACCCACTACAGACGTGAGGCTCACCGGTCTATAGTTGCCGGGGTTGTCTCTGCTCCCCTTTTTGAACAAAGGGACCACATTTGCTGTCCTCCAGTCCTCTGGCACTATTCCTGTAGCCAATGATGACATAAAAATCAAAGCCAAAGGTCCAGCAATCTCTTCCCTGGCCTCCCATAGAATCCTAGGATAAATCCCATCAGGTCCCGGGGACTTATCTATTTTCAGCCTGTCCAGAATTGCCAACACCTCTTCCCTACGTACCTCAATGCCAT
The DNA here is from genome assembly GCF_047496885.1 of Scyliorhinus torazame. Lineage (NCBI taxonomy): Eukaryota > Metazoa > Chordata > Chondrichthyes > Carcharhiniformes > Scyliorhinidae > Scyliorhinus > Scyliorhinus torazame. Next base: position 261,692,680 of record NC_092711.1, read on the forward strand.
CTATTCTATTAGCCTGGGGCTCAGCATTCTCCTCCACAACATTATCTTTTTCCTGAGTGAATACTGACGAAAAATATTCATTTAGTATCTCGCCTATCTCTTCAGACTCCACACACAATTTCCCATCCCTGTCCTTGACTGGTCCTACTCTTTCCCTAGTCATTCGCTTATTCCTGACATACCTATAGAAAGCTTTTGGGTTTTCCTTGATCCTTCCTGCCAAATACAGAAAAGGTACATTCACCTACAGCAAGAAAGATTATTTTGAAGATCTTCTTGGATCTGGGGATATTCATCAGAAAGCTTTGTAATAATGAGGTAAAAATGCAGGGCATCAAAAATGGAAAGAGACGACTTTTTGTTTAGTTGTTCATGGGACGTGGTAATTGCAATGCTGTGCCAGCATTTATTGGCCATCCCTAAATGTCCTTGACGGGGGGCAACTAAGAATCAGCCACATTGCTGTGGGTCTGGAGTCACAGGAGCGCCAGATCAGGTAAGGACAGCAGATTTCTCTCCCCAAGATGGGTTTTACTGACAATCGATAATGGTTTCATGGTGATCATTAGACTTTTTTAAATTCCAAATTTTCATAGAATTCAAATTTCACCATCTGCAGTAGCGGGATTCAAACCCGGGACCCCAGAGCATTACCCTAGGTTACTGGTTTACTAGTCCAGTGACAATGCCACGATGCCACCCTCTCCCCACTCGTCACCATTCATTCAATTCACTAAATATAAAAACCATTTTGATTCAGTTATATGTCTGCCTAGTTAAAACATCAACTCGGACAGGATATTGTATTCATTGTTCATTTAGCATAATACAGAAAAGGCTATTTCATTGATCTCAGTATAGGGCGTCACGGTAGCACAGTGGTTAGCATTGTTGCTTCACAGCACCAGGCACCCAGATTCGATTCCTGGCTTGGGTCACTGTCGGTGCGGAGTCTGCACACTCTCCCAATGTCTGCGTGGGTTACCACCAGTTGCTCCAGTTTCCTCCCACAAGTCCTGAAAGATGTGCTTGTTAGGGGAATTGGATATTCTGAATTCTTCCTTAGTGTACAAGAACAGGCACCACAGTGTGGCGACTAGGGGATTTTCACAGTAACTTCATTGCAGTGTCAATGCAAGCCTATTTGTAACACTAATAAAGATTATTAAATATTTTCTTCACCGGCAAACGTGATTTTCTGTCTTCTAGTGATTCCTGCTCTGCCATCAAGACCTATCTTCGACTCTGATCATTCTAACACTACCTCTTCCCAATAGGCTACATTTATTCTGACTTACTGATAAATGTTCACATTTCCCTTTCAAGATCTCCCAGCTGCCCCCCAGCATCCCTCCTCCCCTCATTTCTGATTAACCCTTATATTTCCCACTTGATTTTCTTTTCCACTTTTATAAAACAAACAATGTTTCTGGTGAATTTGTTGTTCCTGTTCTACTAACACACATGAAATAACTGCAATTGACCCCAACACCTCCACCTCCTTACTTTCCTTCCAATGTTGTTCTTTTTTTCCCCTCCTTGTCTTTGTTCCAGCTGTTTTACCTTCAAACCACATATTGAGCCCAAGGATATAATTTTCCTTCATCAAATCTGGTCTTGCATTCCAATCTCAACATCCTCCAGCACCCCAAAATCTAAGGCCCTGAGTCATCACTTACCAATGATAATTCTTTCTCCCTCTGTGAGAAGGCCCTACTCCACCACCTCTCTGCCCAAACCATAAGTGATATTGCGATAATTTCTCACTCTATTCACCCACTATCCTTTTTAGTATTTATGCCCTTTATTGTGAAGTGAACATTTCTTCAAAACCTTGCTTTATTATCTGTCTGAACTCAGGTGTTTTCCCATCTGATCAGCTCAGTATTTTCAGTGGTTCATCAGTGATGAATTCAAACTTCATAACTTACATCACAGATTTCATTGCCTTGCACACTTCTCTTAACCTCCACATAGTCTTCCCGTCAATGTGCAAGACAATTCCTCAACTTCCTGCAAGGCATTACAAGAAATATCCCCATTCAATATACACCTGCCCAGCTCAAATAAACCTTTGCTTTCACTTTCCACCACCCTCTTACGAATGTCACAGATTATGTCCCAATGTACCAGATTCCAATGATTTCCTCTATTGACCTACCTTCTGCATGGATATTGGACTAATCTCCATAAATGACAGACCTCCAAGAACTCGGTCACTCATCTTCATTACTATGAAATACATTTCCATGGCTTTAAATATCAGATCATAACTTGACCAAGGTGTCACTGTTTTCACAATTTAGCATGGCTTTAACAGACACATGCCTCACCCCAATTATTGGAGTAGAAGCAACTCCAAGCTTCTATTTACTGACCAATGCCCGCATTCTTACTCCCTTCTCTTCAAATGTTAATGCAAGAACCAGCAGTCTTCTAAATCAAAACCACCTCCAGGTATCCACTCAACATTGAACATTCTTTCCATCAGCTCCTAATCCAGTTTTCTCCCAATTTTACCCCCTGCCATCACTGAACTCATTTTTACCATTTATTATTTCAATTTATTGCCCTCTCAGTTTAAGATTACACTATTTCTTCACAATCTCTTTTTTGTCAATATTTCTAATTCATCACGGTCTTCTAGCATTATCCTAACAACTGTCACTTATCTCCATCATTAAAAAAACGAGTTTCTGCAGTTACTGCCCTACCTACAATTGTCTTTTTTCTGAAGTCCCACTGCCTTCCAACTACATAACTACCCGTTCTGATTGGAGATCCTACAACCAGGTATTGTCCTGTCCTCAACCACAGCACACACCACTCTGATCAAAATAACAAATAGGTGCTATTCCTCTCAACCCTCTCCAACACCACTAACCACTCTTGGCCACCCCCAACAATTTCCCTCAACAGTGCACTTTGGCACAGTTCTCGTGGTTCCATTTAAATGTGGTTCCATTTAAATATGGTTCAAAGATGATACTGCTGCCTGTGATTAAACCAGCTTTACTTAGACAAAAGTGAAGCACCATAGCACAGTGCTTAGCACTGTTGCTTCACAGCACCAGGGTCCCAGGCTGATTCCTCGCTTGGGTCACGGTCTGTGTTCTCCCTGTGTCTGTGCGGATTTCCTCTGGGTGCTCCGGTTTCCTACCACAAGTCCCGAAAGATGCGCTGGCGACTAGGGGATTTTCACAGTAACTTCATTGCAGTGCTAATGCAAGTCTACTTGTGACAATAATAAAGTCCTCCCTTCCGAACATAATATTTCTGTTATCCTATCAAATATCACCTGAGGCTAAGTCTGGTGGCACAGAAAGTTGTCATTTTGTTTTATCCTTTATGTCCCTTTTCACAAACCCAGTATATCACCAATATATCTTCCTTATTACTAGTTAACTCTGAAGGATCAATTTCTTGGAATATCTCTTTGCTTTTCCACCTTTCAAAGCTGCAACATATCCTATCACAGCTTGTGCCTTTACCCATCCTCATCACCCCCACCTTCACCAGGTCCCTCCTCAAAAAAATAATCTCAAGATCTTTATTTTACAACTGCCTGCATACTTCACCCTACCCTTCAGCCCCATGGCTCCACTCTTTTAGAGCCGCCGCCGCCACAACCCGTCACCAGTCAGGAGAGGCGCAGGCCGCACTGAGACCAATGTCTGACGATTAATCTCTTCACAATGGTAAGAGTTTGGTGAAGGCGCCGCTCCCTGCACTTACCGGCAGTGAAGTACTCAACCGCCTGTTGCAAGGACTGCAAGTCGTCGCTGGTCGACCTGGACCGAGCCTTCGCCTTCAACTTCGCACTCGCTCTGGCCTCCCGCTCCATCTCACCAACAAAACAAAACGACAGAACATTCAAACCAGCGCTCGCGCGCGCCTCCAGCCAACCGTTAGCGCATCACGGTTAGGAGGCGGGGCGAACGGGCTTCGAGCATGCGCACTGAGGACAAAACAAAAGCAGTTGACGGAAGAAGCAACTTGGAGAGAAGGGCTCTCGTCGCTGAGCGGGAAATGATGAACAGGAGCAAAAGAAAAACGAGCTAAATAAATACTCTCGACGGAAAGCGTGGATCAAAAAAAAAAAAATCAGCTTCCAGCACACATATGAAACAATCGAGGAACCGTTACTGGAATGGCTGTGTTGTATAAATCACGTCACCAACTAGTGGGAACGATAAAAGAGCAGATTTGTACGGACATTTTCGAAAGATGGAAAAATTATCGAACACTGTCACTGCGGGGCTTTATTTGTCCTAATATATTCCGTGATAGTAATAGTATAAAGAATAGAGTTATATATGGAATCTCCGGCAGTGAGTCAGGCCCTACGGCCCAACTGGTCCATGCCAACCAAAAAGCCCATCTATGCTAACCCCATTTGCCTGCATTTGGCCCATATCCCTCTTGATTAGACATAGATCAGAATTTACAGTGCAGAAGTCTGCACCGGCTCATGGAAACATCACCCTACCTCAGGACACAACTCCACCCTATCCTCATACCCCAGTAACCCCATCTAACCTTTTGGACACTAAGGGCAATTTAGCATAGCCAATCCACCTAACCTGCACATCTTTGGACTGGGAGGAAACCGGAGCACCTGGAGGAAACCCACACAGACACGGGGAAAATGTGCAGACTCCGCACAGAAAGTGACCCAAGCCGGGACGAACCTGGGACCCTGGAGCTGTGAAGCAACTGTGCTAACCATTGTGCTACCATGCCGCTCTAAACCTATAGAATCACATTTTCCCCATTAGGTCACCAACCTGACATTAGCTTCAATTCTGGGCAGGAACTAACTCTGAAGTGGCCATGACAAGATGTTGATTATGATTTTCCCCAGAAATGAAAATCGCTTATTGTCGCAAGTAGGGTTCAAATGAAGTTACTGTTGAAAGCCCCTAGTCGCCACATTCCGGCGCCTGTTCAGGGAGGCTGGTACGGGAATTGAACTGTGCTGCTGGCCTGCCTTGGTCTGCTTTAAAAGCCAGCTCTTTAGCCCTGTGCTAAACCAGCCCCAGAATGGGCCAATTAGAAAGCTGCATCTGTTAGACAATTTCAATTAAGGATGGCAGGTGGACCTGACAGAACATCAGACTGCTAAGGCAGGCAAACACAAGGGCATCTCAACATGAAGGATGCCCTTGGTTGCCAGCAGAAAAATCAAAAAAAAGCCCAAAGCCAGTGGACAATGAGAGTGGAGTAGAAAACCCTCCTCAGGAATAGTGACAGTTGTAGTTCTTGATCTCTGTCAGTGGGGCACAGAGCCTCTGGCTTCGATGACCATCAGGCTTGCCACTGGGAAGCTGCCTCAGAGAGCATGCAATTTCCCCACAGAGGAGGGAGCTGCTCCAACAGTGGGAAAATAAAGGTGCCATCACAAAATGGCCCATGCCAGGACTTAATTGTATGAATTGGCTGAATGCTCCATTCAGCACACCAAGGAACTTGGAGAAGATAATCGTCTAGTTTTCTGGAGGTAATGTAACAGAAAAGAAAGTACTGGTATAATAGGGCAAACAGGAGAACATTATGCTGGTCATTTCTTTCATTTACTGCTGTAGGATTCTTCTTATGAAAATATAGATATTCAAAGTCTATGGTCACAAGTCAACCTTTCTAACCCTATATGTTTAGAATTATTTTCTTGAACACTATGTTTCTAGCCCAATGAGGATGGATGCAGTGCTGGAACTAATTCTGGAACGAATTAGAGTAGATTTACTCAACTGGGGGGCAAATTTCAACAGGGGGGGGTGCTGGTGAATCTTCCAGGTAAATTGGAATCAAAGGTTGACTGAGAAAACTGGGCTATCTCTAAAGAAGGGATGGTTTGTATACATTTGAGGTAGCTTCCCACAAAGGAGAAGGTATAGCAATCAAAGACAGAGCTCTTTAGGTGGCTAAAGAAATAGGGAGTACGTTGAAGCAGAAAAGGGGTCCATAGGGGCAGCACGGTAGCCTTGTGGATAGCACAATTGCTTCACAGCTCCAGGGTCCCAGGTTCGATTCCGGCTTGGGTCACTGTCTGTGCGGAGTCTGCACATCCTCCCCGTGTGTGCGTGGGTTTCCTCCGGGTGCTCCGGTTTCCTCCCACCGTCCAAAAGATGTGCAGGTTAGGTGGATTGGCCATGATAAATTGCCCTTAGTGTCCAAAATTGCCCTTAGTGTTGGGTGGGGTTATGGGGATAGGGTGGAGGTGTTGACCTTGGGTAGGGTGCTCTTTCCAAGAGCCGGTGCAGACTCGATGGGCCGAATGGCCTCCTTCTGCACTGTAAATTCTATGATCTATGATATAACGTCAAATTGATACCATTTGTGAGAATCACAGGATTATGGAATCACGACAGCTCTGAAGGTAGTCATTTGGCCTATTGAGCCCATACTAGCTCTCCCAGAACAATTTAACTAGTCCCACCTGCCCACCCTTTCCTCCTACTCCTAATTTCCCTTCTGCCTTGCTTTTAATCCTGCAATTGATCGGCAATTACATAATCTTCTGCATTCAGTGTTACATTGATTGACACTAACATATCAGCTCAGCATTCCAAAAACGTAACAGAGGGTCAATGATCTGAAATGTTGGTGGGATCTTGACATTTGAGAGGAGGTGGGTTTAAGTTCATGCGGGGAGTTAAATTCCAGGCAGGTTTGAGTGGCCAACTGGGAACCGCCTTAAACTCCACTTCTCTGCTTTCACACCTTCACTGAAGAACATGAGGAGCAACATCAGCAGCAATGGCAACACGAGCAGCAGTTGAACCTGAAGTCTTGTTTGCAGTCAGATGCCACTCTACAGTGAAGAATGATGGACACAGAGACCCAGCTCCAAAGAGGTAAGACCCCACAAGATCCTATGTGACAGACGATCAGCTCACCCAACATGTCTGAGCACCAGTATCTCAAGGTTCAGGCTTTCACGGCATGTCATAGTGGATATCAGCAATGTTCTAGAACAAACCATCGTGCCGCCCACAACCAGTATAGAATTTCCTGGATGAGTACCTGCGTCTTAAGACACTGGTCTGCGGGCTGATTTCTGCTTCCTGAGACACTATGCATTATTGGAAATCAGACCTTCGGAAGTATAAACTTTCTGCAATTTCAGCACCAGGACTTCTGCAGGAACATGACATGCAGCACAGACTTAAGTCAAGATTTCGCTGTTTTGGACATCAGAAGCCTTGGGCAAATGTATTTGGCCTCATTCTCACCTGAAGAATTCACCTGCAACATCATACACCTTTTTTGTTTCATCATATTTTCTGTCTCCCTTATCATCCAATGGCTTACCTTTTGCCATTGTTGGAATGTACATAAACTGTATTTGAAACATCTTAAAGATTACCCTTTGCTCTATTGGAGTTTTTCCTGTCAATCTTCAGTTCCTTTTAACCCTAGCTAGATCCGCTCGCATCCATTTGAAACTAGCCCTCTTCCAATGTTGAAGCTCAAATTTATATTGCGCCTTGCTCTTCTACATTGCTAGTCTAAACCTTATGACACAATGAGCACTTTTGCCCAAATGTTCCCCCCACAGACCCCTGGTCTGCTTGGCCCACCTCATTCTCCAGCACCAGATTCAAAAAAGCCACCTTCACTGGTAGACCAAGAACATACTGGTCAAGGAAATTCTCCTGAACAAGTTTCAAAAATTCGTCCATCTCCTTACGATATTTGGGTAATTAAAGTCCTCCAATATCACTACTCAATATTTCTTGTACATCTCTGTGATTTTTCTGCAGATTATTTTTAGTATTATTGTTTCATGGATTGTTGGCATTTGTTGACCATCCTTATTGATCTTGAGATGGTGATGCTGAGCCACTTTTTTGAACTTTTGCAGTCCATCCGGTGGAGGTAGACTTACAGTGATGTGAGGGAGTTCCAGGATTTTGTTCCAGCAACAGTGAAGGAACGGCTATATTGTTCCAAGTCAAGGTATGGTGGTATTCCCATACATCTGCTGCCCTTGACTTACTAGAGAGGTCGAAGGTTTAGAAGCTGTTGTTGAAGGAGCCTTGACCAGTTGCTGCAATGCATCTTGTATCTGGTATACACTGCTGCAACTGTGCATTGGTGGTGGAGGGAATGAATTTTAAGATTGTGGATGGAGTTCCAATCAAGTAGGCAGCTTTGTCTTGGAAGGTGTTGAGCCTCTCAAGTGTGTTGGAGCTACACACATCCAGGCAAGTGGAAAGTATTTCATCCTGTTTTGTGCCTTGTATATTGTGAACAGACTTTGGGAAGACAGAAAGTGAGTTATGCACTGCAGAATTCCCAGCCTCTGACTTTCTCTTGTAGCCACAGCATTTATGATTGGTCGTGTTCAGTGTCTGGTCAATAATAATGCCCAGAATATTGATAAGTGATTCAGTGATGGGAATTTTATTGAATATCAATGGAAGATGGTTAAATTCCCTCTTGTTGGAACTGGTCATTATCTGGCACTCATATGGCAACCAAGATTATCTGCCACTTATCTTACCCTTGCTTAAATGTTATTCAGGACTTGCCACTTATGGACATGAACTGCTTCAGTATTTGAGGAGTTGCGAATATTGTGCAATCATTAATGAACAATGCCCACTTCAGAACTTATGACGGAAGGAAGATCATTGAGGAAGCTGCTTCAGACGGTTGGGCCAACAACACTACCCTGAGGAACTCCTGCAGCGAAGTCCTGGGACTGGAATGTCTCCAGCAACCACAACTATTTTCTCATGTGCGAGGATTCAAACTAGTGGAGAGTTTTCTCCCTGATTCCCATTTTGCTAGGACTCTTTAATGTTTCGCTCAGACAAATACTGCCGGAATGTCAAGGACAATCACTCCCACCCCACCTCGCTTCTTGAGTTCAGTTCTGTCCATGTTTGGACCAAGGTTGTGATGAGGCCAGGAGCCAAGTGGCCATGGCAAAACCCAAACTGCGCATCAGTGAGTAGGTTAATGCTATGTAAGTGCCATTTGATAGCACTGTCGACACCTTTTTTATCCAGTTGCTGATGATCGAGATTAGAATGATGGTGCCGCAATTCAATGTATTAGATTTGACTTGCCATTTGTGGATAGAACATACTATTTATTTATTTATTCATCATGTCGTAACCTTCTCTAAGCACAGTAGAAACACATTTGAAATTGAAATCAACCCTCACACATACAAACACAGCATCAATCTAACCATAGGATTTCCGCTTTCAGGCACAGGAACCATAGATTAAACCCACTTAAACTACACATTATTTCTAATATTTACCAATACTCTGTGCTGTGGATAGCACTGTGGCTTCACACTGCCAGGGTCCCAGGTTCGATTCCCCACTGGCTCATTGTCTGTGTGGAGTTTGCATGTTCTCCCCATGTCTGAGTGGGTTTCCTCCGCGTGATCCAGTTTCCTTCAACAGTCCAAAGACGGGACGTCCGGGTGAGGCTATGCAGAGCTAGGTCGCATATTCTGCAGCTCCCGCTTGGAACGGACTTTTGGGCTCTTTTACAGGGCCCCCACGGCATTTGTTTGACATTTCCCGGTGTGGGAAGAAGGCTGCAGCATTCCCCTGACAGTGTCCCCCAGGAATGTTGTGTCTTTTGGCTACCAGACCCGGCAGAAACAGTAAAAGATTTGGCTTGAGCTGCAGCAGTAGACGAGGGCCTCTTCCAGCATGCAGGCGGGGGAAGGACAAGCTTAAAGCTGCAATCTGGCTTGACTATCAAAGGTGAATTCTAGCAGCAGAGGGAACAACTGTGAAAAGATCTACCAGGGCCATTGAAGAAGCAGGGACGAGGCTTCTGGTGGCGGCCATGGAGGAGTAGGTCGCGCATTCGGCAGCTCCCGTCTGGAGCCGACTCTCAGACCTTTTTCAGGAGTTTCCATAGACTTTTTGGGGCAGACTGGTGAAGCAAACACTGCCAACTTCTATGAAACGGACCAGAAGTGTAACAAAGGAGCGGCACTGGAGCAACGGGAGAAGCGAGGGAAAGAAAACAAAATGGCGGCGGCCAAGGACAAAGGGGAGCTGCAGGAGTTCATCAAGCGCTGCTTCGAGGAGCAGCGCGAGGAGATGCGCAAAGAGATGTTGGCGCCTATGCTTTCGGCAATTGAAGGACTCGGGATCACGCAGAAGGCCCACGAAGCTAAGATCCAGGAGGTACAGAAAAGAGTCTGTCAGAACGAGGACGAGCTCGTGGGCCTGGCGGTGAGAGTGGAGCAGAACGAGGCGCTACACAAGAGGTGGGCGGGAAGACTCGAAGACCTGGAGAACAGGTCGAGGAGAAAGAATTTGCGAATCCTGGGTCTCCCTGAGGGAGTGGAGGGGGCTGATGCGGGGGCATACGCGAGCACGATGCTCGAGCCGATGATGGGCACGAAGGCCCCTTCGAGGCCGCTGGAGTTGGACGGGGCACATCGGGTGCTGGCGAAGAAGCCCCAGGCAAATGAGCCGCCAAGGGCGATGGTGGTGAGGTTCCACCGGTTCACATACAGAGAGTGGGTCCTGAGATGGGCCAAGAAGGAGCGGAGCAGTAAGTGGGACAACGCAGAGATCCGAATATACCCGGACTGGAGCACGGAGGTTGCAAAGCGGAGAGCGGGTTTCAACCGGGCCAAAGCGGCGTTGTACCGGAAAGAAGTGAAATTCGGAATGCTGCAGCCAGCGCGACTGTGGGTCACATACAAGGGCCAACACTATTACTTCGAAACGCCTGAAGAGGCGTGGACCTTTGTACAAGCCGAAAAGTTGGACTCTAACTGAGGGTTTGTGAGGGTGGGGGGGATGTTTTGGGGTTTGATGTGTGATGGTTGTTGTATATAGGGGGTCAATCACGTGCAGGAAATGTTACATGGGCTGGGGGAGAGAGACAAGGAGCTGCGCCAGAGGGGGCGGAGTGGGCTTTGGAAAGCGCGGGGTTTTTTCCCACGCGCGGGAAGAAAGGCGGGAAGGGGAACGAAGGAATGCATATGGATTGGGAGACACCCACGCGTGGAGGTCAATGGGACGGCGGGGGAAGCCGGGGTCAGCAGGCGTCAGCTGACTTACGGGAGTGACATGGGGGGAGCAAAAAAGCTAGACAGGGGTCTGGGGGGGGGGGGGGTTGCTGCTGCACTGGCCGAAAGGGAATGGGACACAGAAGAGGTGGTCGGGACGGGGGCCCCCCCTCTGGGGGACTGGAGGGTGAGGGAGGCGTGGACACGGGACTGGCCCAGAAAAGGAGATGGCTAGTCGGCGGGGCGTGGGGGGGTGAGAGCCCCTCCAATCCGGCTGATAACATGGAATGTGAGGGGCCTGAATGGGCCGGTGAAGAGGGCTCGAGTGTTCACGCACTTAAAGGGACTGAAGGCAGACGTGGCCATGCCCCAAGAGACACATCTGAAGGTGGCGGACCAGGTCAGGTTAAGAAAGGGATGGGCAGGACAGGTATTCCACTCGGGACTGGACGCGAAGAATAGGGGGGTTGGCAATATTGGTGGGAAAGCGGGTGTCATTTGAGGCCAAAACTATTGTAGTGGACAATGGAGGGCGATATGTAATGGTGAGCGGTAGGCTGCAAGGGACGTGGGTGGTGTTGGTAAACGTATACGCCCCGAACTGGGATGATGCAGGATTCATGAAGCGCATGTTGGGGCGCATTCCGGACCTGGAGATAGGAGGCCTGATAATGGGAGGGGACTTCAATACAGTGTTGGATCCAGTACTGGACCGCTCCAAATCAAGGACTGGAAAGAGGCCAGCGGCGGCCAAGGTACTTAGGGGGTTTATGGATCAGATGGGGGGAGTGGACCCATGGCGGTTTGCAAGGCCGCAGGCCAGGGAATTTTCTATCTTCTCCCATGTACACAAAGCCTACTCCTGGATAGATTTCTTTGTTCTGGGTAGGGCGCTCATCCCGAGGGTGGAGGGGACGGAGTATTTGGCTATAGCCGTTCCGGACCATGCCCCGCACTGGGTGGAACTGGAGCTGGGAGAGGAGAGGGACCAACGCCCGTTGTGGCGGCTGGATTTGGGACTGCTGGCGGACGAGGTGGTGTGTGGGAAGGTGAGGGGGTGTATCGAAAGGTACTTGGAGGCCAACGACAACGGGGAGGTGGGGGTGGTATGGGAGGCGTTGAAGGCGGTGATCAGGGGAGAGCTAATTTCCATTAGGGCTCATAGGGAGAAGACAGAGGGTATGGAAAGGGAGAGGTTAGTGGGGGAGATTTTGAGAGTGGACAGGAGATACGCAGAGGCCCCGGAGGAAAGGTTACTTGGGGAAAGACGACGGCTCCAGACGGAGTTTGACCTGTTGACCACAGGGAAGGCGGAGGCACAGTGGAGGAAAGCGCAGGGGGCGACCTATGAGTATGGGGAAAAGGCTAGTCGGATGCTGGCACACCAGCTCCGTAAGAGGATGGCAGTGAGGGAAATAGGGGGAGTTAAAGATGGAAGGGGAGCCACGGTTCGGAGTGCAACGAAAATAAACGAGGTATTCAAGGCCTTTTATGAAGAGCTGTACAGATCCCAGCCCCCAGCGGGGAAGAGGGGATGAGACGATTCCTAGATCAGCTGAGATTCCCGAGGGTGGAGGAGCAAGAGGTGGCTGGTTTGGGGGCACCAATTGGGTTGGAGGAGCTGAGCAAGGGTTTGGGGAGCATGCAGGCGGGAAAGGCCCCGGGACCGGACGGATTCCCGGTGGAGTTCTACAGGAAGTACGCAGACCTGTTAGCCCCGCTACTGGTGAGGACCTTTAATGAGGCAAGAGAGGAGGGGACCCTGCCCCCGACAATGTCGGAAGCGACAATTTATTTGATCCTAAAGCGGGGCAAGGACCCACTGCAATGTGGATCGTACAGGCCGATCTCACTCCTCAATGTGGATGCAAAGTTGCTGGCAAAAGTGCTGGCCACGAGGATCGAGGACTGTGTCCCGGGGGTAATCCACGAGGACCAGACGGGATTTGTAAAGGGCAGGCAACTAAACACCAATGTGCGGCGGCTCTTAAACGTGATAATGATGCCATCGGAGGAGGGAGAGGCGGAGATAGTGGCAGCTATGGACGCGGAGAAGGCCTTTGACCGAGTAGAGTGGGAGTACCTCTGGGAGGTGCTGCGTAGGTTTGGGTTCGGGGTAAGGTTTATTGATTGGGTTAAGCTCCTTTACAGAGCCCCGATGGCGAGTGTAGTGACAAACCGGCGGAGGTCGGAGTACTTTCGACTGTACCGAGGGACGAGGCAGGGGTGCCCCCTGTCCCCCCTGTTGTTCGCATTGGCGATCGAACCATTGGCCATGTCATTGAGGGAGTCTAATAAATGGAGGGGGTGGTCCGAGGGGGAGAAGAGCATCGGGTGTCGCTATCTGCGGATGACCTGTTGCTGTACGTGGCGGATCCAATGGAAGGGATGGTGGAGGTCATGCAGACTCTAAGGGAGTTTGGGGACTTTTCGGGCTATAAGCTCAATGTAGGGAAGAGTGAGCTCTTTGTATTACAGGCGGGGGACCAAGAAAGAGGGATAGGGGACCTACCGCTGAGGAGGGCGGACGGGAGCTTTCGGTATCTGGGGATCCAGATAGCCAGGAGTTGGGGGACCCTACATAAACTGAATCTGACGAGGTTGGTGGAGCAAATGGAGAAGGATTTCAAAAGATGGGACATGTTACCGCTCTTGCTGGCGGGTAGAGTGCAGTCGGTCAAAATGGTGGTCCTTCCGAGGTTTCTGTTTGAGTTTCAGTGCCTTCCCATCGTGATCACTAAGGCCTTTTTTAAGAGAGTAGGCAGGAGTATTATGGGGTTTGTGTGGGCGAATAAGACCCCGAGAGTAAAAGAGGGTTCCTGGAACACAGTAGGGACCGAGGAGGGTTGGCGCTGCCAAACCTGGGGAGCTACTACCGGGCAGCAAATGTGGCGATGATCCGCAAGTGGGTTATGGAGGGAGAGGGGGCGGCATGGAAGAGGATGGAGATGGCGTCCTGTAAAGGAACGAGCCTGGGGGCGTTGGTGACGGCACCGCTGCCGCTCTCGCCGACAAAGTATACCACGAGCCCGGTGGTGGCGGCAACGCTAAGGATCTGGGGCCAGTGGAGACGGCACCGGGGTGCAATGGGAGCATCGGTGTGGTCCCCGATCAGAGGTAACCACCGATTTGTCCCGGGGAAGATGGACGGGGTGTTCCAGAGCTGGCATCGGACGGGGATTGGAAGAATGGGGGACCTGTTCATCGACGGGACGTTTGCGAGCCTAGGGCCACTGGAGGAGAAGTTCGAGTTACCCCCGGGAAATGCCTTTAGATATATGCAGGTGAGGGCTTTTGTGAGGCGACAGGTGAGGGAATTCCCGTTGCTCCCGGCACAAGAAGTTCAAGATAGGGTGATCTCGGGTGTATGGGTCGGGGAGAGCAAGGTGTCGGAAATACACCAGGAGTTGAAAGAAGAGGGGGAAGCGCTGGTAGAAGAGTTGAAGGGTAAATGGGAGGAGGAGCTGGGGGAGGAGATCGAGGAAGGTCTGTGGGCTGATGCCCTAGGTAGGGTTAATTCCTCCTCCTCATGTGCCAGGCTCAGCCTGATACAATTTAAGGTGGTCCACAGAGCGCACTTGACAGGGGCGAGGTTGAGTAGGTTCTTTGGGGTAGAGGACAGATGTAGAAGGTGCTCAGGCAGCCCGGCGAACCATGTCCATATGTTTTGGTCATGCCCGGCACCGGAGGGGTTCTGGAGAGGAGTGGCGGGAGCAATATCTCAGATGGTGAAAGTCCGGGTCAAGCCAAGCTGGGGGCTAGCAATATTTGGAGTAGTGGACGAACCGGGAGTGCAGGAGGCGAAAGAGGCCGGCATTCTGGCCTTTGCGTCCCTAGTAGCCCGGCGAAGGATCTTGCTAATGTGGAAGGAGATGAAGCCCCCCAGCCTGGAGGCCTGGATAAATGATATGGCTGGGTTCATAAAGTTGGAGAGGATTAAGTTCGCCTTGAGAGGGTCTGCGCAGGGGTTCTACAGGCGGTGGCAACCGTTCCTGGACTATCTCGCGGAGCGTTAGAGGAAGGTCGGTCAGCAGCAGCAACCTTGGGGGGGGGGGGGGGGGGGGCGTCCTGGGGGTGGGGGGGGGTGGGAAAGGGGGGACTGCCTGGGAGGGTGGATGAGCAAGAGATAACATGAAGGGTTGGGGAAACTGGCACGTACAGGTGAGGGCCAGTGACCAAAGCTGTGTAAATATATCATTTTGCCATGTATATATCTTGCTCTGCGCGATTTCTCGTTTTTTTTTGTTACGAGGCGGGGGGGGCGGGGGGTTATTGTTTGTAAGGGAGAAAAATTGTGTTAAAAAACTTTAATAAATATATCTTTTTTTTTAAAACAGTCCAAAGACGTGCAGGTTAGGTGGATTGGATAAATTTCCCTTAGTGACCAAAAATGTGAGGAGGGGTTATTGGGTTACGGGGATAGGGTGGAAGTAAGGGCTATCCTTGTTTTCCTAACAATCCACACATGGAACTACATAGCTGTTCCTTCATAGTCACTGGGTCAAAATCCTGGAACTCCCCCTCAAACAGCACTTTGGTTTACCTACACCACATGGACTGCAAAGGTTCGAGATGGTACCATTCCACCACCTTCTCAAAGGAATGCTGACCTAACCAGCAACGGCCACATCCCTTGATGGAATATAACAAAAACAAATTGCTTGTTTGGCAGCTAAGAGCTAACCGCGTTGCCTGAGTCTGGAATTATCGATAGACGAGACATACAAGGATAGCAGGCAATTTCCTACCAGACATTAGTGAACCAGATGGGATTTTACAAATATCCGGTAGCTATTCTCGCGTGGGGAGAATCGCTGGGGTCAGCGCGGCCCCCGTCCGGTGGCACGCCGGCGCCAATGGCGCCGATTCACCAGTCACCGGAGATATTTGTAAAATCCCATCTGGTTCACTAATGTCTGGTAGGAATGTTTTTAATATTCCAGATTTATATAATTAACAGAATTTAAATTCCCCAGCTGCCAAGGTGGAATATTTACTCATGTCTCATAATTATTAGTCCAGGCCTCTGGATCAGCAGTACAGTTACATTACCAATTTATTACAGTTCCTGATAATCAGAGGAAGAACCGTGGCCGGGATTCTCCGATCCTGCAGCTCAGCGTTGACGCCATCGTAAACGCCGGAGCGTTTTACGACGGCGTCAACAGGCCCCTAGAATCAGCGATCCTTCGACGCACAGGGGGCCAGCACGGCACTGGATCGACGCACGCAGCTCCAGCTGCTGATACGGGCGTCAGGACGGGCAGCGCGAGTTCGTGCATGTGTGCCACAGCCGGCGCGAGTTTGTGCATGTGAGCCACGGCCGACGCATGTTCGCGCATGCGCGTGGGTTGCCTTCTCCACCGCCCCGGCGCATCATGGCGGAGGCCTACAAGAACATAGGCCCCCACCGGGATAAGCCCGCCGGCCGATCGGTAGGCCCTGATCGCGGGCTCGGCCACCGTGGAGGCCTCCCCCGGAGTCAGATCCCCCCCCCCCACCTCACCAGGCCGCCCCCCCGCAACATGAACGCCGAGGTCCCGCCGGGTAGGACCACATGAGAACGACAGTGGTGGGACTCGGCGGGCACTCAGCCCATCGCGTGGGGAGAATCGCTGGGGTCAGCGCGGCCCCCGTCCGGTGGCACGCCGGCGCCAATGGCGCCGATTCACCAGTCACCGGAGAATCGGAGTGGCGTCGCATGACTCGCGCCCCCGTGGCCCCCTCCCCCCCCCCCACCCGCCGATTCTCCGACCTGGCACGGGGTCGGAGAATCCCGCACCATGTATTCCCCTTCTAAACCTTTTAAGATCTGAAATTTAGATGCCAAATACAGTGTCCGAGGCCCAAAATAAGGATGAGGAATGTGAGTTAACCTTCAAACATGAGGATCTTCCTTCGCTTAATCCAATAATATAGGTAAGAGTTCACGTTAGCAATAAAATAGTCAGCCTGAGACTGCCAATTTCCTGCACTTCTGATTGTAACGATCCTTAGTGACCCAATTAATACTAGTCAACATGTACAAACTTTGGCTATGAGCATGTGCACAAGATGCTTTCATGATTAACATAATATGTGAACTAATTCAATGACATGGATTTTATTCATAATTTGCACAAGCTTCAATGATTTCTGCTGGCTTCTTTTGTTAGCTCAGACTTTGCCGATCAGTTTCTCATTTTGGTAACTCTTCACTGCTTCATGGATGTGATCTGATCTGGAAAATATATATATATGTATTTTGAACACATTATGATGAGGACGTGTTTGTTTGCTTGCTTAACAGATGCTAAACATGGGTCTAAATCATGTATCAGGTCCACTTTAAGATGTATGCCTTTTTTACAGCCTATTTCAGTTGCATTTTGTTGTTGTGACAAATACATTTACATCAAAAGAAAATTGATCATTCCATTTGCTTGTTGCCACAACATAACGCCCTCATGTTAATGGATTTACTCAGTCTGAGGTTTGAGCAATCTAAATCCATAATTTTGTTGACATTGATTTACAGCAAGTATACTCAAACTGCCGGTCCGAACACTGCCAGGCTGGCTCGTGTGGGGAGGATCCTGCCAGGCCAGGGAGGGGGACAGAGGGACGGGCATGAGGCCGGGTGATCCCCCACGGGACTGGGGCGGTGTCCAGGCACGGCCTGTCATTGCCATGGCCTGCAAGGCAGCCAGCGTGCTGCGCACCCCAGTGATTACCCACCTTGGCCTTGGTTTTGCAGAGTGACACCGGCCTTATGGGTTTCCCCCACCCCACCACTCTCTGCCAGTGGGGCATCACGTAGCCTGCCCAAGGGGAATGCTCATAGTAATCCCGAAAGGGGGGCACCAGGTGGAGGCCGCGGAGCTAGCCCACAGTACCTGGCCCTCGGCTGCGCGATGTGGAGAACTAGGCAGGCGGCCATGATGCGGGTGACCCTCAGCGTCATTCTGGAGGGCTCCTCCAGAGTGGTTCAGGCACCTGTACCGCAGGATGCCGAAGCACCGCTCGATCTTGCCCCTGGTCACTGCATGGGCTTCATTGTAGCGGATCTCCGCGTCAGTCTGTGGTCTCCGAACAGGCGTCATCAGCCATGGCCGCAGCGGATAACCCCAATCCCCCAGCCGGGAGTGCATCTGAAGAGGCCGGGAATCGTCGAGTGTGCCAGGATGAAGGCTTTGTGCTCACTGCCCAGGTACTGTTCACAATTTACATAGATGATTTGGAGTTGGGGACCAAGGGCAATGTGTCCAAGTTTGCAGACGACACTAAGATGAGTAGTAAAGCAAAAAGTGCAGAGGATACTGGAAGTCTGCAGAGGGATTTGGATAGTTAAAGTGAATGGGCTAGGGTCTGGCAGATGGAATACAATGTTGACAAATGTGATGTTATCCATTTTGGTAGGAATAACAACAAAAGGGATTATTATTTAAATGATAAAATATTAAAACATGCAGAGGGACCTGGGTGTCCTAGTGCACGATTCGCAAAAAGTTGGTTTACAGGTGCAACAGGTGATTAAGAAGGCAAATGGAATTTTGTCCTTCATTGCTAGAGGGATGGAGTTTAGGACTAGGGAGGTAATGCTGTATAAGGTGTTAGTGAGGGCACACCTGAAATATTGTGTTCCGTTTTGGTCTCCTGAGAAATGACGTACTGGCGCTGGAGGGTGTGCAGAGGAGATTCGCTTGGTTAATCCCAGAGTTGAGGGGGTTGGATTACGAGGTTGAGTAGACTGGGACTGTACTCGTTGGAATTTAGAAGGATGCGGGGGGGATCTTATGGAAACATAAAATTATGAAGGGAATAGATAGGATAGATGCGGGGAGGATGTTTCCACTGGAGGGTGGAAGCAGAAATAGGGGGCATAGCTTCAAACTAAGGGGACGTAGATTTAGGACTGAGTTTAGGAGGAACTTCTTCACCCAAAGAACATAAGAACTAGGAGCAGGAGTAGGCCATCTGGCCCCTCGAGCCTGCTCCACCATTCAATGAGATCATGGCTGTTCTTTTGTTGTCTCAGCTCCACTTTCCGCCCCGAACACCATAACCCTTAATCCCTTTATTCTTCAATATGGATTGTGAATCTATATTGAAGAATAAACAAATAAAGGGTTATGGTGTTCGGGCGGGAAAATAGAGCTGAGTCCAGAAAAGATCCCCCATGATCTCATTGAATGACAGAGCAGGCTCGAGGGGCCAGATGACCTACTGCTCCTAGTTCTTATGTTCTTATGGATCAGGTGCAGACATGCATGATACACATCTGATGGTCACATTGAGCTGCACGTTCATCGAGTGGAACCCCTTTTGTTTTGTGTAGAGCGGCCTATCATCTGCAGGTGCTAGTAGGGCAACATGCATCCCGTCGATCACCCCATTGTCCCGGGCATCTCGGCGATGGTGGCGAACCCCACTGCCTGGCATCCTAATGGGCTCAGTCCACAATGAAGTGGATGTATTGTGCTGACTGGGCAAATAGGCCCGTCATGATGGTGTGGATGCACCTGTGCCCCAAGCATCATGAGACCCCGGACAGGTCCCCACTCAGCGCCTGGAAAGACCCAGTGGCATTAAAGTTCAGGGCAACCATCACCTTGACAGCCACCAGGAGCGGGTATCCTCCCCCATTCCCCCGCAGTGCCAGGTGTGCCATGATCTGTAAGGTATGGCGCACTGTCCCTCTGCTCAGCCAGAGTCTTCGATGGCATGCCCGGTCTGGCAGGTCCTCGAATGACGGGCACTGCCGATTCACACGAGGCCTCATGCAGTGCCTCCATTGCACCTCCTCCTCCTCGGCCTATTGGGTGGCCGGCTCACTATCCTCAATGGCTGCCTCCTGTTCCTCTGGGGCAGGCTCCGCTACTGCAGCTTCAGACCGTACAGCCGCAGTGCATCCCCAAGAGCTGCAGCGACTAGGAAGAAGCCAACATTGCTGGTTGAATTCCAATATCCATTTAACTGCAGGGGGTGAAAGTCAGACATGTTAGCATGGTGCATACCCCTGTGCCCAACCAGATCCAATTGGCTATGTGGTGCCCCCGGATAGCACTGCGGACTCTGCCCCTGCATATCTCCCCCCCCCCCCTCCCCCCCCATCCCTTCAACCCTGGCCTGTCGGTGCCCGGCATCCCAATTCCTCTGCCTTCTCCCCATAATCCTTGGTCCCCTTATTAATCAAGAACCACTGGTTTCTTCCACCGTGAATGGGGATGAAAAAAATATCATGATTGAATGGCGGAGCAGTCTTAATGGGCCGAGTGGCCTAATTCATTTCCTATGTCTTATGATCAACTGGAGAACTGAGACTGTGTTATAACTGCCTGCTTACCACTGGCCGGGGACTAATGGCAATCCCACAGTCCTTTGGGAGTATGAGCTTCCCCAATGAGGGGGGCAGAGAAATCATTAGCAGATTCCCTGCATAAATAAAGCTGGCCAGTTTGGAACCAGCTAGAGAGGAGTGAGCAGCAAGGGAGTTTCTGCTGCTGTATATATATGTTATTGTAAATAAATGTTATTTCTTTCTATCCTTCAACTCGTGCTGGATTCTTCGTGGCCTTCACAAAACTGGCGACGAGGGTTAAAGTGGATAGCTGTCTACGCTACTGAAGCCACCTCCCTGGATTTTTGTTGGATACAGGTTGGAAGTTGTTTTTCTGTTACACCATGCCTCTGTATGGACGTTTGAATGTTTTTGACGCTGTGCTGGAAAGTTGGAACCAGTACGCACAACGGATGCGTTACTATTTCCGGGCAAACAACATCACCAAAAACGAGTGCCAGGTGGTCATTTTGCTCACCGCCTGCGGCCCGCATACATTTGGGGTGATTAGGAGCCTTACGTACCCAGCTGCGCACAGACACCAAGGCGTTTGACGAACTTGTGAACTTAGTGGGGCAACATTTTAACCCAACCCCATCCACGATAGTCCAGCGTTACCGGTTTAATACCGCTGAGAGGACCCCAGGAGAATCCCTTGCAGAGTTTCTATCCAGGCTACGCAGGATTGCGGAGTACTGTGACGATGGTGAGACCTTGTCAGAAATGTTACGTGACCGTTTGGTTTACGGTATCAACAATGTGGCCACCCAGAGAAACTTGTTAGCTGAGCCAACACTGACTTTTCAACAGGCCATTCAAATAGTATTGTCCTGATAGAGCGCAGAACGGAGAGTGCATGAGCTACAGGGAATGGAGGTGCATGCCTTGGGGAGCAACCCCTTCCGTCCAAAAGTGTCTCTCCGCACCCCTGCGGTACCTTGGGCGAGGCGACGACCGGGTCGACACCAGTGGCCGTCGGACGTTCCTCCCCGAAGGGAGCCTTCTCCAGAACCAATGGATAAGGATCCATATCCGTGTCGGACTTGTGGGTGCCGACCCTGTCGCGGACACCCGCCCTGGGGGCGCCGTCGTTCCAACAGAAACTGGGGCCAGCCCAGGGGCCATACCTTCCATTTGGATGAACCTGCGGCGACTACTCCCGAAGACGTGGAGACGGAGGATGACTGCCTGCAGCTGCATTGTGTGGCAGCTCCCCGTGTGACCCCCATTATGGTGACAGTACGGGTCAATGGTCACCCGCTTGAGATGGAGTTGGACACTGGCGCAGCAGTCTCCGTGATCGCCCAGAGGACATTTGACCGCATCAAGCAGGGTATACAGACCCTTGCATTAGCCGACACACAGGCCAGGTTGGCACCTACACGGGGGAACCATTGGACATTGCAGGAATTACGATGACCCTTGTTGTTTATGGAAGTCAGGAGGGGCGTTTCCCACTTATCGTGGTGCGCGGCCATGGGCCCAGCCTGATGGGTCGGGACTGGTTGCGTCATTTGCGGCTGCAGTGGCAGCACATCCTCCAAACAGATTCTGGAGAGTTGACTGAGGTGCTAGGACGGTACCCAGATGTATTCCAGCCCGGTTTGGGGAAAATAAAAGGGGCAGTAGCCCATGCCCAAGTCGAACCAGGAGCCACGCTGCGCTATTGCTGGGCGCGCCTGGTGCCTTATGCCTTGCTCGAGAAGGTAGAAGGGGAGCTCTCTCGTTTGGAGACCTTGGGTATTATCAGGCCAGTCCGTTTCGCTGACTGGGCGAGTTTTCTCTGGAGCACAAACCAGGAACCCAGATAGCGGATGCCGACGCACTGAGCCGATTGTACCTGTAATGAAGCCAGATGCCGCAGTTCGCTTGTGCGGCGACTATAAACTTACAGTGAATATGGCTTCCCGGCTCGACCGACATCCAATGCCTCGCATAGAGGATCTCTACGCGAAGCTTGCAGGCGGACTCACGTTCACAAAATTAGATATGAGTCATGCCTACCTGCAGTTGGAGCTGGACCC
Source organism: Scyliorhinus torazame (assembly GCF_047496885.1). Lineage (NCBI taxonomy): Eukaryota > Metazoa > Chordata > Chondrichthyes > Carcharhiniformes > Scyliorhinidae > Scyliorhinus > Scyliorhinus torazame. The sequence continues at coordinate 261,715,028 of NC_092711.1, forward strand.
TGCCTCCTGGCCATATGTAACTATTAATACACACTGGGGCCCAGGGCCTGTATGAATATACACGGTTGCCCTTTGGGGTATCCTCTGCCTGCGCTATTTTTCAACGCGTCATGGAGGGCAGCTTGAGAGATTTACTGCATGTCGCTGTCTACTTAGACGACGTTTTGAATACAGGAAATTCGGAGCAGGAACATTTGGAAAATTTGGAGGCTGTCCTTAGACGCTTTTCAGAGGCTGGATTCCGTTTACGTCGCACAAAGTGCGTCTTTCAGGCGAAGGAAGTAGTCTCCCTGGGTTATCGGGTGGACCACGAAGGTTTGCACCCCATCGCAGAGAAGGTGCGCAGAGTTTCTATCCAGGCCCCCGCCCCGACTGACACTTCACATCTTCGTTCTTTTCTCGGCCTCGTAAACTATTACGGGAAGTTCCTCCCCAATCTGGCAACTATGCTGGCCCAGTTGCACCCTCTGCTATAGAAGAATCACACCTGGGTTTGGGGTCAGCCGCAAGAGACAGCTTTCCGGCGGGTAAAACAACAATTGTCACCGTCTGGGTTACTAACCCACTAAGATCCTGGAAAGCCTTTGCTCATCACGTGTGATGCATCCCCATATGGTATTAAGGCCGTCCTGTCCCACAAGGTGGAGAATGGGGTCGAGCAGCCGATAGCTTTCGCCTCCCGCACATTGACTGCAGCGGAAAAGAAGTACACGCAGATCGGGAAGGAGGGCCTGGCGGTGGTCTTTGCGGTGAAACGCTTCCACCAGTATGTGTATGCCGTCACTTCACTATCGTGACTGATCATAAGCCTCTGCTGGGACGTTTCCGAAATAATAAGCCAATACCACCCATTGCTTCCGCACAGATCCTGCGCTGGGCTGTGTTGCTCGCTGCCTCCAAGCTGTCAGAACTTAGCGTGGAAGACGGGGGACGCATGTGATTGTTCCGGAAAAAGGACAGGAGCTGATACTAAGGGACTTGCTCAATGGACATCTGGATGTGACCAAAATGAAAATGTTGGCCCGGAATTATGTCTGGTGGCCAGGCCTCGACACCGACATTGAGAAGGTGGCCCAAAACTGCTCCATTTGCCAGGAGCATGAGAAGCTTCCGCCGGCCGTGCCCCTACATCACTGGGAATAGCCAGGGCGCGCTTGCATGCACATTTCGCCGGCCCTTTTCAAGGATCCATGTTCCTTCTATTAATCGATGCCCAGTCTAGAGGTGTATAAGATGGTCGGCACAACATCCTGCGCAACAATCGAGAAGATGCGTTTGTCTTTCAGTACGCATGGCCTTCCCGAGATGCTGGTCACGGACAACGGCACTCCGTTCACAAATGATGAGTTTGCGAGGTTCATGAAGATGAACGGCATTCGCCATATCCGCACCGCTCCATACCACCCGGCTTCCAATGCAGACATTCAAACGAGGCCTAAAGAAGCAATCTTCCGGGTCCATGGACACGAGACTGGCTCGTTTCTTGTTTTCACACAGGACCACTCCACATGTGGTGATTGGGGTAGCTCCCGTGGAACTCCTAATGGGTCAGAGACTTCGCACCCGCCTGAGCATGGTTTTCCTGGACATTGGCGCCGCATTCAAGAACAGCAGGGACATGGTTTTTCTCGGCATCGGTCAATTTGGCAGTTTGCGCCCGGTGACCCAGTGTTCGTTCGAAATTTTGCTGGTGGTGCCCAGTGGGTCCCTGGCGTTGCCCAGTGGGTCCCTGGCGTTATCTTTCGCCGAACGGGCCCTATCTCTTACCAGGTGCAAGCCCAGGGTCGTCTCCAGCACAAGCATGTAAACCACGTTCGGTCCAGAAGACCATCCCTTCCAAAGATGCCCCGCCCTCGGAGCTCATTTCTACAACCACAGAGACCAGATACCGTGGAGAGTATTCCTCACAATCTTCCTCTGGTGCCGCACTCAAAGTCTGCGCAGGTCGTTGCAGAACCGCGTGGAGATAGAGATGCCGAGATGACGGAGCCAGCGGACTCCGACTCTGAGATGGAGACACAGGACGCCTCAGAGGGGGAGTCCTCAGGCCCACGGGCCGTGGATGTACAACCGTTACGCCGTTCATCACGGAAGCGCCGTTCTCCATCTCGTGACGCGCCGCCCGATCCAGCGCCTCGTGCAAATGGTGTCCGGCCTGCGGCAAAACGAGTCCGACGCCGTCCTTCGCCAGGGTCTTCGGTGGATTCCTTGGACTTTGGGGGGGGAGGGATGTTATAACCTGCCTGCCTACCACTGGCTGGGGACTAATGGCAATCCCACAATCCTTTGGGAGTATGAGCTTCCCCAATGATGGGGGTGGAGAAATCATTAGCAGATTCCCTGCATAAATAAAGCGGGCCAGTTTGGAACCAGCTAGAGAGGAGTGAGCAGCAAGGGAGTTGCTGCTGCTGTTGTGTGTATATATATGTTATTGTAAATAAATTTTATTTCTTTCTATCCTTCAACTCGTGCTGGATTCTTCGTGGCCCTCACAAAAGAGTGATTGTGGGTTATTCCTGTAATGCTGCAAATCTGACAGAAGCGTGGCGTTGCATAAAAACAAAATTTACCTTTTTAGTGTGATGTATTAGTTACCTGTTAATTGGTATTTAATCTATGTTAATTTTAGTTTGTTACAATAAAAGTCTTAAAATGCTAAATCTTGTCTTTATGTTCTTTCCGCCGGTCACTGGGAAATTAATCTCTTTTTATACATTATCTGTCTCTACTGGGATCCTAACTTTCCATATCCACTCAGCATTTCTCCTTAATAGCATGCTTTAGAATACAGCCTAACAGCAACGAACATTCTGCAGCAGATTGTCTGCTAGATAGTATACTCAACTTTTTTTTTTAAAAAAAATTTTAAATAAATTTAGAGTACCCAATTATTTTTTTTCCCAATTAAGAGGCAATTTAGCGTGACCAATCCACCATGCACATCTTTGGGTTGTGGGGGTGAAACCCACGCAGACACGGGGAGAATGTGCAAACTCCATACAGACAGTGACCCAGGGCTAGGATTTGAACCCAGGTCCTCAGCGCTGTAGGCAGCAGTGCTAACCACTGTGTCATGTGCCACCCTGTACACTCAACTTTATAAAGATAATCGGTGAAGTATGACATTTCTGGTGACCACACCAAACTCACCTTGGTTAGGGAAGCTGAGGTTTAAGACCAATGCTCCCATGCTGCCTACCTCTACACTGGATGATCATGCCACACTACTTATTCCAGAGCTTAAACCAATCTCTTAGATTGCTGCGCCACTCAGCCAACTGTTCAAACACAAAAATATTAAAATTGACAAACAAACAATTTGATCACCAGACTCCTAAATGACCCTCTTATGGACTGACTTCATTAACACTACACCCTGTATGCTTCATCCGATGCCAGTGCTTATGTAGTTACATTGTATATGTTGTGTTGCCCTATTATGTATTTTCTTTTATTCCCTTTTCTTCTCATGTACTTAATGATCTATTGAGCTGCTCGCAGAAAAATACTTTTCACTGTACCTCGGTACACGTGACAATAAACAAATCCAATCCAATCAATTCCAATCAACACAGGTTATCACAAATGTTACCTTGTAGCCATTCAACTCCATCCTGTAGTCCCTCCCCTTTCAGAGCACTGCAGGCACTAAGTGATAAAACAAAAAAAATGAAAATGAGAGCATTGAAAATTGATTTGTAAGAGGCATATGCATGTCCAAACCAGGGAAAGAAAACAACTTTAAAAAGTAAATAAGATAAGTAATGTTCAATCTATTGAAATGAAAAATAATCTTCACTAATTTTATGTTTCAAAAGATTTGACTCACGGCAAGCAAGCAGTATGGGGTGAGAAAACGACATCCAAGTCATTAAAGCTCCTCTCTTCAGTACAATACCTTTCACTGATAGTGCTAATTGTGTTTTGAATTCATATTCCATTTTTGCCGAGAAAAATCTTCTTCATTCATTTGTTGATGATTCCACTTTGCACCTTTGTTCAGATCGCATACCCGAGGGATTCACGACCTGCAGTTTTTTTCATGCATTTCACAAAAACTCCGAAATTGGACAATAGAAATCTTATCACTTTTATTTTTCAACACTTTCTTATATTTCACAATCCAGCCAACAGTTTCATTTTTATCGTTGATGGCCATAACACCGTTAGGGGAGCATCAGATGTTTCTCTTGTGCACTCTGCCGAAGAGCACTCTTATGGAAAGCCTTCTCTCCCTAAAAACTTGAACATGACTTTATATGTTCGATACACGATAATCTAACATTATTCAAGGGTAAGCAAAAACCCCTGTTGCTCTAATTTAGCTTAATGAAGTGGCACACACCTCTATTATGGGCCAGGGTTTAGAGAACCCTAAAGTGTATCATGGAGTTCACCTGACCCACAACTTTTAATAGATTGTGGTATGGGGAGCACACGGCCCACTCGTACAGGTGTAGTGCAGCAGACATCTAACAGTATTTTTTAAAGCAAAACAATGTTTATTCTATGAACTCAGTTAACCTTTTTAAAACATACAGTGAACATCTCAGCAACCATCAATTCAAATACACCCCCCAAAGAATACAACACTCTAATTAATCCTTAAACTTTCCTTTTAACAGGGCAGCACGGTGGCGCAGTGGGTTAGCCCTGTTGCCTCACGACGCCGAGGTCGCAGGGTTGATCCCAGCTCTGTGTCACTGTCCATGTGGAGTTTGCACATTCGCCCCGTGTTTGCGTGGGTTTCGCCCCCACAACCCAAAGATGTGCAAGGTAGGTGGATTGGCCACGCTAAATTGCCCCGAAATTGAAAAAAATGAATTGGGTACTCTAAATTTATTTATTTTTAAAAAAAACTTTCCTTTTAACGTCCATAAGACAAAAAACCTTTTAACAGAAGCACATCAGGTTTAAATTCTCTACTGAAAGCAGTTATCACTCTGAATTCACCAAATGATCTAGAGATAGACTTTAAATTGCAGAGAGATCGAAATTACACCTTTGGCTGGCTTCAGCTCTAACACTAAACGAAACCATAAAACACACACACCAAAGCTTTTCTCAAAGCGAAACTAAAAGCTGACAGACAGCCCAGCTCCACCCACACTCTGAAATCACTGCAATAATAAACACCCATTTCTTAAAGGTACATCCACTACAGCTATTCTATAAAAAACACCCATTTCTAAAAGATACTCTCACATGACACCTCACATTCTCTTTGTCTTCGGATAGCAGATCACATTATGTGACTTAGACCAAAGACTACAAATCACAAAGTAAAAAAAAAAGATATTAGTCAAGAATCATAACAGATTTCACTTCACCACAAAATATTCAAGTTGCACCTCATTTTATATATACAAAAACAAAAGATGAGACACTTTGCTAACTCTAACCACAATGCAACCTCCAAACCTCCCAACTCTCTGAGTTGAAAATAACTCAGTCCCCTCATAAGCACTCCTAGCTATAGATTACTCTATCATGTACAATTCAAAGAAATAAGGGGCAGATTAACGGGCCCAACCCAGTATTCTCTGGGCCTCCGTGATACTCCACCTCTGCCAGGAGCAATTACCGACGGCAGGGTTCACTTGTGGTTTTAAAAATCTAGAAACAGGTGCCGTGGCAGCTGAGGGAGAGAGGAGAAAGGTCATGTTCCCAGAGACGCGACCATGGCCGCCAGTCCTTCCGCTGGCAGGGCTGGCTGGGGGGGGTGGGGGGAGTAGCGGAGGTGACCAGGGGAAAGGCCGTAAAGTCAGGACAGACCCCTCTCAGGACCAGGGGCTGTCCAGGCACAGACCGACATTACCGCTGCCTTTAAGGCAGCCATCTTGTTGCGCACCCGACTGACCTCCCTCCGTGGCCCGTGATTGGGTAGATGACACCAGCTGTATGACACCGGTCCCCCACACCATCCACCCCGCCCCCCACAACCGGATGCCATCCGCCAGCGGAAGGTTGCGCAGCCCACCCAAGGGGCACACCCATAGTGACCCTAACAGGATGGGGCCAGATGGGGTCTGCAGAGCATACTGCTGGCATGGGTACTGCCAGCCATCAGTACCCCTACAGGCAGGAATGGGTTCTGGGGCCAGAAACCCCTGCGGTGGCGGGCACCATTGGGGCCAGGGGTGCGGTGTAGAGGGCAGTGCCAGGGGAAATGGCATGTGGTCAGTGTGTGGATGGGGGAGGAGGGGGGTCTGGGTAGGGGGAACATGTGGGGGCAGGGGTTGCAGTGCAGGCAAGGCCACCGTGTAGCCCATTGGACCTGGTTGGACACGGGGGCACCATGCTAACATGTCTGCCTTTGACCCCCTGCAGACAATAGACTTCGGAATCCAACCATGAATGGTGGCCTTCATCCTAGCCGCCGCAGCTCTGGGGGATGCATTGAGGCTGTACGAGCAGGGCTGCTCGGTGACAACCCAGCAGCAGCGGAGCCTGCCCCAGAGGATCAGGAGGCAGCCGGTGAGGGTGGAGAGCGAGCAGCCCAACAGGCCAAGGAGGAGGTAGGAAGGAGGCGCCGATTCAGGCCTCATGTGTACCGGCAGGGCCAGTCATTCGAGGACCTGCTGGACTGGATATGTCATCTCCGGCTGAGTAGGTGGACCATACAGCATATCTGCTGGATCATGGAACACCTAGCACCACGGGGGAGCACATTGTTCCCGGTAGCCATCAAGGTGACGGTCACCCTGAACGTTTTCGCTACGGGGTCCTTCCAGGTTCCGAATGGGAACCTGTCAGATCTCACAGACCTTGGTGCACAGGCACATCCGCACCGTCACAGAGGCCCTCTATGGCAGGTCAGTATAATATATTAACTTTAATGTCCGAGTCCACCATGATGCCCGGGTAACGGTGTTCACCATCATTGCAGAGATGCCCCGGGTCCAGACGATGATAGACGGGATGCATGCCTCCCTTTGAGCACTGGTCTATGATGGGCCAGTCTTCACAAACTGAAAGTGGTTCAACTCAATGAACGTGCAGCTGGTGTGTGACTGTGAGCTGTATATCATGCACGTCTGTGCCCGATACCCAGGCAGTGTGCACAACGCCTTCATCCTGGCAAACTCAACGGTTCCTGACACCTTTGAGGTGCATCCCTGGGTGATAGGTTGGCTCCTGGACAACAGGGATTATCCACTGCGGTCATGGCTGATGACTCCTATCCGGAGGCCACAGACCAATGTGGAGACCCACTACAATGACGCCCATGCCATGACCAGGGCTGTGATCGAGCAGTTCATCAGCATCCTGAAGATGTGGTTCAGGTGCCTGGACTGATCTGGAGAGGCCCTCCAATATAGCACTAGAAGGGTCTCCCACATTGTGCATTGCGCAGCAGAGGGGTGACTTGCTGAAGCAGGGGGATGAAGACAAGGCTTCATCCGACGAGGAGGATGGCCAGGATGGGTAGGGCATGGGGCCTGGGCAGGCACAGGAGGCCGCACAATGTGCTCTAATTGCCTCCAGGTTCACCAACTAGCGGGCCTGCCCCCCCCCCCCCCCCCACCCTGCCCCCTCCGGCTGACCACCCCCTTCCATGACCACCCTCCCTGTACCATGCCCCTGCCCCAACACCCTCCATGATTCCAACCTGCCTCACTGCGGGGTGCAGTAACAGTGGGTCTGGTCCATGGGATGGAGAATAATCACGATCCACTCTGAGATGAGCTCTGGTGCTCTGCATCATTTGTCAACGTCTGACTCCTGCTCAAAGTTGGACTTTCCACTGTCCATCTGGGTGGTCCCTGCATGCGAGCTGGCCATTCCATCACGCGGTCCCACTGAACCATTGGGGTTGAAAGGAAGGTGGAGGGGCGGGGTACTGGAGGGATGTGAGGAGTGCAACCTGGGGCGACTGGCCCATGCCCACCTCCACCCTCGCCCATGTTCCCTAACCCCCCACCATCCCCCCAGTGCCCACTCTGCAGCCAGATCAGCCTATCCCTCACACCCCTCTGAAAGAGTTCTGAGGCAGGTTGGAACCTTTGTGCACGTGTTTATTTTGAACATAACAGGTAAACAAATATGATGGTTTGTGCCCTAGCCCCTAATGCTATCCTGCGTGCTGCACCAGTGCCAACTTAACTGGTGTCTACCTTTCTGGCCTTACGGGCTCTAATGCTATGCCTAGGTGGATCCCCAGGTGGTACATCAGGGGTGGAGGCGGCCTGCTACGATTTTCCCCCTGTGACCTCGGTCCCTTTTGGCGACCATCCTCTGGAGCGATCAGTTCTGGATGGGCCAGGCAGTCGCTCGGGTGTCCCAGGTGGTGTGGCGCCTGTCTGCTGTCAACCAGATGCACAAGGTCGAGGGTGTGGGGGGGAAGAGTTCAGGGCACTGCGGTGTTCTGGCACCTCCCCTGCTGGATTCACTGGCACGGGTCCCATCCCTCGGGTAGCCCGATGGCCCCGGGCTACAGCATTGGTGCGACCGGAGCAAACTGTAGCCATCTGGGATGGCCACTTCCTGATTACAAAATGGACACTTTGCAAAGATTGCAGGGAAAATGGACAATGCTGAGAAAACAAACAGATTCAGAGCTTGTCTGTATATTGGAGCCGCAGCTCCCAGACAAGACCAAAACTGTAGGCCCATTAGCCTACAGTTTTCCCATCTCCGGGAACAAAAGAGATACATTTGAGTAACCGATACTAAGGCAGAAACCCCGGCGCCAGAGGAGACCGAAACAAAGTAGGCAACAGCCACTTAGTACACGCCCAGCCATCAGGGCGCCCACCCCTTTATTGGATGAAATCAATAGGAATGATCAAGAAACGGCCCAATTGATTGGGGACACGTTCAAGGCCCGCCCAAAAGAGCGCAAAGCCCCTTTGGGTATAAGAAGGAGCCCCCAAGAGGGAATCGTTCTCTTGGACCCGGCTCTCACCGAGGAGAGACCTGTCCACCAGCTGCACCAGAAGCAAGTAAGTCCAAGGTCAACGCACGCTACCAGACGGACGACCTTAACTGTTCCCCTGTACCAATTCGACCCCAGCAGCCTCAGTACCGAACAACGGCCTTGTTCCTCTGACTGAGTGGCCGCCCGAAGCTAAGTATAGGCTTTAACAGTAGTGATGTCACTTTCTTTACGCAAAGAGTAGTGAGGCCGTGGAATGCCCTACCTGCTACAGTAGTGAACTCGCCAACATTGAGGGCATTTAAAAGTTTATTGGATAAACATATGGATGATAATGGCATAGTGTAGGTTAGATGGCTTTTGTTTCGGTGCAACATCGTGGGCCGAAGGGCCTGTACTGCGCTGTATTGTTCTATGTTCTATGTTCTATGATGTGATAGTTTAGTCTGTAGAGTATAATGCATGAGTATATTTAACTGTGTGTGTAAATAAATAAGCATTGACTTTGAACTAACGAACTGGTGTATTGAATCTTTGATCAGTATTCGGGTTTGAACCTTGTGGCGGTATCGAAAGATATCTGGCGACGTATATATCTCGAAAGATATCTAGAGCAAACGTAATTAGAATTAAGGAAGGCGACCATATTGACCGCCATATTCAGGGCCAACCAAAGACAGCAACATTTACTGGCGACCTCTGACGGGACTCGACCTAGAAGTGGCCTCGTCACTCCGAGAGAACCCAAATTTGAATTTGAATCCAATTGGAAACAGAAAAACTACAAGTGTGAGAACAATACTGATCAAACCTCCGAGATTCGGAAGTGTGTTAATGCGTGCATACTAACAGGGAAATAAGGTAAACCTGAGAGATTTTATTGCGTAAAACTGTCGGGAGTTTTGTAGGCCGGAAAATAGCGTAAGCCGTACCCGTGTTTACATCACCACTTTATCACCCCCTGTTCCAAATTCAGTAGAGAACCCAGAGATAGGGAGAAAATGGCAATGAAGGCAATGGAACGCCTAATGAACCCTCAAGAATTCGAGGTCGCAGCGACCAGTAGAGTAGGACAGTGTCCCGTATGGGAAGAAGAGATCAGAAAATATCTCAAAGGGAAAGGATGGCCCCTTTGGAGCGAATTCTGCGCCAATGACGAAACAGGTTCCGGGAGTATAGGACATACTTGGTGGGAGAACCTGTCAGAGATTCATAAGAAGAGCTTGGGGAAAGCTCGCAAGCCGATGGCAATCGTGTCCTGCTTGGCACAATTGCGAGGCACAGAGGAGGTCATTAGGACGCTCCATAGAGAGATTGAGGAGAGAGACAGAAATAGTGAGGGAGATGTGAGCGAATTTTAGAAGGAGAATAAGGAGTTAAGAGAACAGTTAGCAGCGAGGGACAGAGAGGTGGATGATGCCAGGAGGGCACACCAGTCTTGTCTCACCCATTTGAGTAGTTTTCAGACCCAGTACGATAAGGCCTACCAGGACACGCAACGCGCGGTCTTGGTAAGCCAAGAAACTGAGCAACAGGTAGAGCAATTGTAGAAACAGTGCAATGATTTAAAAGCAGCCCTACAAGCACTCCACACTTCCACGACAGAACAAAGGCAGAGCTCCGTAGATCACGCAAAGTGCCAGAAGCAAATTGCAGAATTGCAATCTCTGTTTTCTGTCCAGAATGGGTTTCAAAGTACGTTTGGACCCCAGTTAGACCAGGAAATATCCTGGCCGCGAGGTTTGCTAGTGTCACACGGGAGGGTTTAAACGAGTATGGCAGGGGGGTGGGCACGGGAGCAATAGGTCAGAAGGTGAGAGCATTGAGGGAGAACTAGGGAATAGGGACAGTGGGGCTCTGAGGCAGAGCAAACAGGGAGAAGTTGCTGAACACAGCGGGTCTGGTGGCCTGAAGTGCATATGTTTTAATGCAAGAAGTATTACGGGTAAGGCAGATGAACTTAGAGCTTGGATTAGTACTTGGAACTCTGATGTTGTTGCCATTACAGAGACCTGGTTAAGGGAAGGGCAGGATTGGCAGCTAAACGTTCCAGGATTTAGATGTTTCAGGCGGGATAGAGGGGGATGTAAAAGGGGAGGCGGAGTTGCACTACTGGTTCGGGAGAATATCACAGCTGTACTGCGGGTGGACACCTCAGAGGGCAGTGAGGCTATCTGGGTAGAGATCAGGAATAAGAAGGGTGCAGTCACAATGTTGGGGATTTACTACAGGCCTCCCAACAGCCAGCGGGAGATAGAGGAGCAGATAGGTAGACAGATTTTGGAAAAGAGTAAAAATAACAGGGTTGTGGTGATGGGAGACTTCAACTTCCCCAATATTGACTGGGACTCACTTTGTGCCAGGGGCTTAGACGGGGCGGAGTTTGTAAGGAGCATCCAGGAGGGCTTCTTAAAACAATATGTAGACAGTCCAACTAGGGAAGGGGCGGTACTGGACCTGGTATTGGGGAATGAGCCCGGCCAGGTGGTAGATGGTTCAGTAGGGGAGCATTTCGGTAACAGTGACCACAATTCAGTAAGTTTTAAAGTACTGGTGGACAAGGATAAGAGTGGTCCTAAGATGAATGTGCTAAATTGGGGGAAGGCTAATTATAACAATATTAGGCGGGAACTGAACATAGATTGGGGGCGGATGTTTGAGGGCAAATCAACATCTGACATGTGGGAGGTTTCAAGTGTCAGTTGAAAGGAATTCAGGACCGGCATGTTCCTGTGAGGAAGAAGGATAAATACGGCAATTTTCGGGAACCTTGGATAACGAGAGATATTGTAGGCCTCGTCAAAAAGAAAAAGGAGGCATTTGTCAGGGCTAAAAGGCTGGGAGCAGACGAAGCCTGCGTGGAATATAAGGAAAGTAGGAAGGAACTTAAGCAAGGAGTCAGAAGGGCTCGAAGGGGTCACGAAAAGTCATTGGCAAATAGGGTTAAGGAAAATCCCAAGGCTTTTTACACGTACATAAAAAGCAAGAGGGTAGCCAGGGAAAGGGTTGGCCCACTGAAGGATAGGCAAGGGAATCTATGTGTGGAGCCAGAGGAAATGGGTGATGTACTAAATGAATACTTTGCATCAGTATTCACCAAAGAGAAGAAATTGGTAGATGTTGAGTCTGGAGAAGGGTGTGTAGATAGCCTGGGTCACATTGAGATCCAAAAAGACGAGGTGTTGGGTGTCTTAAAACATATTAAGGTAGATAAGTCCCCAGGGCCTGATGGGATCTACCCCAGAATACTGAAGGAGGCTGGAGAGGAAATTGCTGAGGCCTTGACAGAAATCTTTGGATCCTCACTGTCTTCAGGGGATGTCCCGGAGGACTGGAGAATAGCCAATGCTGTGCCTCTGTTTAAGAAGGGTAGCAAGGATAATCCCGGGAACTACAAGCCGGTGAGGCTTACTTCAGTGGTAGGGAAATTACTGGAGAGAATTCTTCGAGACAGGATCTACTCCCATTTGGAAGCAAATGGACGTATTAGTGAGAGACAGCACGGTTTTGTGAAGGGAAGGTCGTGTCTCACTAACTTGATAGAGTTTTTCGAGGAGGTCACTAAGATCATTGATGCAGGTAGGGCAGTGGATGTTGTCTATATGGACTTCAGTAAGGCCTTTGACAAGGTCCCTCATGGTAGACTAGTACAAAAGGTGAAGTCACACGGGATCAGGGGTGAGCTGGCAAGGTGGATACAGAACTGGTCATAGAAGGCAGAGAGTAGCAATGGAAGGATGCTTTTCTAATTGGAGGACTGTGACCAGTGGTGTTCCACAGGGATCAGTGCTGGGACCTTTGCTGTTTGTAGTATATATAAATGATTTGGAAGAAAATGTAACTGGTCTGATTAGTAAGTTTGCAGACGACACAAAGGTTGGTGGAATTGCGGATAGCGATGAGGACTGTCTGAGGATACAGCAGGATTTAGATTGTTTGGAGACTTGGGCGGAGAGATGGCAGATGGAGTTTAATCCGGACAAATGTGAGGTAATGCATTTTGGAAGGTCTAATGCAGGTAGGGAATATACAGTGAATGGTAGAACCCTCAAGAGTATTGAAAGTCAAAGAGATCTAGGAGTACAGGTCCACAGGTCATTGAAAGGGGCAACACAGGTGGAGAAGGTAGTCAAGAAGGCATACGGCATGCTTGCCTTCATTGGCCGGGGCATTGAGTATAAGAATTGGCAAGTCATGTTGCAGCTGTATAGAATCTTAGTTAGGCCACACTTGGAGTATAGTGTTCAATTCTGGTCGCCACACTACCAGAAGGATGTGGAGGCTTTAGAGAGGGTGCAGAAGAGATTTACCAGAATGTTGCCTGGTATGGAGGGCATTAGCTCTGAGGGGCGGTTGAATAAACTCGGTTTGTTCTCACTGGAACGAAGGAGGTTGAGGGGAGACCTGATAGAGGTCTACAAAATTATGAGGGGCATAGACAGAGTGGATAGTCAGAGGCTTTTCCCCAGGGTAGAGGGGTCAATTACTAGGGGGCATAGGTTTAAGGTGAGAGGGGCAAGGTTTAGAGTAGATGTACGAGGCAAGTTTTTTACGCAGAGGGTAGTGGGTGCCTGGAACTCGCTACCGGAGGAGGTGGTGGAAGCAGGGACGATAGTGACATTTAAGGGGCATCTTGACAAATACATGAATAGGATGGGAATCGAGGGATACGGACCCAGGAAGTGTAGAAGATTGTAGTTTAGTCGGGCAGCATTGTCGGCACGGGCTTGGAGGGCCGAAGGGCCTGTTCCTGTGCTGTACATTTCTTTGTTCTTTGTTTGTTTTGTTTTGAAAACGGCCCCGATTGGCAGGAGTTAAATGAAACTGCCCAGAGATACGTACATGGGACATGTAAGCAAGAAAAACCCCAGGAAATGAAAGCACCCCAACCCCTGACTGAACAGGCAGAACACACCCCCATGAACCCTGTAACCACACACCGCCGGGCCACAGCAGAAGGAAACTCAGATTTCCTATACACAACCCCATTAACCGTAACCCAAAATCGGGACGCATGTCGAAAAATTACACCGTTCCTTCCCACATCAGACCCCTACCAGTTTTTCGCTAGAGTTAGACAGCAGGCTACCATGTACGGCCTGGACGGAAAGGAGCAAGTGAAGCTCACAGTTTTAAGCCTCGACCCTTCAGTCATGGCAGCCTTCCCGACCCACAGAATGTAGGAGGAGGCACACTCCAAGAAATGCCCACAGCAATCCTGGATGCAATTGGCTGTAACACAGGAGACCCCGTAGAAGGACTAAACAAGTGTAGGCAAAAGAAAACAGAGCACCCCACAGCGTTTGCTGGACGCTTGTGGATACATTTCACAGCAGTATTTGGAGAGTTAGCCCGCGCCATTTGTCCGCGGATAATATGGCCAAATGGACTTGAATCCTAGTCTCTCATGCGACAGAGGCAGGACAGAGAGCTTGAGCAAATTACGACTCCTCAGGCGAGGCCCACAACGTGAAATGGGTTTTGAAAAGATTGTCCCACTCTTGGGAACAATCCGTCCAAGGCAAAACTGCATTTGCAAAACCAGAGGAAGAGCAGGCAGACATGAATCCAGTTAGGACGCACCAGAACCCCGCATGGGCAAATGAGGGCAGGAACAGCCCACCGCAGCCTAAATCCCAGGAATGCTACAATTGTGGACAATTAGGACACTATGCACGAGAGTGCAACGCGCCCCAAAAGCAGCAGAGAAACCAACAGACAGGCACCCTAAATAAGAATAGGGCAAAGCCAATCCATAGTGTTAGCGCCCGTTCAGAGAACGCAGACATGAACGGCACCGACTGACAGTGTTCGGGCTCCCCAACATGGGTCTGCGACACCCTTTGGGATAAGTCCGGTCGACCGGTAGTAGCAGGCAAAATATGGGGACACCCCGTAGAATTTCTTTGGGACACAGGAGGGTCCCGCACCACGCTCAATTCCTCCGCGATGTTTCAACGAGACACGTGGCCCACAACAGACACCATCACACTCAGCAGCTTTACAGGTCATTTACAACAAGGACACATCACAGCCCCTGTAGCGATACAAATAGGGAATATTACGACTAAACACCCCGTAGTTTTGGTCGATCTACCCCAGACAGCTAAACACATCCTAGGAATCGACTTTATGAGCTCCCACAACCTCTCATTTGATACGGTAAATAAATATGTATGGAGAATGGCAAAGGCAGCACGAGCCCCCGCCACGCTCACAGTTGGAGAGTATGCAATCAGCGCGGTAGGAGACTTCTGGTTCGACCCTCGAGCCATTCGTCAGGACAAAGAAGTTAGGGAAATCCTACAGTAACACAAAGCAGCATTTGCACAGCACAAGCACGACTGTGGCCACATAGCTGGCTTAGTGAATATTACAGGACCCGACCCCAGACCCCAAAAGCAGTACAGTTTTCCCCAAGAAGCAGAGGAAGAAATTTCAAAGGTAATACAGAGTTTGCTTGACCAAGGCGTACTCAGATCAGTAGCCTCCACAAATAACGCACCAATTTGGCCCGTCAGGAAACCCGATGGATCATGGCGACTGACCATTGATTACCGGGAACTGAACAAAGTAACCCCAGTAGCAGCCCCCACCATAGCCACAAGTCCCGAGACCATGCTCGAACAGGGAATCCAGTCAAAAAAAAATTTGGTTTTGGACATTAGCAAAGGCTTTTGGTCCATTCCATTGGATGAAGCGTGCCAATACAAATTCTCCTTTACATTCCAGGGACAATACATGTGGACGTGCCTTCCACAAGGCTTCCAAAACTCCCCCTCCATTTTCCACTGACAGCTGGCAAATGGATTAGCAAAATTTCCCCGACCCGATTGGTCCAGTGTGCAGATGACTTGCTACTGCAGACAGACACAAAGGTAGAGCACATTTCGCTTCTCGCCGAACTCCTTGGACTCCTAAAACAGATTGGATGTAAAGAGAACCCCACAAAGGCCCAGATTTTGCAGGAAAAAGTGATTTACTTGGGTACAGTAATCACACATGGGTAAACGCGAGATTGAGCAAAAGAGAACTGACTCGATCGTCAAATTGCCCCTTCCCCATAATGTCTCAGCCCTCCGGTCATTTCTAGGACTGGTTGGCTACTGCAGAAACCATATCGACGGTTTCGCCACAAAAGCAGTGCCCCTATCCGACCTTCTCAAGAAACAGGCACCTTGGGAATGGCTTCCACAGCACACGGATGCCGTGGATGCTTTAAAGAGAGGGCTCAGCACAGCATTACAGGTCCCAGATCCACTTTCCCCGTACGCAATCGAAGTAGCAATCACCGACCGAACCCTTTCGGCCGTGCTCCTCCAGAACGCCATGACCCATTAGGCCCCGTGGCATACGCCTCACCCGTGTTAGATCCTGTCGAGCAAGGATTTTCTGCCTGCGAAAGGCACCTGCTCGCAGATTTTTGGGCAGTACAGTACTTCGCCTACATTACAGGATTCAACCCCATCACCATTCTCACTGAACACACCCCAACACAGCTATTATTAGACGGTCGACTTAAAGATGGCACAGTCAGCCAAATCCGCGCAGCCCGTTGGACCCTTCTTTTACAGGGACAGGGCATTGCAGTTAAAAGAACCAAGACCCACACTTTCCTAGCTGACAATTTGCAGTATGCAGGTACCCCACATGAGTGTGAGATCATCACCACAAACCATAATTCAGGCCTTATTATACCTAAGACAGCTCCCAGGAAAGCAGGTAATACACCCCAGAGACCCCAGCCCACAGACACGTGCGCACCCCTGAAAACCTATGTGGATGGCTCCTCCACAGTTTTGAATGGAAAGAGAATCACCGGTTGCGGCATTTATGTAGAGGACGCGCAGGGATGCGCTCTTGAAGAGATTTCATTAAAGTTACCAGGACACCTCGGCTCGCAGGCAGCAGAACTGGCAGCCATAGCTTACATTGTTGATCACCCTGACTCGTTTCCGACCACATCAGACATATATTCGGACAGTTTATATGTCTGCAATAGTTTAACAGAATTACTACTCCTGTGGGAAACTAGAGGGTTTGTTTCCGCAGACGGAAAGCCCCTACCATCAGCCCCATTACTCCGGCATATCCTAGAGACAGTTAAAGATAGGAAATATGGTATCATTAAGGTTCACAGTCATCACCGTTCTTCCCCCCCTGGTAACGTTAAAGCCGACACCTTAGCAAAGGCAGGTTCCAGACATGGTTACTTTTGGAAGCCCCCGAGAGCACCCCAGTAGTTCAGGTCTCACAGACCAACATTCAGGATCTGGCAAAGGCCCAAAAGGAAGATGAAAAGCTCAGGGAAGTTTTAAAAGGAACCTTCCCAGCCCCGTACGATAAGTTTAAGAACGCAATAACCACACATGACGGTGTGATTTTGAAAGACGGCATTTATGTAGTTCCCAGCCAGGACAGGAACCAGATTATTTGTCAGTTCCATGGCAATCATGGACACCAAGGCATTGAACCCACCCTAACCCACCTCAGACCTCTCTGCTGGTGGCCTGATTTAAAAGCCGATGTAACCCATTACATTGAAAATTGTTTGATCTGTGCCCAGAACAATCCGGACAGATGTGCAAGAAAGGCTCAGCTTAGTCACACCCGCCCCGTTAATGGCCCCTGGACGAATTTGCAGATAGATTACATAGGACCCCTACCCCCCTGCAGAAATGGTTTTAAGTATGTGTTGGTGGTCATCGACACCTTCACAAAATGGGTGGAAGCTTTTCCATCCAGAACAAATACGGCCAAAACAACAGCTAAAATCCTAACACAGCACATCTTTACAAGATGGGGCCTCCCATGCAGTATAGAGCCCGATCAAGGCTCCCATTTTACAGGACGAGTAATGAAGAACGTCCTCACAATTTTAGGAATTAGGCAGAAGTTTCACATAGCATACTACTCCCAGTCAAGCGGCATTGTAGAGAGGATGAACAGAACTCTAAAAGCCACTCTCAGGAAAATGGTGCAACAGAACCTGAGATTCAGTTCTCCCATTTACTTTAATGTTCCTACGAAACCTAGTATCCACGTCCATAGGATACACCCCCCCACACCCTCATGACCAGACGCCCCATGAAAGGGACAGAGTGTTTATTAGGACCGGATTTGGCCAGCCCCGCAGTCACCGCCCTCACGCATGAAAATGCTGTACAGCAGTTATTGAGAATATAAAGGCAGCCCAGCTCGCAGCAACTGTGAGACTTGGGACCAGGAGGAAATAAAGCAAAGCTTGTTTCGATAAAACGTTACACGCCACCGAGTTTCCAGTGGGGCAGCAAGTGATGCTTTCCCTATACAACCCCAGTTCCTTCCTTTCCCCCAAATTTTCCGAACTGTACTCCATTTCAGACAAAGTCAGCCCCTCGGTATACAAGATCACATATCCCAATGGCAAGTCTGCGTGGTTTCACATAAACCAGCTTAAGGCTTATGGCTCGCAGAACAACCATGCACACCACATCTCGCTCGCAGCAGCAGATGCCCGCCCACAGATGACGCATTCCTACCCTCCTCCAGCCAGTCCCGCCCGTCCTCAGACACATCTTCAACTCCACCCCCAGAGGCACGACTCCGTCTCTCCCTTCCTTCAACCAGCAGCGACAGTGATGGCGATAGCAATGACGACAGCCACAGCATACCACGTTATGATTATACCCCTGCACCAGGCCCCACTCCCTGCGAATCCGAGCATGGTTCCACTGACCCCTTCAAAATCACGTACATCAAAGCCCCTGACCCAGACCCACCGCCCGACGATTACGGATTAAAACCTAGTAGCTCCAACCTCAACACACGATTCTGGCACCGAGCCAATTCGTTCAGGCTCATCCGGAATGATAAGATGGACCCCAATTCGCCCCAAGCAGCTTTAGCCAAACTACTCCAGTCAAGAGTATGGCAGCCGGGAGAAGATGATGGCATAGAGTCTGACTCCCACCAAATGAATCCCTTTGCGACCCTGTTTGCTACTGAGCAATGAGGTGTCCACATGATGGTAAAAAGGAACCGATGGAGAGATACGGTATCCTTTCTGATGGAACCTGCACCATGTTTGTAATGTATGTTTAGTCGTTTAATGTACATGTTAAATGTTGTTTGTGAATTTAAAAGTTTTCATGGTCCCACGTCACCACTCTTTTGACGCCCACTGGCAGTTAATGGAACAAGTTTGTCGACAGACAACTATTCAGAGGAACTAGTTTGTCGGTAGACAACAATCATAGCTACTCTCCTGATTTGAAGGTAATCACTAGAGGCAGCCCCCACGATGACCACATATTTGTTCCGTTCTTGCCGGTCGCTCAGGCAGTGGAGAAACGGCACTGGTCCCCACCCTGCCTGAGGACCCCCCTCTGGTCAGCTACGCTCGGGTAGAGCACAGACAGCACTGGTCACCGTCCTACCTAGGGATTCCACCCAGTGTTACCCGTCGCGGCCCATACGCACCCCATTTTGGCACTTTTAGTTCAAAACTTTTTTGTTTGTTTCTGGCGACCCTTAGGTTGCTTCCGTATGCTATTTACATCCTCAAACACTAGGATGGTAGATCGCACAGGCTGCGAGACGGCTCGCACTGTGTCAGTATTTTTCTCGGATGTCTTGTCCAAATATTCGGTTTTTTTTTTAAATGAGTGAGTCACAGATGGTGACCAATTATAATGGGTAATTGGCAACAAAGGACAGACAGACAGACATACAAGATCTTAAGCAAGATAATAACAGATATTATGCTTGTGTCCATAGAACTCCGGAACCCCAGAGGAAGAAAAAGGAGACCGACAAAAGGAAAGATGAAGACAACCTTCATGCTTTTCACCTGGATCTTAGCGGAAACCCTTCAGTTGCGCACGGACGCTACCCCCCCTGACCCCTAGCACACAGTCCATGAATGATTCCCACCCCTGCCATACACTGTACCCCGAGATAGTTAGCCCCGAGACAGGTATCAACACCCCGACCTGGTGTGACAAGTTTATCACCTGGTATTCATTATCTTACATCGTAGAAGCACTCTTAGTACTGGCGATACTCTGCAGTGTCGTGCAGACACTTAGACTCAGAAAATGGCGGAGGAGACCCTCCCGCAACCGCACTCTGGTAAAAACATTTACATCCCCTATCTTCAGACTCCAACAAACCACCCCCCCAACCCCTTTAAGCGAATTAAAGTGCACCCGTTTTATTTGTGTGTGTTTTGTTCATTAATAAAGAAATGTAAAGCTCTGTGCTTGACTGCCAAGCCAGAGAGACCTGTGTTGCAGCTATTTGTACCGTTTAAAATGTTGCAGATTATTTTTGATTGTTTAAGTGAGGATAGTTTATTTAGGATAGTTAGAGGATCCAGTTTTTTATTTTGTAATGCATGCCTGAATGTCATAGCGCCCCGTAGAGTTTTATAATGATGTATGTATATAAAATAACTTAGGTAAAGTTGCAATTCATAGGACAGAGCAGTGTAGAGCCTATGAAGTGCTTATGGGTGCCCAGCTTGGTCAGAGAACGAAGATGACGCGGTAATGTGATCCTTCATGCTTCGCGTTGAGGATCACAAGGAGGGTGTGTTGCCATCTGGGATGGCCACTTCCCGATTACAAAATGGACACTTTGCAAAGATTGCAGGGAAAATGGACAATGCTGAGAAAATAAGCAGGTTCAGAGCTTGTCTGTATATTGGAGCTGCAGCTCCCAGACAAGACCAAAACTGTTGGCCCATTAGCAGACTAATGGCCCATCTCCGGGAACAAAAGAGTAACTTACCAATAGTAAGGCAGACACCCCGGCGCCAGAGGAGGCCGAAACAAAGCAGGCCAACGGCCACCTAGGACACGCCCAGCCATCAGGGCACCCAACCCTTTATTGGATGAAATCAATAGGAATGATCAAGAAACGGCCCAATTGATTGGGGACACGTTCAAGGCCCGCCCAAAAGAGTGCGAAGCCCCTTTGGGTATAAGAAGGAGCCCCAAAAGAGTATTGTTCTCTTGGACCCGGCTCTCACCGAGGAGAGACCTGTCCACCAGCTGCACCAGAAGCAAGTAAGTCCAAGGTCAACACACGCTACCAGACAGATGACCTTAGCTGTTCCCCTGTACCAGTTCGACCCCAGCAGCCTCAGAACCGAACAACGGCCATTGTTCCTCTGGCTGAGTGGGCGCCCAAAGCTAAGTATAGGCTTTAGCAGTAGTGATAGTTTAGTCTGTAGAGTTTAATGCATGAGTATATTTAACTGTGTGTGTAAATAAATAAGCATTGACTTTGAACTAACTAACTGGTGTATCGGGTCTTTGATCAGTATTCGGGTTTGAACCTTGTGGCGGTATTGAAAGATACCTGGCGACTCCAGAGCAAACGTAATTAGAATTAAGGAAGGTGACCATATTGACCGCCATGTTCAGAGCCAACCAAAGAGAGCAACAAAACACGTGGAGCTCCCAGCCACCTGGCACTGCCAATCCTGGAGGCTCACTCTTGTCTTGAACAGGGTCTCAATGCTCGCAGTCATGGAGCACAGGGACTGAGCCACCTCCCTCTGAGACAATGCCACATAAAATAGGTCAGCCAGTGCCCAGGAAATGCCGTTGATGCCCTCAGTCATAACCTGTTGTGGCTGGGCCAAACTCTGGTGCGTTGCTGCAATGTCCAGGTGGTCCTCATACATAGCTGCTTGCGATAGGGCTGTCTTTCCTGTGCCTCGGCCACCACCCTCACAGAGTGCCGCAGGCCTTGGACATCCTAATCCATGGCCAATACCTTTGTCCCCAAGGCCTCCACTACAGATGCCACTCGCATGGTCGGCACCGCCTCCTTCCCCTGCAGATGCTGGATGGTTGCTGCCAGTCCCTCATGTAGTCACTGGCTCCATGTTTGCATCTCCATTATTGATGGGATTGCCGTTTCCAGAAGCCTGAGACCTGTCTGGACGGCAGCTAATCCCTGGGGTTGGCCGCCCTCCAACCATCCACCCCCTCATCCACTCCAGCTGCACATGTGTGGTATGCACCAGATAGTGCCCCAGGAGCCTCTTCACCAACATGCCCAACCGAGGTGAGTGTCTCTGGGATTATGGAGGATGTTGGAGATCGCTGTGTCAGAAAGTCGGTGTCGGCCCCAGACTGGTGCTCTGGGGTGTCTCGGACTGATGTTAAGGGGCTCCCTTCGGTATCCATTGCCACGTCGTTGTTGGAATTTGCTTGTGGTTGGGGGCGGGGGGATACCAGAAGGGCCCGCCTCATTGCCAGGTGATCCTGCAACTTACATGATTGGATCGTGGGTGGGGAAGGTGGGAGTGGTGAAGGGGTGATGTGGGGTTGGTGATGTGGAGGGATATGGCGTGAGGGTCGTGCAATGCATGCCATAGGGATACCACAACTCAACGTGGGCTCACTTGGTTGCCCGATGCTGACCTCCGCCTCGACGACTGCCCTCTCAGCCCACCAACCAGGTCTAGTGCCCGCTGCTCCGCGACAGTGAGGGGGCACAGGTCCGGCGGTCCCCTCCGATTTTCTCTGTCTGCGGTTATGCACCGCCTTCTCCTGGGGGAGGGCCCTTTGTGTGCAGCATAGGGGCTGGCACTGGTGGCCTTTGTGGCCAGGGCACACGGTCATGGCGGGCAGTATGGGTGCTGGCATGTGGTGCAGGGTGGGGTGCGAGCAGATTGTTGGCAGGTAGGGTTCGGTCGCCCTCCAGGTAGGATAGGGGGGGGTTACAGGTGTGAGGGATGGGGGTTGGTGCCAGGGGCACGGTGTAGCTTACTCATCCTGGCCGCTCTGAGGAAGTCGTGCAACTTCTTCCGGCACTGCTGTCCGGTTCTGGCGGTGGGGCCCATGGCGCTCATGGCCTCTGCCACCAGCGGCAGTTGGCAGCCTCCTTCCCACACTGGGGAAAAGGGTCGCCGCCTCTCCCCCACGGCGTCGAGCAATGTCTCGAGCTCTGCGTCCACTCTTCGTGCTGCTATCTTGTCGGCTGGGTGAGCGTTGTGTGGGGAATAGAGTGCTAATTTGTGGCTACAGCTTGTCAGCCTTTCAAGTGGCAATCCCAACTCCGTCAAATTGGACACCGTTTTTGATTGGAATCGATCGGGTTCCACGTGGCACCGGTGCTCGCCCATTAACAGCTCATGAATTGCTCTTGGACCAGCGCCAATTTTGTTGTTGTGGAAGTCCACCAATTCAGTCCCGGCGTCAACACTTTGTTTCTGAAACGGAGAATCCTGCCCAAGATCGATTCTGTTGTTTATCTGTCCTTGGTATGAGAATATCCTGACATGCTAAGTCAGTAATTTAGTTCTTCCGCCAGTATGGTAACTAATTCTTTGTGAATGAGACAAATAATCCTCATTGAGTCCTCAGTCTCGACATTTGTGATGTTCTGGATTAAAACTACATTTGTACAGCAATGATGTATTCCTTCCAACATGGAGAAAACAAGTCAGAAAATTGAGACAAACAGCTGAAAGATTCTCAGTATGAAGTAGCAGAAATTTAGTGACTACATCTCAAATATTTCAAACTATAGTTTGACCCTTTATTTGAAATATGACAACTTTGTATCAGACCCCATCCTTTGGTCCTCATCAGTTGACATGTCTGACCACATTATACCTGAAAATCAAGCTCCCTAATCTCCTCCATGAAAACTATCTTAAAGTTTAATTTATTCTTTTTGTCAACCATCTCTTTCGTCGTTGACAAATCTGTACTTGTCAGTATCATTTGATTATTATCATTTTTATTAAAGAGGTAATTATGATTTTTGTAAGTTCTCATTAAAATTAAGAAATGTGCATTTTCATTCTCGCAAGTGAAGGCCAATTAATATGTGTCCAATTTTTGTTAAACAAGGTGGAAATTTCCTACATTACAGCAGTGACTAGACTTAAACTGAACTTAATTGGCTGCAAAGCACTTTGAGACATCCTGAGGTCATGAAAATTGTGATATGTGTGCAAGTTTTTATTTTTTTAGAAATATAGATACAGCAATAAGTCAGTGATTGATCCCTGTTGAACCAAAATATTCTCATGTATTTAATAAGCAATGGCAATCGGATGTATCTCTTGCAATATCTGTAGTGGGTTTTCAATCATCTCATATACCAACTGGGGACATCATGCCATTGTCCTAAAGAATAGTTAACTATCTAGTTTACTTGTGAGAAATGCAGGCTGGCATTTTCCAGCCCTTCATTCCAGTCCCGCTGATGTGAATGGAAATTTCAATGGCTTTGGGGGCTGGAAAATTCTGACTGCAGTCTTTTTGAATTAATTGTTTCAGTGTGTCTTCAAGGGATCTGCAGTGGTACTTCATTTATAATATGGAAGTCAGAACTGTGCACAGTGCTCTGTGGTCTAATGGAAGAGTTGTATTTAATAAGTTGCATTATTATATATTTCTATGCAGCATAAATGTTTTGTCACAGGGAGTAGTCGAAGCAAAGAGCAATGCATCTTATAATGGAGAACTGAATAAATATTTGAAGAAGATGAAAGATACAGGACAATGGGCAGGAAGTGTGCCAGTAAAATTAGACTGGCGCAAGGGGTCAAATGGCCCCAAACCCTGCAAACTTCCTTGGGTGTATGATAGTGTAGCTCAAGTCTCAATATATTTAAACCATCTACTCAACACAACGAGAAAAGAGTGGTGACACTTGATATGTTCCAGTAGGCTGGTTTACAGTGGTAAAGATTGCCAGTTCAAATCCTAGGACTTGCCATTATTTACCTATATATTAGGCTGATTGTGGAGGATGACAAGTTTGCTGATGAATGTGGCTGGTGACATTGAACCAGGATAGAATATCTAGTATAAAACTGAAAAACACACTTCAACAACTCTTCATAAACCTGAAGATTTGAATACCCCAATATTCCCCTGTACCTATCTTGTGTTGATTTTGCCAATCTTATTATGGTGGTGTTCCTCTGAACTTTCTGGTTGTTTCTTATGAACTCTTTTAAAAATAAATTTAGAGTACCCAATTCAATTTTTCCAATTAAGGGACAATTTAGTGTGGCCAATCCACCTACCCTGCACATCTTTGGGTTGTGGGGGTGAAACCCATGCAGCCACGGGGAGAATGTGCAAACTCCACACGACAGTTACCCAGAGCCGGGATTCGAACCCAGGTCCTCAGCGCCATAGGCAGCAGTGCTAACCACTGTGTTGCCCCTTATGAACTCTTAATATGCCATGCTACATCCTCATCCTTCTCTTCTCGCCCAGAAATAAAGATGTCAATTTCCCACTCAGCCATTCTTTCTGAAAGTCCTCAAACTGTGGAATTCTTTGGTACCCTCAGTGTTCTTCTCCCAGAGCGTTTTGGTTTTTACGCTTAAGTGTGGTGTCACATAATCACCCATTTGTAGGTGACCTTGTTTTCTCTTTTCAATCCGGGTTGGTAGTCTGCATGATGATGTTGGGTTCATTGATGACATGGATTAGAAAAATTCACCAGACAGTATATAGTTGTGGAACAAGTTGTTTGAATAAGTGAGTTGCTGTTCAAAAATCAAAAGTTTAGCATTTTGGATCATGAATGACTTTATTCGTATAGGTACCTGAATTTTAAGATGATGCATTTAGTATATACCTAAAATACTTATTGGAATTCTGAGATATTGGTCAGAATTCTTCGGGCGTCGGGATTCACTTTTCCCGCCGGCAGCGCACCCCCTTCATGGGTTTCCCGGCGATATGGGGTGGCTTCAATGGAAAATCCCGTTGAGAAGCGGCGGGAGTAGAGAATCCCACGAAAGGTGTGCCACTGAGAAACACACAGCTGGGGAATTGGAGAATCCAGTTCATTGTACTCAGACATAGGTGACTGGGAACAATTGATTATCAACATAGCATTCAATCAGGCCAAGATACAATTGACATATGAAGCCTAAATTACTTGTATTTTCTATCTATTCACATCTAAATTCCTACATGCAGCATGCTAGAACACACCCAAGAAGGATCAATCATCAACTCCTCCCAAGATGCGTTTTTTTAATCTACTTGGATGTCTACAGAAAGAGTAGTTAGCGGAACTCCTCTATCTGCCAGAAATGTGCTCATATACCTTTTCTCAAACCAATTACCATTCTTGTCAGTAGATGTGAATAAAACTATTGGGATCAATAGTTTGCAAAGATGTTTTAGGTGTCTCATGCCCTTTATGAGCAAGTTTGTATTAATAGATCTGTAAAAAAAAATCTTGGTACTCTCCCCTTCCTCCATTTTCCACTCTCCCATTTCTTCATTTTTGATTTTTTACTTCACTTGTCCCACTATCTCAATTTACTTTTATTTCCTATTTCTCTTGTCCTTTCTTGCTTCCAGGGCTGTTTACTTGTGCCTCTAAAGCACATGGTACTTGAGCAGTTGGGTTGAGAAACCGTAGAGAAACAACAGACAAGATGAGAAAGCTATGCAAATCTCTCAATCACCCAGTAAGAAGGCCTTTAAAAGCAGTCCTTGAAAATAGCAAAATCCGCTCAAGCTAACGTTTGGCCATGACTTTCTCAACTCATGCCCAATACTTTTCTCCCTTCCACAGTTGAGAACGGCAGATAATGAATCACGTGAACCTAGACAATAAGGATGAAAACATGTCTGAACTTGCGGCCCCAGTGTAAGGCACCATCTACTTCTCACCTGACATTGGCATATACGTTTTAGCAATTGTCACTGAATAGTTTTCAGAAACACAAGGACTAGGATAGGCCATGTAACATCATATCAGGTGATCTGTTTTTTGTATGTATTTATTTCCTTTTTCCCTTTTATTCACTTCCTTTACTCAAAAAGAAACTATTAATTTATGTCTTCAAAATTATAACAGCCTTTTGCAGACTGAATTGCAGTTTTCCGCAACCCTTAATGTGGAAAAAGTAGTTCCCAATTTCACGAACTGGTGGGCCAAGCTCTAATGCCCGTCTTTCCAGTCCCCCCACCAGAAGAACATTTTTTTCTGAATCTATCATATCAAAGCCCTTTGTTATTTTAAACACTTTGATTCGATGGATCATCACTTAACCTTCTAAAATCAAGGGAACAGAAACCAAGATTATGCCAACTGCCCTCCTGTTATCATTCTAGTGAATCTGCAACATACTTCTTTCAAGCCCGATATATCTTTCATGAAACCGGGCCATAAACTGAATGCAAAATGCCAGATGAGGTCTGGCCAACGCTTTATATAATTAAAGCATCAATTCCTAGCTTTCATAGACCAATTCTCTTAAGATAAAGGTCAACATTCCGTTAACATTTTTGATAGCTAAGGAACCCAGGTTGATTTTGCTCTGACAAGTCCAACAATGTTAACCCAAATGTTACCTAGCAGAGGTCAGCTGAACCAATACAACTCAGGTTTTAAATCTGAGACTTTCCCCACAACCTTTTGAATGAAGGTCAGTAACAAACTAAAGGTCAGTCATTTTATCTGCTGAACCCAACTATATGACATATTTCTGTCATCCATTCACCTACCATATGTGCCAAGGTTTGTCCTTGATGTTATTAAGTTCCAACATCTGAGTTACCGTAATTGATGTCAAAGCATCGCTCAGGTCCATTTTATTTGCATAAAAGAGAATAGGGATGTGTCTTTGCTCGACATCTGCAAGTACAAACATGTTATTCTTTTATTTAATAATCTTTATTCATGTCACAAGTAGGCTTACACACTGCAATGAAGTTACTGTGAAAATCCCCTAGTTTCCACACTCTGGCACCTGTTCAGGTACACTGAGGGAGAATTCAGAATGTCCAGTTCACCTAACAGCACGTCTTTCGGGACTTGTGGGAGGAAACCGGCGCACCCGGTGGAAACCCACACAGACACAGGGAGAACGCGCAGACTTCGCTCAGACAGTGCGGGAATCGAACCCGGGTCCCTGGTGTTGTGAAGCAGCAGTGCTAACCACTCTGCTACCGTGCCACCCACTAATGTCTGTGAAAAAGAGTGTTTAAGTCTTCACCCGAAATCAAAAACATGGCGCGATTTAACCACCGCATTACACCCAGCGTGGATCTGTGCGCACCGGTTAAATAGCGGGAAAGGACAAAATCACAAATCTAACCGTCCTGATCCAGATGTTGTGTTCCGAATCTCGCCCAAATATGGCGAGCAGGTCATTAACCCTCATTTGTATTCTTTCCATCTCATTAGCTGAGATTGAAGTCAAATGCAACGGCCTCCCAGGAATTAACTGGCTCCCCAGCAAGAAATCACGTGGACACCGTTTAATACTCCCTTTTAAAAACGTGAAGCTGATGCAATGGCTGCTGAGGGGAAGTGAGGAGGTGGTAAGCCATTTCCATTTTCCGACATGCAGCTCAAGGGCACTGAAGCTGCTGGTCCAGCTCTCGGAGTGGTGGGGAACCCCTCGGCGGGGGGGGTTGAGCTTGGTCAGGGAGCTGAAGCATTCTAGGTCAGGGGTTGCCCCTGGTCCAGGTGGGGGGCTGGGGGAGTGCAGAATCATCGAATTTTACAGAATTTACAATGCAGAAGGAGACCATTCGGCCCATCGATCCGGCACCGGTCCTTGGAAAGAGCACCCTACTTAGGCCCACGCCTCCACCTTTTCGCGTTAACCCAGTAACCCAACCTAACCATTTTGGACATTAAGGGGCAATTTAGCATGGCCAATCCACCTAACCTGCACATCTTTGGACTGTGGGAGGAAACTGGAGCACCAGGAGGAAACCCACGCAGTCACGGGGATAAAGTGCAAACTCCACACAGACATCACCTGAGGCCGGAATTGAACCCGGGCCCCTGGAGCTGTGAAGCAGCAGTGCACCGCGCCGCCTGGGAGTGAGGGGCTTTGTGACTGTGAGGCTTCAAGCCATCTTTAAATATTGTGGCGACCCATAACCAGGACAACCACAGCTGCACCTGTCTGTCCAATCAAACACGCAGGACAGAGCCTTCCTGTGGTTTCTATCCTGAAAGTCAATTTCACCCTCTTTCACTGTGACCAGCCTGTAGGCTATTATTAATGAGGAATTGGTCTTGTTAGTTGCGAGAGCACTTCACAGCTGCAGGTTGTGTTATTGCTCACTTTTGCTGGTGGTTTCAGATTCCCAGAGGCTGCTATAGCTGAGAATTTCTTTGCTGCTGCTGCCGTTTTTGTTTGCCTGCTGCCTCTTCCCTTGGACTTACTTGCTGCATACTGGATGAAGGGAAGGAGGAAAGAAGGTCCTTTTAGGTCTCTTTTACCTGGAGTGCGGTGAGTGGAGGGTTTTGGCTGAGGATGTCGAAGGGCTTGCTTGAGCAGTCTGTGGATATATTTAAAGGCCTGTTTTGTGTGTTGACTGTATTCTGCTCTGGACCTGTGGGTCACCTGTTAATACCTCCTGTGTTCCTGTGGCCCGGTCCTCCGTCAGGGTGGTGATGGAAGATCATACTGCAGGAGAGGAGGGGCGGCAGCCTGGCTCAACTGCGCAGACGGAAGTTGCACCGGGACATTTTAATGGACTACCGGTGACTTTTTATGTTCAGTAGCTATGTGCTGCTCCCGTTATGGGAGCCATTCAGTTTGCTGGTGTTCCTTGGTTTCCTTTTCACTGAGTTTGGTCTATGTTTGGCAGGGTGAGGGGGCAGAGAATTGTATGATGGATACCATGTCACTGCGGAATATCTTTTTGCCAGTTATTTCTCTTTTGCCTGGTGGCTGTGTGCTTGCCTGCTGTGACCCCTCTAGCTTCCACGGTCTGGACCAGTGCTGGTAAATTACTAGTGCTGGAGAAGGGGTGGGGTGTTTTCTCTCCTTCTTCCGTTGCATTAGCGTTGCTTCTTACCACTTTCCACCAATGTGCTGAGGCAGGGAGGGCTGACTTGGCAGCTGGTTGTATTGTATTTTTTTGTCTTTGTGTCTTAATTTTGTCTTTGGTCACTTCCGGTTGCCGCTATGCGGAGCTAAGTCGCACATTCGGCGGCTCCCGCAAAAACGGACTTTTGGGCTCTTTTCAGGGCCCCCAAAGGCACTTTTTTGAGGTTTCCCGGTGTGGGAAGGAGTCTACAACAGCTCCGCGTCAGTATATGGCTTCAACTAGGAGCAGGGCGACAAAAAAGGTGGTGGTGGACCCGAAGAAGGTGCGAGGGAAGAAGGACAAAATGGCGGCGGGCAGAGACCAGGCAGCGTGGATGCAGTGGGCGGAAGAGCAGCAGGAGGGTAGCCAGCGCTGCTTCAGAGAGATTAAAACGGACCTGCTAGAGCCGATGAAGGCGTCTATTGATAAGCTGCTGGAGACACAGATAGCCCAGGGAGTGGCGATCCGCGAGACTCGACAAAAGATCTGTGACAATGAGGACGTGATCTTAGGCCTGGCGGTAAAGGTGGAGGCGCACGAGGCGCTCCACAAGAAATGGCAGGAGCGGTTCGAGGAGATGGAGAATCGGGTGAGGCGGAAGAATCTGCGGATTCTGGGCCTCCCGGAGGGGCTGGACGTGGGGGCCTATGTGGTCACCATGTTAAACTCGCTGATGGGAGCGGGGTCCTTCCAGGGGCCCCTGG
Organism: Scyliorhinus torazame; assembly: GCF_047496885.1. Taxonomy (NCBI): domain Eukaryota; kingdom Metazoa; phylum Chordata; class Chondrichthyes; order Carcharhiniformes; family Scyliorhinidae; genus Scyliorhinus; species Scyliorhinus torazame. Next base: position 261,745,432 of record NC_092711.1, read on the forward strand.
AGCTGGAAGGGGCCCATAGAGTGCTGGCGAGGAGGCCCAAGGCTAACGAGCCTCCGCGGGCGGTGCTGGTGAAGTTCCATCGGTTCGTCGATGGGGAGTGTGTGCTCAGGTGGGCCAAGAAGGAGAGGAGCAGCAGGTGGGAGAACGCGGAGGTTCGGATATACCAGGACTGGAGTGCGGGGGTGGCGAAGAGGAGGGCCGGGTACAATCGAGCGAAGGCGGTGCTGCACAGGAAGGGGGTGAAGTTTGGCATGTTGCAGCCAGCGTGACTGTGGGTTACCTACAAGGACCGGCACCATTATTTTGAGTCTCCGGAGGAGGCGTGGGCCTTTGTTCAGGCCGAGAAGTTGGACACAGATTGAGGGTCGGGATGGGCGATTGGGGACTGCGGTTGATATGCTATGTTTATTTCTGTTTCGAGTGGGGGGCCTTTGTATTGCTCCGGGTTTCCTTTTCTCTGTGTTTTTCTCTTTTGGGTCAGTGAGGGTGGCTGGGGCGGGTTGGGCACTATTTTGGTTGGGTTGGTCGGGGGGGCCCTTGGAGGGGGGTAGGTAAACGGAACAGGGGGGGTGGATGGCGGTGAGATGGGGCCCCGCGGGGGAGGGGGAGGCCTGAGTCAGGGGTGAGGGGACCGGGCCTGTAAAAGGAGCTGCGTCAGAGGTGGCGAGGCCTGGTAGGTGGAAAGCGCGGACTTTTTCCCGCGCTGAAGACTGGAGGGGGCGGGGAAGCGAGGGTTGTTTCCCGCCCTTAGAACAGAAGGGGGAGGGGGCGAGCCTGTGGATGGGGACGGGAGAGGAGGGTGTGCCACACAATGGGAGGAGTTGAAGGAGAGGCGGGAGTGGCCGGGGTCAGCAGGAGTCAGCTGACTTGTGGAAGTGCAATGAGGGGAGTAAATCAGCTAGGATGGGTCCTAGCTGGGAGGGGGGGGGGGGGGGGGGGGGATCGAGTTGCTGCTGCTATGGTCAAGGAGGAGCTGGAGCGAGTGGGGGGGAGTTGAGACGGGGGTATGCCGCTGTGGGGAACGGGCCGGGTGTGGGGTGCGGGCGCGTGGCTAGCCGAGGAGGGGGTCATGATTAGTCGGCGGGTTGCTCCCTGATCCGGCTGATAACCTGGAATGTAAGGGGACTGAATGGGCCGGTTAAGCGGGCCCGCGTGTTCACGCACCTGAAGGGGCTCAAGGCGGACGTTGCTATGCTTCAGGAGACACACCTGAAGGTGGCAGACCAGGTAAGATTGAGGAAAGGGTGGGTAGGTCAGGTGTTTCACTCGGGGCTAGATGCCAAAAATCGAGGGGTGGCGATCTTGGTGGGAAAGAAGGTGTCGTTTGAGGCGTCGAGCATTGTGGCAGATAATGGCGGCAGGTACATAATGGTAAGTGGTAAGTTGCAGGGAGAGAGGGTGGTACTGGTCAATGTGTATGCCCGAACTGGGACGATGCGGGTTTTATGCGGCGTATGTTGGGTCGGATCCCAGACTTGGAAGTGGGGTGCCTGATAATGGGGGGAGACTTTAACACGGTGCTGGATCCGGCACTGGATCGCTCCAGGTCTAGGATGGGTAGGAAGCCGGCGGCGGCTAGTGTGCTGAGGGGGTTTATGGACCAGATGGGAGGACCTTGGAGATTTGCAAGGCCGGGGGCTCGGGAATTTTCATTCTTTTCACATGTCCATAAGGCTTATTCCCGAATTGACTTTTTCATCTTGAGTAGGGCGCTGATAGCAAGAGTAGAGGATACTGAGTATTCGGCAATAGCCATTTTGGACCATGCCCCGCATTGGGTGGACTTGGAGATGGGGGAGGAGAGGGACCAGCGCCCGCTGTGACGCTTGGAGGTGGAGCTGTTGGCGGACGAGGAACTGAGCGAGTTAGTCTGAGGAAGTATAGAGAGGTACCTGGAGACCAACGACAACGGGGAGGTCCGAGTGGGGATGGTATGGGAGGCACTGAAGGCGGTGGTGAGGGGAGAACTGATCTCCATTAGGGCCCACAGGAGCGGGGGGAGAGGGAGAGGCTGGTGGGGGAGATGGTGAGGGTAGACAGGAGGTATGCGGAGGAGCCCGAGGAAGGATTGTTGAGGAAGAGGCGTAGCCTCCAGGCCGAATTCGACCTGGTGACCACCAGGAAGGCGGAGGTGCAGTGGAGGAAGGCCCAGGGGGCGATTAACGAGTATGAGGAAAAGGCAAGCCGGATGCTGGCGTATCAGCTTCGGAAGCTGGACGCAGCTAGAGAGATCGGGGGAGTTAAGGACAGCGGAGTGGAGCTGGCATCAATGGGGTCTTCAGGGATTTCTACGAGGAATTGTACCGATCCGAGCCCCCACGGGAGGAGGGAGGGATGGGCCGCTTCCTGGACCAATTGAGCTTTCCAAAGGTGGAAGAGGGACTGGTGGTGGGATTGGGGGCGCCGATTGGGCTGGAGGAGCTGATCAAAGGGATAGGAAGCATGCAGGCGGGGAAGGCACCGGGGCCGGACGGTTTCCCGGTCGAATTCTATAAAAAATATATGGACCTGTTGGGCCCGCTGTTAGTTAGGACCTTCAATGAGGCAAGGGTGGGGGGCTTTGCTCCCGACGATGTCCCGGACACTGATCTCCTTGATCCTGAAGCGGGACAAGGGTCCCCTGCAATGTGGGTCTTACAGACCGATTTCCTTGCTAAATGTAGATGCCAAGGTGCTGGCGAAGGTCTTAGCCACGAGGATTGAGGATTGTGTGCCGCAGATCATCCATGAAAACCAGACGGGGTTTGTGAAAGGGAGGCAGTTGAACGCAAATGTGCGGAGGCTTTTGAACGTTATCATGATGCCGGCGAGGGAGGGGGAGGCGGAGCTAGTGGCGATGGACGCTGAGAAAGCCTTCGATAGGGTAGAGTGGGGGTACCTGTGGGAGGTGCTGAAGAGGTTCGAGTTTGGGGAGGGGTTTGTCAGGTGGGTTAGGCTGTTGTATGAGGTCCCATGGCGAGTGTGGCCACAAACAGGAGGAGGTCCGAGTACTTTCGGTTGCACCGAGGGACGAGACAGGGGTGTCCCTGCTCTTCGCACTGGCGATTGAACCCCTGGCTATGGCACTGAGGGAACCAAGGAACTGGAGGGTGTTGGTGCGTGGTGGGGAGGAGCACAGGGTGTCACTTTATGCGGACGACCTGCTGCTGTATGTGGCGGACCCGGTGGGAGGAATGCCGGAGGTAATGAGGATTCTTAGGGAATTCGGGGACTTTTCGGGGTACAAGCTCAACATGGGGAAGAGCGAGCTGTTCGTAGTTCATCCAGGGGACCAGGAGAGGGGGATTGGCGAGCTCCCACTAAAAAAGGCGGAGAGGAGCTTCAGGTATCTGGGAGTCCAGGTGGCCAGGAGCTGGGGGCCCTGCATAGGCTTAATTTTACAACGCTGGTGGAGCAAATGGAGGAGGAGTTCAAGAGGAGGGACGCGCTGCTGCTGTCCTTGGCGGGTAGGGTGCAGTCAATCAAAATGACGGTGCTCCCAAGGTTTTTTTTCCTGTACCAGTGCCTCTCCGTGTTTATCCCGAAGGCTTTTTTCAGGCGGGTTAACAGGAGTATAATGGGGTTTGTGTGGGCGCGAGGGACTCCGAGGGTGAGAAAGGTGTTCCTGGAGCGGAGTAGAGATAGTGGGGGACTGGCGCTGCCCAACCTCTGGATGCTACTGGGCCGCCAATGCGACGATCGTGCGCAAGTGGATGATGGAGGGGGCTGCATGGAAGAAGCTGGAGCCGGCGTCTTGTGTGGATACGAGACTGGGGGCGCTGGCAACGGTGCCGCTGCCGCTCTCTCCAAGGAGGTATACCACGAGCCCGGTGGTGGTGGCTGCCCTCAAAATTTGGAGGCAGTGGGGGTGGCACAGGGGGGAAGTAGGGGCCTCGGCGGGGACCCCATTACGGGGGAACCACCGGTTCGCCCCAGGAAGAACAGGTGGAGGGTTTGCGGTGTGGCACAGGGCAGGGATACGAAAGTTGGGCAACCTGTTTGTGGACGGGAAGTTCGTGAGCCTGGGTGAGCTGGAGGAGAAGTACGAGCCCCCCCCCCGGGGAACACCTTCAGGTACTTACAGGTAAGGGCGTTTGCCAGATGGCAGGTGGCGGAATTCCCACGGCTACGGCCACACACAGTACAGGACAGGGTGCTCTCGGGGGGGTGGGTGGGAGTAGAGAAGATCTCGGAAACTTACCAGATGATGCAGGAGGAGGAGGAGGCCTCGGTGGTGGAGGTAAAAGGTAAGTGGGAGGAGGAGTTGGGAGAGGAAATTGAAGAAGGGGTGTGGCAGATGCCCTGGGGAGGGTGAATTCTTCCTCATCGTGCGCGAGGCTCAGCCTCATACAGTTTAAGGTGCTGCACAAGGCACACATGACCGGGACAAGGATGAGTCGGTTTTTTGGGGGTGAGGACAGGTGTGTTAGGTGCTCAGGGAGCCCAGCAAATCACACCCATCTGTTCTGGGCATGCTCAGTGCTGGAGGAATTTTGGAAGGGCGTAGCGAGGACGGTGTCGAGCGTGGTAGGATCCAGGGTCATGCCGGGCTGGGGGCTCGCAATATTTGGGGTGGCAGAGGAGCGGGGAGTGCAGGAGACGAAAGAGGCCGGAATTCTGGCCTTTGCGTCCCTGGTAGCCCGGCGAAGGATTCTTCTTCAGTGGAAGGATGCGAGGCCCCCAAGCGTGGAATCCTGGATCAACGATATGGCGGGGTTTATTAAGTTGGAGAGGGTGAAATTCACCTTGAGACGGTCAGTACAAAGGTTCTTTAGGCGGTTGGTCACCGTTCTTAGACTTCCTGGCAGAGCGGCAGACATTGGTCAATGGCAGCAGCAGCTCGGGGGGGGGTCACTTTATTATTTTTTGTTTTTGTTATTTACACTGGAAGGTGTGAGGGGGTGTATATACTTGTTGTATTAAGTCGGGGTGTTAATGTTAATTTATTATTTATGTATGGGGGAGGGGGTATGGAGGGTTGTTTTTCTGGACTGTGTTTTGTACTTAACCCTGTTGGGTTCCTTTTTCATTTTGTTATTGATATTCTATGAAAACCTTTAATAAAAATTATTATTTTTAAAAAAATAATACATTTTGTCTTTGGTGTGCAGCTGGTGTCCTCGTTATATTCTTTCCTGTTTTGTGTTTCCTTTTGGTGTAAAATATTCTGTATTTGGTTTTGGTTAAAATGTGCCAGACCTGTTCTGTGGGAATGTTTTTCTCCTCCGCCGTGCTCTGTGTTGGAGTGGTCTTTTCGGTGGGCTGAGCTGGTGAGCCTTTCCGCTGATATAGGTCGGGGAGGGGGAGTGAGTATGTTCTGGATGCCAAGTGATTGGCGTCCTCATTGTATTGTCTTTTGTATGTTGATACTGTCAATCAACTAAAATATTTGCAGGTTGTCTTTGCTGCTTGTGGCTGCAAATACCTGTTGCTGTTTCCTTCCTTTTCTGTAGCCAGAAAGAAGGACAATATTTTCCAAGATACCTGGGTCCTGGAACACCGGGCTCAGGGGGACGTATGAGTCCAGTTTAAAGCAAAAAGACACTGCGGGACCTGGTGCACGACATTGATTCAAATGGGCCACCTGATGACGTTGTTGAAGAAATGCTTTTGCAGATTGCTGATGCTTTTGTTGTTGGTGTGGTGATTGCTGCATGCAACAGGCACAACACCGTGGGTTAAACATGCTGTAAGTCAAGGATATTGAACTGCACCTTGTGGCCAAGATTTGGTTCAGGTGAGATTGGGCGGTGTGGGAGGGCCTGCACAACTGCGACTCCTTGACGGAGAATGGTACTGATACGTGGACCAAGTCACACATTGATGAGCAGATCATTTTTACGGCAGAGTTCTGGACACGATAATACATTCTCAAGCTTATCCTCTGTTTCTGCCAAGGAACCTGCGAGGGGTAATATCCGGTGGTTTTTTTTGTCCAAATGAGCTGATCTAGCTTTGTATTGGTACCATATGAAACGATGATGTTTCCTTATTGCTTAATGGTTAGTGTCATATGTGGAATGTTAAGTAGTTAATTTTCAAATCTTTGTACTGTTGATCGTTTAATGAACAAAATATTCTCAAGTGGATTCTCGTGCCTTGTCTCAGACGATGACTATTGCATCACATTTCTTTTTTTTTTATTAAATATTTTATTGAAAATTTTTGGTCAACCAACACAGTACATTGTGCATCGTTTACACACTATTATAACAACACAAATAACAATGACCTATTTTATAAACAAAAAATGAATAAATAGTAAATAACAAAAATGAAAACTAGCCCTAATTGGCAACTGCCTTGTCACAAGTAACACTCTCCAAAAATATAATTTAACAGTCCAATATATAATTATCTGTAGCAACGACCTATACATACTATACAGTATATATTAACAACCCTGAGAGTCCTTCTGGTTCCTCCCCCCCCCCCCCCCCCCCCCCCCCCCGCCGATCCTGGGCTGCTGCTGCTGCCTTCTTTTTCCCTTTCCGTCTATCTTTCTGCGAGGTATTCAACGAACGGTTGCCACCGCCTGGTGAACCCTTGAGCCGACCCCCTTAGGACGAACTTAATCCGCTCTAGCTTTATAAACCCCGCCTTGTCATTTATCCAGGTCTCCACCCCCGGTGGCTTGGCTTCTTTCCACATTAGCAATATCCTGCACCGGGCTACTAGGGACGCAAAGGCCAAAACATCGGCCTCTCTCACCTCCTGCACTCCCGGCTCTTGTGCAACCCCAAATATAGCCAACCCCCAGCTTGGTTCGACCCGGACTCCTACTACTTTTGAAAGCACCTTTGTCACCCCCATCCAAAACCTCTGTAGTGCCGGGCATGACCAAAACATATGGGTATGATTCGCTGGGCTTCTCGAGCACCTCGCACACCTATCCTCCACCCCAAAAAATTTACTGAGCCGTGCTCCAGTCATATGTGCCCTGTGTAATACCTTAAACTGAATCAGGCTTAGCCTGGCACACGAGGACAACAAGTTTACCCTGCTTAGGGCATCTGCCCACAGCCCCTCCTCGATCTCCTCCCCCAGCTCTTCTTCCCATTTCCCTTTTAGTTCATCTACCATAGTCTCCCCTTCGTCCCTCATTTCCCTATATATATCTGACACCTTACCATCCCCCACCCATGTCTTTGAGATCACTCTGTCCTGCACCTCTTGTGTCGGGAGCTGCGGGAATTCCCTCACCTGTTGCCTCGCAAAAGCCCTCAGTTGCATATACCTGAATGCATTCCCTTGGGGCAACCCATATTTCTCGGTCAGCGCTCCCAGACTCGCGAACTTCCCATCCACAAACAGATCTTTCAGTTGCGTTATTCCTGCTCTTTGCCACATTCCATATCCCCCATCCATTCCCCCCGGGGCAAACCTATGGTTGTTTCTTATCGGGGACCCCCCCAAGGCTCCAGTCTTTCCCCTATGCCGTCTCCACTGTCCCCAAATCTTCAGTGTAGCCACCATCACCGGGCTTGTGGTGTAGTTCCTCGGTGAGAACGGCAATGGGGCTGTCACCATGGCCTGTAGGCTAGTCCTCCTACAGGACGCCCTCTCTAATCTCTTCCACGCCGCTCCCTCCTCCTCTCCCATCCACTTACTCACCATTGAAATATTAGCGGCCCAATAATACTCACTTAGGCTCGGTAGTGCCAGCCCCCCCCCTATCCCTCCTCCGCTGTAAGAATCCCTTCCTCACTCTCGGGGTCTTCCCGGCCCACACAAAACCCATGATGCTCTTTTCAATCCTTTTAAAAAAAGCCTTCGTGATCACCACCGGGAGGCACTGAAACACAAAGAGGAATCTCGGGAGGACCACCATCTTAACCGCCTGCACCCTCCCTGCCATTGACAGGGATACCATATCCCATCTCTTGAAATCCTCCTCCATCTGTTCCACCAACCGCGTTAAATTTAACCTATGCAATGTGCCCCAATTCTTAGCTATCTGGATCCCCAGGTAACGAAAGTCCCTTGTTACCTTCCTCAACGGTAGGTCCTCTATTTCTCTACTCTGCTCCCCTGGATGCACCACAAACAACTCACTTTTCCCCATGTTCAATTTATACCCTGAAAAATCCCCAAACTCCCCAAGTATCCGCATTATTCCTGGCATCCCCTCCGCCGGGTCCGCCACGTATAGTAGCAAATCGTCCGCATACAAAGATACCCGGTGCTCTTCTCCTCCCCTAAGTACTCCCCTCCACTTCTTGGAACCCCTCAACGCTATCGCCAGGGGCTCAATCGCCAGTGCAAACAATAATGGGGACAGAGGGCATCCCTGCCTTGTCCCTCTATGGAGCCGAAAATATGCAGATCCCCGTCCATTCGTGACCACGCTCGCCACTGGGGCCCTATACAACAGCTGCACCCATCTAACATACCCCTCTCCAAAACCAAATCTCCTCAACACCTCCCACAAATAATCCCACTCCACTCTATCAAATGCTTTCTCGGCATCCATCGCCACTACTATCTCCGTTTCTCCCTCTGGTGGGGCCATCATCATTACCCCTAACAACCTCCGTATATTCGTGTTCAGCTGTCTCCCCTTCACAAACCCAGTTTGGTCCTCGTGGACCACCCCCGGGACACATTCCTCTATTCTCATTGCCATTACCTTGGCCAGGACCTTGGCATCTACATTTAGGAGGGAAATAGGTCTATAGGACCCGCATTGTAGCGGGTCCTTTTCCTTCTTTAAGAGAAGCGATATCGTTGCTTCAGACATAGTCGGGGGCAGTTGTCCCCTTTCCTTTGCCTCATTAAAGGTCCTCGTCAGTACCGGGGCGAGCAAGTCCACATATTTTCTATAGAATTCGACTGGGAATCCATCCGGTCCCGGGGCCTTTCCCGCCTGCATGCTCCTAATTCCTTTCACCACTTCTTCTACCTCGATCTGCGCTCCCAGTCCCACCCTTTCCTGCTCTTCCACCTTGGGAAATTCCAGCCGATCCAAGAAGCCCATCATTCTCTCCCTCCCATCCGGGGGTTGAGCTTCATATAATTTTTTATAAAATGTCTTGAACACTCCATTCACTCTCTCCGCTCCCCGCTCCATCTCTCCTTCCTCATCCCTCACTCCCCCTATTTCCCTCGCTGCTCCCCTTTTCCTCAATTGGTGTGCCAGCAACCTGCTCGCCTTCTCCCCATATTCGTACTGTACACCCTGTGCCTTCCTCCATTGTGCCTCTGCAGTGCCTGTAGTCAGCAAGTCAAATTCTACATGTAGCCTTTGCCTTTCCCTGTACAGTCCCTCCTCCGGTGCTTCCGCATATTGTCTGTCCACCCTCAAAAGTTCTTGCAGCAACCGCTCCCGTTCCTTACTCTCCTGTTTCCCTTTATGTGCCCTTATTGATATCAGCTCCCCGCTAACCACCGCCTTCAACGCCTCCCAGACCACTCCCACCTGGACCTCCCCATTATCATTGAGTTCCAAGTACTTTTCAATGCACCCCCTCACCCTTAGACACACCCCCTCATCTGCCATTAGTCCCATGTCCATTCTCCAGGGTGGGCGCCCTTCTGTTTCCTCCCCTATCTCCAAGTCCACCCAGTGTGGAGCGTGATCCGAAATGGCTCTCGCCGTATACTCCGTTCCCCTCACCTTCGGGATCAATGCCCTACCCAGCACAAAAAAGTCTATTCGCGAGTAGACTTTATGGACATAGGAGAAAAACGAGAACTCCTTACTCCTAGGTCTGCTAAATCTCCACGGGTCTACACCTCCCATCTGCTCCATAAAATCTTTAAGTACCTTGGCTGCTGCCGGCCTCCTTCCAGTCCTGGACTTCGACCTATCCAGCCCTGGTTCCAACACCGTATTAAAATCTCCCCCCATTATCAGCTTTCCCATCTCTAGGTCCGGAATGCGTCCTAGCATCCGCCTCATAAAATTGGCATCATCCCAGTTCGGGGCATATACGTTTACCAAAACCACCGTCTCCCCCTGTAGTTTGCCACTCACCATCACGTATCTGCCCCTGTTATCCGCCACTATAGTCTTTGCCTCGAACATTACCCGCTTCCCCACTAATATAGCCACCCCCCTGTTTTTCGCATCTAGCCCCGAATGGAACACCTGCCCCACCCATCCTTTGCGTAGCCTAACCTGGTCTATCAGTTTCAGGTGCGTTTCCTGTAACATAACCACATCTGCCTTAAGTTTCTTAAGGTGTGCGAGTACCCGTGCACTCTTTATCAGCCCGTTCAGCCCTCTCACGTTCCACGTGATCAGCCGAGTTGGGGGGCTTCCTCCCCCCCCCCCCCCCTTGTCGATTAGCCATCACCTTTTTCAGCTCCTCACCCGGTTCCCACGCAGCTGTATCTCCCCCAGGCGGTGCCCCCCCGCCCATCCTCTCCCACACCAGCTCCCCCCTCTCCCCAGCAGCAGCAACCCAGTAATTCCCCCCTCCCACCCCCCCCGCTAGATCCCCCGCTCGCGTAATTACTCCCCCCATGTTGCTCCCAGAAGTCAGCAAACTCTGGCTGACCTCGGCTTCCCCCCGTGACCTCGGCTCGCACCGTGCGACGCCCCCTCCTTCCTGCTTCTCTATTCCCGCCATGATTATCATAGCGCGGGAACCAAGCACGCGCTTCTCCCTTGGCCCCTCTCCCAATGGCCAACGCCCCATCTCCTCCACCTCCCCTCCTCCCCCATCACCACCTGTGGGAGAGAGAAAAGTTACCACATCGCAGGATTAGTACATAAAACCCCCCACATTCGCCCCATCACTTTGTTCCAACGTTCTTTTTAATAACCCGCTCATTCCAGTTTTTCTTCCACAATAAAAGTCCACGCTTCATCCGCCGTCTCAAAGTAGTGGTGCCTCCCTCGATATGTGACCCACAGTCTTGCCGGTTGCAGTATTCCAAATTTTATCTTCTTTTTATGAAGCACCGCCTTGGCCCGATTAAAGCTCGCCCTCCTTCTCGCCACCTCCGCACTCCAGTCTTGATAAACGCGGATCACCGCGTTCTCCCATTTACTGCTCCGAGTTTTCTTCGCCCATCTAAGGACCATTTCTCTATCCTTAAAACGGAGGAATCTCACCACTATGGCTCTGGGAATTTCTCCTGCTCTCGGTCCTCGCGCCATCACTCGGTATGCTCCCTCCACCTCCAACGGACCCGCCGGGGCCTCCGCTCCCATTAACGAGTGCAGCATCGTGCTCACATATGCCCCGTCGTCCGCTCCCTCCACACCTTCAGGAAGACCAAGAATCCTCAGGTTGTTCCTCCTTGCGTTGTTTTCCAGTGCCTCCAACCTTTCCACACATCGTTTCTGATGTGCCTCCTGCGTCTCCGTCTTCACCACCAGGCCCTGTATATCGTCCTCATTCTCGGCTGCCTTTGCCTTCACGACCCGAAGCTCCCGCTCCTGGGTCTTTTGTTCCTCCTTTAGCCCTTCGATCGCCTGTAGTATCGGGGCCAACAGCTCTTTCTTCATTTCCTTTTTGATCTCTTCCACACAGCATTTCAAGAACTCTTGTTGTTCAGGGCCCCATGTTAAACTGCCACCTTCCGACGCCATCTTGGTTTTTGCTTGCCTTCCTTGCCGCTGTTCTAAAGGATCCACTGCAATCTGGCCACTCTCTCCTCCTTTTTCCATCCGTATCCAGGGGGGATTCCCTTCTGGTTTACCGCACAGTGTTTTTAGCCGTCAAAATTGCCGTTGGGGCTCCTATCAAGAGCCCAAAAGTCCGTTTCACAGGGAGCTGCCGAAACGTGCGACTCAGCTGGTCATCGCCGCACCCGGAAGTCATTGCATCACATTTCAATCCAGCCTGAGCACTTTGCCTGAACTCTAAAAGCATCAGCACCATAGAGACAGCAGTCAACAATCAAACACTCAAGAGCTGGGCTTCAGCACTGGGAAAATCCTTGCGACCATAGGATAAATGTGTGGATCAGAGGAGGGCACCTGAGCCCAGTCTCCTGAATGTTCCCTTCAGGGGTCTGGGGTCTTGGGACTCCTGCCGGGGCTGAGGGTGCAGGGCAAGGTTTGCCAACACAACTGGCTCGCTGGATAGCACTCTGAGAGAAGGTCTGATATGTAAGGGTTGGGGAGGCTTGGGGTATTTATGGGTCTCAGGGTGGAAGCCCTGACTGATTGTCGGTCTCTCTCCTCTAATTCCCTACGTATAAAACAATATGGATGGTTATGTTCAAGGAGATAGAATCATTGAATCCCTACAGTGCAGAAGGAGGCCATTCGGCCCATTGAGTCTGTACCGACCCTTGGAAAGAACAGCTTACCTAAGCTCACTCCCTAAACCCAATCCCATAACTCAGTAACTGCACCAAATCTTTTGGATACTAAGGGCAATTGATCATGGCCAATCTACCTAACCTGCACGTTTTTGGACTGTGGGAGGAAACCGGAGAATGCAGATGAATCTCACGCAGACACGGGAAGAAATTGCAAACTCCACACAGTCAGTCACCCGAGCCTGGAAATTGAACCTGTGTCCCTGGCGCTGTGAGGCAACAGTGCTAACCAGTGTGCCGGACAGCAGGTGCCGCAGGAGACTCCGTTTCAATAAAGAAACAGTGCGGCACCCGTGCCACGTCCTCGAGGACATGCCGCCCCGTGGAGGAGGCGGAGGACACTTGCTCCCTGAACATCTATGCAACCAGATCATTCCAGGGCTCGAGCAGGGACCTTTGCGGCATTTCACAAGCTACAGATCACAAATGTATCCAAGAGGTCACGGATTATTGGTATGCCCAGGCATCAGACTTTGTCAAATTTAAGTGAACCAAGCTCACCAAGAAGCCTGGGCTGCAGGATTCTCCCTCATTGCCAGGATGCCCCATCCAGGCGGTAATTAATGGCACGCATGTGGCCTTGTGCACACCGGGGCATCAGGGAGTGCCCCATATTAACAGGAAGGGGTTCCACTCCCTGAATGTTCACCTTGTGTGTACATGCCATATCATGTATGTGTGTATGCTTCCCAGGGAGTGTGCATGACAACTACATGTTGGGGCACCTGGAGATCCCCATTGTCTTTGAGGACCACCCCAGGATGACTGGTTGGTTCTTGGGGTTAAGGGGTACCCACTGACATCCTGACTGTTGGCACCAGTGCAGAGGCCTGAGACCGAGGCAGAGACCAATATAACGAGGCCCATTCTGCCACTCGTGCTCTCACTTAGCAGTGCATCGGGACTGCTCAAAATGCGGTTTCAATGCCTGTACTGCTCTGTTGGTGCACTGCAGTACTGCAGAGGGCCCCCCACTTTGTGGCGGTCTGCTGTGCCCTCCACAACCTGGCACAACGGCGTGGCAACATGCTGCAGGAGGAGGAGCATGCATCCTCATCTGAGGAGGCGGACCAGGAGGGGATGGAGGACAAGCCCAGGGAGGACACACAAACAGGAGGAGCCGAAGAATGGAGGACAGGGACTGGGATGGAGGACAAGCAATGGTAAGGGTCGGGCATGCTCAGAGAACCAGGGAGGCCCTCATCCTCACTCAATTCCTATAGTGCGAGCTTTGTCCAACAGATCATCCACTCCCCTCAAATCCCTCATTCCCACCAATCCCTTCACGCCCAATTCCCCTCCCTCAGTGTCTGGGTCATGCTCTGCATAGTCTCGGCAATGTCCATTTGCGTCTGGGTCATGTTCCTCAGCGGGTGGTACATGACGGAGGCCCTCAGCCATGGTTGTCACGGAGTGAGCCATGTCTTGCGCACCATCACTCAAGATGCTGATGTCGTGCCTCAGGTTTTCCACTGTGGTCGCCACCCTAGTAGTATTGGCCTCTGTGCCCTGCATTGTCAGCATCATCTCCAGCGCCAGTAATCTTTAGAATTCCTCCAATCGGCTATGCACTAGCTGGAATGTCACTGACATCCCCTCTTGAATGTCTCGGCTGAATCCTATCATCTGCATCAGCTCTGGGAGAGGCTCGGCATCTGACTGGGATCCAGCTGAGTCTTGGGACCCAGCAGACCTCCGACTGCTGTTTCCTGTGAAAGTTCCTGCCTCCACCTGAAGTGCACCAGCAACTGTGTGATGTTCACCAGATTGTACCCCAGAAGCCTGTCCACTAATGTCACCCACCGAAGTCTGTGTCTGGCAGTGGGGGAAACAACTCCAGATGGTTCGGCCCCATCCGATGGAGATCCTGCGAGACAATGGACATGTGGTCAGTGAAAGGAAAGGATCATTTTGAACAACTTACTTGAGACAGGTCATCTTGGTGAAGGGGCAACGGAACCTCACCTTTGTGTCGCAGGCCAACCTTGCTGTCAGTGATTGCTCTCTCTTCGGTCAATCCTGTGATTTATAGGCGATGAGGACTTGAATCTCTGTTGCTCCGCCCCCCGTCTTGGCCTTTTCCCATTTATTACGGGTTATCTTCTCCTGTGGGGATAAAGAGAGGGCATTATGAGCTGCATGCTTGATGGGTCAGGGGGGGCATCTACAGCAGATGGCATTTGTGGGCACCGCACCTGGACATGAAGGGGTTGTGCTGATGGGTGCCAGTGGGTTCATAGAATCATAGAATCTTTTTGAATTTACAGTGCGGAAGGAGGCCATTCGGCCCATTGAGTCAGCCCCGGCCCTCGGAAAGAACACCCTACTTATGCCCATACCTCCAGCCTATCCCTGTAACCCAGCAATCCCACCTAACCTTTTTGGACAGTAAGGGCAATTTAACATGGCCAATACACCTAAATTGGAGGAAACCCACGCAGACATGGGGCGAAGGTACAGACTCCACACAGACATTGACCCGAGGTGGGAATCGAACCAGGGACCCTGAAGTTGTGAAGCAGTGCTAACCACTGTGCTACCATGCCTCCCATCTGAGGTTCTGAGGCGAAAGCTCAAAGATCGGATGTGGGGAGGGTGCGAGGTGTCAACCGGTGCTTTGTGTGTGTGATTGTGTGTGTGTGTGTTGGGGGGGGGGGGAGGGGCGGGGCGGGGGGCGGGGTGTGCTGGGTATTTGAGGGGTGGCAGCCAGACTGATGCCAGGAGAAATTTGATAACTTACCCTTGCAGCTCGGTGGAGGTCGGTCGTCCTCTTCTAACATTGGGCAGCAGTACTCCTTGTCATGCTGCACGTACTGACAGGTGCTGCCACTGTCTCCCAGGCGATAGTGGTGACCCTGCTGCTGTCCTCCGACCCCCCCCCCTCCCCCACCCCCCTTGGGGGAACAGAATGCCCCGTCTCGCATTGATGCCGTCGAGAAGGTGCAACTTTGCGTGCTGCCATGCTTGTGTGTTGACTGGGAGTGAGTGGTGAGAGAGCGATTAAGAGCCCTTGTTACCGGTGAGATGCTGAGGCACAAGACAGACAAATCAGATGGTGAGACAGCCGATAATGGCAAAAAGCCCTTGGGGGAATCATTTCCGGCACTAAGTGCCGTTAAATACATGTCATGATCTCGCCAATGCGGCTGTTGAGAGACACCCAGCCAGTGTCCAAAATGATACTTCGAAACTTTTCCGTTAAATCGCGGTCACAGTATCCAATTTCTTCAATACTTGGATGAACACAGTGTTTATTTTCAATCCCTCTGCCCCTTTCGCCTGAAAACACTCTTGTAAGGGCATGGTTCTAGATGTACCAGGAACCCTTGAGTCTTTTTCTCAATCTCCTATTCTTCATTTGAAAATCTGGACAGTGAACAAATTTTAAGCTGTTCAACCACTGAGGGCATCACCACACAGTTGTTTATTTTCCTCTTGATGCCCACATGTGTGCTTTCCAGCAGGAATCACAAAATAATGACAGGAGTTCAAATCTCAGTTAGACGGTTGAGCACCAAAGTGAAATTGAGTAGCGGACCCAGCTGAAAGAAAGGTTCAGCTGATTTTCTATCGAGGTTTGCAATTTAACAGACAAAAGTAAAGGAATCCTATCAGCCAGAGAACACAGACACCTCAAGATTCTGCCAAGGAAAGGAAAGGAAAGAAAATAAACTGTAAAAAAAGAAAAGTAAACAGTAAAAAGTCCTAATGTAATTTTACATGAAAATCTGCTCTTTGATCTGAATTCAATTCTGTGCAAGGAAGTTCACTGCATCATCTAAACAGATAGCAGACATTGACTCCTATTACCTGGATGAATGAGGAGGATGTCTAATTCATGTTTAGCCACGACAATTCTCAGTTTGTCCCCACAGTCGATGACAAAAATAATGGCATGGGCATCCCTGTAACAATTCAAATGTTGTAACTTTTAGGTGAAAGTATTGTACTAATTTTAACCCTTATTGGTCAGAAAACTCACACTTCCCCAATGTTAACAGCTCTGTGAATTGAACAAGGAAATGTACAGCTGCATAGTAAAGGATTTCAATCCTTCAAATGTACACTATTCTAATGAGACACAATCTAAACTTGAGGAACAGCAGTCAGAATTTTCCAGCCCCTCCCACTAGTGGATTCTTGCGATCCGGGCGAAGTCAATGGATGTTCCAATGGCTCACCGCATCTGCCACAGGGTAAACCCGCCACAGAAAAGCCACACCATCCTGGCCAGCATCTCAATTAGACAATTTACAGCCTTCCAGATTCAAAATGAAGTTCACAAATTTCAGATCATAACCTCTGCCACCTCAGCTTTTCAGATCACAGCTATTGGTGACGATTCTACTTTCCCCATTTACACCCATGTTTTGTTTATTTACTTGACTTAATAGTATCTCCTTTGCCTTGCAACATCATCCCATTTGTCTTTTAATCTCACCCGCTTTCCACTCCATTACAAATAATCACCCTCCTCTTTCTGTGCCACTGTACTAGTTTAAAACCTGTTACATTTCTAACGTTTTCCAGTTCAGATGGAAGGTCATCAACGCAAAACATTCACTCTGAATTTCTCATGAACCCCTGGCTACTGCACGGTCAATTTCAGCCCCACTTTCTTTTTATAAATTTAGAGTACCCAATTCATTTTTTCCAATTAAGGGGCAATTTATTAGTGTGGCTAATCCACCTAGCCTGCACGTCTTTGGGTTGCGGGGGTGAAACCCACACAGACACGGGGGAATGTGCAAACTCCACACAGACAGTGACCCAGTGCCGCGAACGAACCTGGAACCTCGGCGCCGTGAGGCAGCAGTGCAAGCCACTGCGCCGCATGCTAGCCTATTTCAGCCCCACTTGACCCGGAGTCGCAACACAATTGAATTAATAAATAATTCTTAGAAAAGACTTTGACCCTTGGCAGCCCAATATCTACAGTGACCAGGTTTGTAAAGTTAAACACAATTAATTTTATTAATTACAATAACTATAATTAAATATGCAGCAAATGCAACAAATAATTCCTAACCCCCCTCCCTTTAATTCCCCCCCCCCCCCACTTACTATACACACATACACACGATAGGGAAACAAACAGAGGGGAAAAGAGGGGTGGAAAAATAATAAGTCATAAGAATAAGTCTCTGTGTCAGATGGTTGTCTTCTAGCACACCTTCCTTCAAAATCTAGGCTTTCAGTTTGATGTTTCTGCTTTCAGTCTGTCATAATTTTCATTGTAGATTCATTCAGGTCTCTGCAGTTTCAGAAATACAGCAGCTGTGCAGGTTTTCTGGAGAAAACAAAGTGAGAGCAGCCCCTTTCCACCATGCAGCCAGGACCCAACTGTCCTTTTCTTCGTTCTCTGAAAATCATCCCACTCAGGTAGGATCAAATCACCACCTGTTACTGGGCAGAATACAGCCTTTTGGCCAATTCATTTGCCACCAGCTAACCAATCGAACTGAGTCTCACTCATCTCTCGGGTGCCAAAATGTCTGAGTTCTGCTGTCTGAAGGCTAACGCAGTGTACTCTTGTCTAACTTTTGAGTTCACCACTTCCTCTGCTTGACTTACAGATATATGTGCATTCAGCGTTATAGGATCAAAATGATAATGCCAAAAACAAAGAAAGGGGAATAAGGGAATCAGCAGGAAGGCCCCTTACACTCACCATAGATACTAAATGATCTGTTGAGTGTGTATAGCTTTTTCTGTTTTTATTTCAGACATCCAGCATCTGCAGTATTTTGCTTTTGGCCCATTAATCTAAGTAGCGAGTGTGGAGCACAAAGTGATTTAAGAACAGAGTGTCTTGCGATAAGTCCTAGGGTCATGAATTTCATAAAAGCAGCATTTTGGTAGAGAGAACATAGGAGCAGAAGTGGCCCATTTAGCCCATCGAGCCTGCTCCGCCATTCAATACGATCATGGCTGATCGGACAATTCAATGTCTTCTACACACACTTTCCCCATAACCCTTCATGTTGTTGTTAATCCGAAATACATCAATCTGTACCTAAACATACTCAATTACTGAGCTTCCACAGCCCTCTAAGGCAGAGAATTCCAAAGATTTACAGCCCTCTTAGTAAAGTAATTTCTCCTCATCTCAGTCCTAAGGCATTCGCATTATTTTGAAATTGTGCCCTTTGGTTCTAGACTCCCCAACCAAGAGAAACATCTAACCTGCACATACTCTATCGACTCCTTTCAGTCTTTTGTACGTTTTAATTAGATCACCTCTCATTCTTCGAAACTCTAGGGAATACGGACCCAGTTTTCCCAATCTCTCTTCATAAAACAGTCCCACCACCTCCGGAACATGTCTGGTGAACCTTTGTTGCACTCACTCTTTGGCAACAATATATTTTCTGAGGTAAGGGGACCAAACCTGCACACAGTACCCCAAGTACAGTTGAACCAAGTTTCAATACAATTGAATCAAGACCTCACTACTCCTGTACTCAAATCCTCTTGCAATAAAGGCTAACATTCCATTAGCTTTCCTAATAGCTTGCTGCACCTGCTTGTTAGCCGTCAGTGATTTATGGACAAGGAGTGCATTTGGCCCATTGAGTCTGTAATGACCCACTTTAAGCCTTCATTCCACCCTACCCCCATAACCCAATAATCCCTCCTAATCTTTTTTGGACTAAGGGCAATTTAGCATGTCCAATCC
Organism: Scyliorhinus torazame; assembly: GCF_047496885.1. Classification (NCBI taxonomy): domain Eukaryota; kingdom Metazoa; phylum Chordata; class Chondrichthyes; order Carcharhiniformes; family Scyliorhinidae; genus Scyliorhinus; species Scyliorhinus torazame. Next base: position 261,764,369 of record NC_092711.1, read on the forward strand.
ACCTAACCTGGACGTCTTTGGACTGTGGGAGGAAACCGGAGCATCCGGAGGAAACGCAGACACGGGGAGAACGTGCAGACTCCGTACAGACAGTGACCCAGCGGGGAATTGAACCTGGGACCCTTGGCGCTGTGAAGCCACAGTGCTAACCATTGTGCTACCGTGCTGTCCCATGGAGGAGGTGGCGGGGAAACACAAGGAGCAGTTCGCCTTAATGGCAGCAGGGATGGGGCTGATGCGGATCCAGCAGAGGCGGCTCCAGGAGAAGGTTGAAGACCTGGAGAACCGGTCACGCATGCAGAACATAAGGATCAGGGGCCTGCCGGATTCCGGCGCGTATGTGGGGAATATGCTGGAGAAGCTGCTAGGAGAGGGTGCATTTGCACAGCCTTTTGAGGTGGATTGAGCACACAGGGCGCTAATGAGGAAGCCCCGGAAAAGGGGCCACCGAGGGCGATAGTGGTGTGGTTGCACCGGTTCCTGGACAAGAAGCAAATTATGAGGTGGGCTAGGCAGGCGAGGCGCTGCACCTAGGAGGACAGTGAAATCCAAGTCTACCAGGATCTGGGTGCAGAGCAAGCCAAGAGGAGAGCGAGCTTTAACAAGGTCAAGGCAGCCCTATCCAAGAAGGGGGTGAAGTTTCGGCTACTATACTCCGCACGTCTGTGGGTGACCCACAAAGACTACGAATTGTACTTTGGTTCAGCGGAGGAAGCGGTAGAATTTATTAAAGACAATGGACTGGCAGGAGAAGGTGGACTTTGAACTTTGGTGGAGATGCTGTGATGCTGCTGTCAACTTGTGTTTGGGAACATTTCTTATTTTTTCGGCTTCAGGTTTGCTCTTTGTTCTTTGTTAAGGGATGGATGGTTGGTCACTTTGTTTGGGCTTGGGGAGGGGTTGTTTTTGCTTGTTTGCAATGTTCGAGGGGGGGTGGAGGGGAATCAGTGGAGAGCAGAATGCGAGGCGCCATGGGCAGGGGCTGCCAGGCTAGCTGGGCGGGCTAGTTCACGGAAGCGCAATTGGGGTGAGAGAAAGGTCAGTGGGGGGCTGGGAGCATGGGTTGTTGCTGGGGGATTTGGGTGGAGGTGGCGGGGGTGGCGGGGGGGAGTACTGCTGACAGGGCTAGGGCATTTAAAGTGAAAGTAGAGGAGGATTGATGACGATGGCCGCCCGAGGATGGGCCTGGGGAGGTGCGGAACACGGGCCGGAGGCTGGCCCAAGAGGGACTATGGTTGATCGGCAGGGTGCCCCCCGACCAGGCTATTATACTACTATTTCTGATAGTAATGTTATATTGATTTGTGCAATATATGTTACTCACTAGCTTCTTCCAGGATGATCTTTAACTCGATGTTGATTAACACTTGTAGTCTTCCAATTAGAACAAATACTTTATTGAGTAACGTTGACAAATTAACCGTGAGTTTGTTCTCTCTCCAATCCTTAAACTAGAGGTTACATGAATAAGATTATAATAAGAAATAATTATGATTAGCTACACCTGTGCTGAGCTGTCTTTGTCTGCTTGTTGTCCCTGGTCCCTGTCCTTGTGATGAGACAGATCTTGGTTTGAGTCTGTCTATTTATACCTATCTCTAGTGCTGCCCTCTAGTGATTACTTAGTTGTTGCATCTATACATTAACCTCTTGTGTACAAACAGATATGCAGATCACTACACAGGCTGGTCACGTGGAACATGCGAGGGTTGAATGGGCCAGTCAAGAGGGCCCATGTGTTCGCACACTTAAAGCGATTGGAGGCGGATGTGGCCATGCTACAAGAGACGCACCTGAAGGTGGGGGACCAGATTAGGCTGAGGAAGGGATGGGTTGGGCAAGTATTTCATTCAGGATTGGACTTTAAAACGAAGGGAGTGGAGATTTTGGTCAAGGAGCGGGTGGCGTTCGAGGTGCGAAATATAGCGGCTGACTCTGGGGGAAGGTATGTTATGGTAAGCGGGAAACTGGAGGGGATGCCGAGGGTGTCGGCTACAGCTAAGGAGCTTCGGCGGTTCATGGAGCTCATGGGAGGGAAATGGATCCGTGGAGATTTGGGAGACCGAGGGTGAAAGAATTCTTGTTTTACTCCCATGTGCACAAGGTGTACTCCCGAATAGATTTTCCCATGTTGGATAAGACTTTGTTGGCAAGGGTGGTAGATGTCGAGTATTCGGCAATAATGGTGTCGGACCATGCCCCGCACTGGGTGGATATAACAAAGAGTTTTCATACAGTGCCTAAATTCATTGAATATGGAGTTGAGAGATACTTTATCTTATTTGAAAAGGTGGCGACAAAATAAAAGTAAGCAAAGGATATTTGGCAAATTGACTTAAGTCGGGAAGGCCACGCATTCTAGCCTTTCGAAGAACAATCCTCAGAATATGAGGTAGTTAAAACTGCGGTACTTAAGGTATATGAGCTGTCCCTGAAGCTAATCAGTTGAAATTTTAAAGGAAAGGTTGAATGAAGCCTTTGTAGAATTTGCTAGGGTAAAATAAATGTTGTTTGATAGGTGGTTTCAATCACTGAAGTTAGAACAAACTTTTGAGAATGTGAAACAGCTAATAATACTGGAAGAATTTTGAAACAACATCTCAATAGCTTTTAGGTTACATTCGGAAGACCGTAGAGTTTCTCAGGTAAGGGACAAAGTGATTCTGGCAGATGGGAATGATATATCACATAGGCAGCTGGAGGGCAGCTAGAGGGCAGTAGATCTCCATTTGTAAATCCACAAGGAAGCTGGAGGAATTGAAATGAGTCTACAGAGAAGGCAGAAGCTGTCCCAATCAGTAGAAATGATAGTGTAGAGCAGGCTTATCCAATCTTGATTGATTGATTTGATTTATTGTCACATGCACAGAAGTACAGTGAAAAGTATTTTTCTGCGGCCAAGGGAACGACACAGTACGTACATAGTAGACAAAAAAAGAATAATCGACAGAGTACATTGACAAATGGTACATGGACAAACAGTGATTGGTTACAGTGCTGAACAAAGGGCCAAACAAAGCAAATACATGAGCAAGAGGACGTCATGAATGGTGTTCTTACAGGGAACAGAACCTTTTCGATCGGGAGCGGGAAGGGCACATTTGCACATTCTCCTCACTCAAGCGGCCGACAGGAAAATTTTACTCTTTGTCAGAACAATAAACTGAATTTCAAACATAAATGTTTAAGTTTTAAGGAAATAAACTATTTCTGATCAAAGGTAAGACAATGTAAGAGAAAAGGACTAAGTAATCAAGAATGGTCAGCATGTGAGAGAGTTAGTGAATGCGGATGGGGGAGAGTGAGTGGGTGTGTGTATATGTTGTTGTGTGATGGTAAGTGTGAGTGAGGAACCTAAAACTGGGCGTAAGTCACTCACCCGCAGTCCCATGGGTGGCACGGTAACGCAGTAGTCAGCACTTTTGCTTCACAGTGCCAGGGACCCGGGTTCGATTCCCGGCTTGGGTCACTGACTGTGTGGAGTCTGCACATTCTCCCCATGTCTGCGTGGGTTTCCTCCGGGTGCTCCAGTTTCCTCCCACAATTCCCAAAAGACATGCTTGTTAGGTGAATTGGACATTCTGAATTCTCCCTCAGTGTACCTGAACAGGCGCTGTAGTGTGGCGACTAGGGGATTTTTACAGTAACCTCATTGCAGTATTAATGTCAGCCTACTTGTGACACTAATAAAGATTATTATTACAAGCGCTCAGTATCTCGCACTCACGCTCATTCAGTCACTCACTCGCACACTCACTCCCCTACTCGCATTCTCTGGGATTCTCCGGTCGCTGATGCAGAAATCGCGTTCAGCGATCGGCCGGAGAATACCCGATTGCGACCAAATCAGGGGGGACGGGGGGGGACGGGGACGGGGACGGGGACGGGGGGGGGGGGGGGGGGGGGGCACTTTTGCGATGCTCCGCCCCCTCCAAAGCATACGCCGTTCCAAGTATCGACAGCCTCAGGCCCGACCCCCGATGCTCCGCTCCTTACCAGCCGAGTTCCCGACGGCGTGGGTCGCGTGTGGCCTCACCCATCGGAAACTCGGCATGGCGGCTGCGGACTCAGTCCAGCGCCGCCACAGTCGAGGGTGGGCCGATCCGTGGGCACGGGTGGTCATTCGGGGCTGGGGGCACTGTGGAGGGGTGGTCTGGCACGTGTTAGCCAGCTGAAGGGGCAACTATTTCCCGGACCGGGTCCACGAGCGGCCTCCGCCATGTAGCACGGCGCAGCCTTTGCCGGCAGCCACCATGCACATGCACGGCCACGGACCCAGCCATTCTCCAGAGCATATTGGCAGCTAGAGCGGGTGCCGGCAAAACGGGGAATTGGTGGCCATTTGGCATAATTGTTTCTGGCGTAAAACGTCACCATTCCCACGTTGGGGTGGGTACAGCCCCAGAATCGAAGAATCCAGCCCTCTATCTCTCACGCGCACTCTCTCTCTCTTACTCGCACTCTCCCTCACTCGCACTCTCTCTCTGACTCGGACTCTCTCTGTGACTCGGATCTTTTTTTTTCTCTATCTCTCCACTCAGCTTACCCCGCTCACAAGCCTTCTCACTCACGTTCTCTCCAACTCACATTCTCTCACACTCACACTCTCTCTCCCTCACTCTAAGCCTTTGGTTGACCATGAAAAGATTATGGAAACAACCCTATAGAACATCGAACATAGAACAATACAGCGCAGTACAGGCCCTTCGGCCCACGATGTTGCACCGAAACAAAAGCCATCTAACCTACACTATGCCATTATCATCCATATGTTTATCCAATAAACTTTTAAATGCCCTCAATGTTGGCGAGTTCACTACTGTAGCAGGTAGGGCATTCCACGGCCTCACTACTCTTTGCGTAAAGAACCTACCTCTGACCTCTGTCCTATATCTATTACCCCTCAGTTTAAAGTTATGTCCCCTCGTGCCAGCCATATCCATCCACGGGAGAAGGATCTCACTGTCCACCCTATCCAACCCCCTGATCATTTTGTATGCCTCTATTAAGTCTCCTCTTAACCTTCTTCTCTCCAACGAAAACAACCTCAAGTCCATCAGCCTTTCCTCATAAGATTTTCCCTCCATACCAGGCAACATCCTGGTAAATCTCCTCTGCACCCGCTCCAAAGCCTCCACGTCCTTCCTATAATGCGGTGACCAGAACTGTACGCAATACTCCAAATGCGGCCGTACCAGAGTTCTGTACAGCTGCAACATGACCTCCCGACTCCGGAACTCAATCCCTCTACCAATAAAGGCCAACACTCCATAGGCCTTCTTCACAACCCTATCAACCTGGGTGGCAACTTTCAGGGATCTATGTACATGGACACCTAGATCCCTCTGCTCATCCACACTTTCAAGAACTTTACCATTAGCCAAATATTCCGCATTCCTGTTATTCCTTCCAAAGTGAATCACCTCACACTTCTCTACATTAAACTCCATTTGCCACCTCTCAGCCCAGCTCTGCAGCTTATCTATATCCCTCTGTAACCTGCTACATCCTTCCACACTATCGACAACACCACCGACTTTAGTATCGTCTGCAAATTTACTCACCCACCCTTCTGCGCCTTCCTCTAGGTCATTGATAAAAATGACAAACAGCAACGGCCCCAGAACAGATCCTTGTGATACTCCACTTGTGACTGTACTCCATTCTGAAAATTTCCCATCAACCACCACCCTCTGTCTTCTTTCAGCTAGCTAATTTCTGATCCACATCTCTAAATCACCCTCAATCCCCAGCCTCCGTATTTTTTGCAATAGCCTACCGTGGGGAACCTTATCAAACGCTTTGCTGAAATCCATATACACCACATCAACTGCTCTACCCTCGTCTACCTGTTCAGTCACCTTCTCAAAGAACTCAATAAGGTTTGTGAGGCATGACCTACCCTTCACAAAGCCATGCTGACTATCCCTGATCATATTATTCCTATCTAGATGATTATAAATCTTGTCTCTTATAATCCCCTCCAAGACTTTACCCACTACAGACGTGAGGCTCACCGGTCTATAGTTGCCGGGGTTGTCTCTGCTCCCCTTTTTGAACAAAGGGACCACATTTGCTGTCCTCCAGTCCTCTGGCACTATTCCTGTAGCCAATGATGACATAAAAATCAAAGCCAAAGGTCCAGCAATCTCTTCCCTGGCCTCCCATAGAATCCTAGGATAAATCCCATCAGGTCCCGGGGACTTATCTATTTTCAGCCTGTCCAGAATTGCCAACACCTCTTCCCTACGTACCTCAATGCCATCTATTCTATTAGCCTGGGGCTCAGCATTCTCCTCCACAACATTATCTTTTTCCTGAGTGAATACTGACGAAAAATATTCATTTAGTATCTCGCCTATCTCTTCAGACTCCACACACAATTTCCCATCCCTGTCCTTGACTGGTCCTACTCTTTCCCTAGTCATTCGCTTATTCCTGACATACCTATAGAAAGCTTTTGGGTTTTCCTTGATCCTTCCTGCCAAATACTTCTCATGTCCCCTCCTTGCTCGTCTTAGCTCTCTCTTTAGATCCTTCCTCGCTACCTTGTAACTATCCATCGCCCCAACCGAAACTTCACACTTCATCTTCACATAAGCCTCCTTCTTCCTCTTAACAAGAGATTCCACTTCCTTGGTAAACCACGGTTCCCTCGCTCGACGCCTTCCTCCCTGTCTGACCGGTACATACTTATCAAGAACACGCAGTAGCTGATCCTTGAACAAGCCCCACTTATCCAGTGTGCCCAACACTTGCAGCCTACTTCTCCACCTTATCCCCCCCAAGTCACGTCTAATGGCATCATAATTGCCCTTCCCCCAGCTATAACTCTTGCCCTGCGGTGTATACTTATCCCTTTCCATCATTAACGTAAACGTCACCGAATTGTGGTCACTGTCCCCAAAGTGCTCTCCTACCTCCAAATCCAACACCTGGCCTGGTTCATTACCCAAAACCAAATCCAACGTGGCCTCGCCTCTTGTTGGCCTGTCAACATATTGTTTCAGGAAACCCTCCTGCACACACTGTACAAAAAACGACCCATCTATTGTACTCGAACTATATCTTTTCCAGTCAATATTTGGAAAGTTAAAGTCTCCCTAGGAAAGTTAAAGTCTCCCTGGAAAGTTAAAGTCTCCCATGGAAAGTTAAAGTCTCCCTTTAAGACCCTATAATTGTTGATGTTCTATCAAATTTTAAAGAAAAAGGTATAGGAGAAAAGGCAGGTTCTGAGGTTTGGTAATTCAATGACACATAAAATCAGTCAATCGTACTTGTTACATACACTGGCTTTTGTTTTGGTTGAGCCTTTATAACTTTATAATATGGTATGTGCATTGTGGATAAAATGAAAAGATCACTTGTACAGTATTTGATCAACTATTTGTTAGGGTGCCAGTCTGACACTGCAAGGTGTTTGATCAACTATTTGTTAGAAGTTTTTATGATAAGTATTTCTTTGTAATGACATTGGGTGTGATTCTCCCAAAAACGAAATCCCTGAGCGAGTGCGTTTAGCCGCGTGTTTCCCAGCACTCCCAATGCCAGGAAACACATGGCTATTCAACACTAGTCATGTTGAATAAGGGGCCTAAACGGGGAACATAGCCCCGTTTTTTGCAACGAGGAACTCCGCTTGCCGGAACTCCCCATTGTAGCAAAAGATCGGGACACCATTTTTAAATGGCACCCGATCTCCGAGGCCCACAAAAAACAAACCAACCTCCCCATCCTGAATGCAACATGGGAGAATCCCCCACACCTCCCAACATCCACAGTGGGTAACCCCAGCCCAATTGCACATGTGCAGAAAATGCCAGCTTAGCATCTTGGCAGTGCCAACTTGGCACCCTGGCAGTGCCCCTGCCAGCTGACAGTGTTACCTGGGCACCTTGGCAGTGTCAGACTGGGACCCAGGTGGCACTGCCAGGGTGCCAGACTGGCACTGCCACAGTACTTGTGTGGCACCAGCAGTGCCAAAGGGCATGCAGCTGGGGACCTCCAATCCCCTTGGAGACCCCCACGAGTGCCCCATCTGTTCCCCATTTGTGAGGACCAGTACCAAACGGCGGTCGCCTGAGGTCATCAAGACGAAGGAGTCGAATCCCAAAGCCTCAGGTACCTCGGAAATCTGCACATTAGAGTGTGGCTTACTGCCTCACTCTAATATGCAGATTTGCCAAAAGCTGATCCTCGGGATCCCTCATCCAATGTCTGCACGATTGCGTTGAATCTTGCGAGGTGTTGCAAGCCGTGTGGATCCTGGGAGCAGGTCTCCCAGCTTTCACTGGCCATGTTTCACCATAGCGAGATGCTTTTCCGAAACAGCATGGCCAAAAGATCGCGCCCATTGTGAATAGACCTTCATTATGGTGAAGCTTTCTTTCTCCCGGGGATAGTAGTTTGAAATTTAAATTACTTTCTCATGGGAATTCAGCATGTCCCAATTAGCCCTTGGGTTTTGCGCATGAGGATCAGGAGGTGAGGCACATGTACAGTACAGCATTTGAAGTTCTTTAGGGCAAGGACACAGCCTGTGGAGAAAAAGAAAACAGCGCAAAGACCCCAATCATGTGATTGGGATCAGAGTGTCATAATTCAAAGGGAATCCCAGGCAGTGAGAAAAAAGTGTTACGAGAAGAAGATATCAGGAAATTGGATCCAGAAATGAGACCCCAACGTAGCACGCAATTTAGGAGTTAAGCAAAATGAGTGAAAAAAACCCTGCTAGTACAGAGACAGAGGGATAAACCTACATCTGGTCGAGTTATACTGTCCCAGTCAGACTTGCTCGTTAGTGGGAATGCAGAGGATGCCCCAGGTCTATTGTTCTTCAGGATATTTCTGCCTGAACAGCTATTAGCCCGTTACAGAGTCTGATGGAATTTTTGTCCGTCAATGGGAGGCTAATTGCATATCAATAGCATAGCTCTGTTCTTTTGTATACACGGGAGTGGGCAATCAAACAGCCAAGATAACACTGATGGTTCATGCCTGGAAACCCTTTGTTTGAGGGGCTGAGTGGAGCTTAGAGAGAGAAAGAAAAAATGTTGTTTTGAACAGTTACAGAGAAGAAGGTTTTGGAAATCGATCAAGAAGGTCATGAATGTTGCCACCGAGGCAGGCTTTGGAAAAAGGGTTCGGAATGAATGTCCCTATCAGAAGAAAAATTGGTTTGAAAATGCAAGCATTGTCTTTGTCTGCCTGTGAAAGTGGCATGAGAGTTGCGTGTTCTGATACAGTGTTGTTCAATGGGAGCTAGTGTGCTAATGTTAAGAAACTGCATGTAATTTATTATTGTGAGGGTTGAAGTTTGAAAGTTGAAATATTGTTTTTTTTTCTTTTAATTAAGTTTGTTTGTACAATAACTAAGCCCTATTTCTGATATTATCCCGGAATGAATCGATCTTTCACACTGTCTTAAAACTTAAAAAAGGTATGGCTTTTGGCCCAGTCTCTTCGTCATTGTTGAGAGTTGACCAGGCATCCGTAACAAAAGAAAAAGCAGAGTGTGGAAAATCAGATTGGAAGGGAATGCCAGGCAGAAGACAGGGTGAATTCCCAAAAGAAGATTCCCGGATAGAGAGAGTGGACAGGGAGAGATCCCAGTTAAGAAAGAGGAGCAGAGATAGGGGCATAAAGCAGAAAAAGGGACACTATTGGCTAAACTAAGTGGAGAAGGCTCATGAGAAGCTCTGGTAATCAAAGAGGCCTCAGGAGAAGCCCTGAAGAGCTAAGAAGAAAGCAGAAGGGTGGTGATTCTATGCTGCAGGATGCTAGGGCAAAAGTACTTCTTTGGAGCAGGAGTATTCTGATTGGCATCACTGAAGTTGTTCTTGTTACTTGGGCTGGAATACAGACTCAGGAATCCAGGGTAACAGAGTCTCGGGAGATGAGGTCTAAACACTGCAAGGCGGTCGTTGTTGAGGTCATCAGAGTTAGAACGACTTTTGGAGAGAATTCCAAAGCGAGATCTTCGAAGGTGAAGTCTAGAATCGCTTGCGAAAGAGATTGTTTCAAAGGGATTGAGTGACTCACTGTTATAACCTGCCTGCTTACCACTGGCTGGGGACTAATAGCAATCCCACAATCCTTAGGGAGTATGAGCTTCCCCAATGAGGGGGGGGGGGGGGGGGGGGGGCGGGGGGGGGGGGGGGGGGCGGAGAAATCATTAGCAGATTCCTTGCATAAATAGAGCTGGCCAGTTTGGAACCAGCTAGAGAGCAGTGAGCAGCAAGGGAGTTGCTGCTGCTGTTGTATATATATATATATACGTTATTGTAAATAAATGTTATTTCTTTCTATTCTTCAACTCGTGCTGGATTCTTTGTGGCCCTCACAAAACTGGCGACGAGGGTTAAAGTGGATAGCTGTCTACGCTGCTGAAGGCACCTTCCTGGATTTTTGTTCGATATAGGTTGGAATTTTTTTTTTCTGTTACACCATGCCTCTGTAAGGACGTTTTTGATTCTGCACTGGAAAGTTGGAGCCAGTACGCACAACGGATGCGTTACTATTTCCAGGCAAACAATATCACCGAAAACGAGCGCCAGGTGGTCATTTTGCTCACCGCCTGCGGCCCGCATACATTTGGGGTGATTAGGAACCTTACGTACCCAGCTACGCCGGACACCAAGGCGTTTGATGAACTTGTCAACTTAGTGGGGCACCATTTTAACCCAACCCCGTCCACGATAGTCCAGCGTTACCGGTTTAATACCACTGAGAGGACCCCAGGAGAATCCCATGCAGTTTCTATCCAGGCTACGCAGGATTGCGGAGTACTGTGACTGTGGTGAGACCTTGTCAGAAATGTTACGCGACCGTTTGGTTTGTGGTATTAACAATGCGGCCACCCTGGGCAGCACGGTGGCGCAGTGGGTTAGCCCTGCAGCCTCACGGCGCCGAGGTCCCAGGTTCGATCCCGGCTCTGGGTCACTGTCCGTGTGGAGTTTGTACATTCTCCCCGTGTTTGCGTGGGTTTCGCCCCACAACCCAAAGATGTGCAGGTTAGGTGGATTGGCCACGCTAAATTGCCCCTGAATTGGAAAAAAAAAAATCAATTGGGTACTCTAAATTTAAAAAAAAACAATGCAGCCACCCAGAGAAAGCTGTTAGCTGAGCCAACATTGACTTTTCAACAGGCCATTCAAACAGTATTGTCCTGATCGAGCGCAGAACGGAGAGTGCAGGAGCTACAGGGAATGGAGGTGCATGCCTTGGGGCGCAACCCTTTCCATCCAAAAGCGTCTCTCCGCACCCCTGCGGTACCTTGGGCGGGGCGGCGTCTGGATCGACGCCAGTGGCCGCCGGACATTTCTCACCGAAGGGAGCCTTCTCCAGAACCAATGGGTGAGGAACAATGACAGTGTCGGACTTGTGGTTGCATTCGGGTTGTGGGAGTAGTGACTACTCCCGATGACGTGGAGACAGAGGACTACTCCCGAGGACGGGGAGACGGAGGACTACTCCCGAGGACGTGGAGATGGAGGATGACTGCCTGCAGCTGCATTGTGTGGCAGCTCCCCGTGTGGCCCCCATTAAGGTGACAGTACAGGTCAATGGTCACCCGCTTGAGATGGAGATGGACACTGGCGCAGCGGTCTCCGTGATCGCCCAGAGGACATTCAACCGCATCAAGCAGAGTATACAGACCCTTCATTAGCCGACACACAGGCCAGGTTGGCCACCTACACGGGGGAACCAATGGACATTGCAGGAACTACAATGACTCCTGTTGTTTGTGGACGCCAGGAGGGGCGTTTCCCAATCGTGTTGCGCGGCCATGGGCCCAGCCTGTTGGGTCGGGACTGGTTACGCCATTTGCGGCTGCAGTGGCAGCACATCCTCCAAACAGGAGGGTTGACGGAGGTACTAGGACAGTACCCAGATGTATTCCAGCCCGGTTTGGGGAAAATAAAAGGGGCCGTAGCTCGTATCCAAGTCGAACCAGGACCCACGTCGCGCTATTTCCGGGCGGGCCCGGTGCCTTACGCCTTGCTCGAGAAAGTAGAAGGGGAGTTCACTCGTTTGGAGTCCTTGGGTATTATCAGGCCCGTCCGTTTCACTGACTGGGCAGCACCAATTGTACCTGCAATGAAGCCAGAAGCCACAGTTCGCTTGTGCGGCAACTATAAACTTACAGTGAATACGGCATCCCGACTCGACCAATCTCTACGCGAAGCTTGCAGGCGGACTCTCGTTCACGAAATTAGATATGAGTCACGCCTACCTACAGTTGGAGTTGGACCCTGCCTCCCGGCCATATGTAACTATTAATACACACCAGGGCCTGTATGAATATACACGGTTGCCCTTTGGTGTATCCTCTGCCTGTGCTATTTTTCAACGCGTCATGGAGGGCATCTTGAGAGGTTTACCGCGTGGCGCTGTCTACTTAGACAACGTTTTGATTACAGGGACGTCGGAGCAGGAACATTTGGAAAATTTGGAGGCTGCCCTTAGACGCTTTTCAGAGGCTGGTGTCCGTTTACGTCATACAAATGCGTCTTTCAGGCGAAGGAAGTAGTCTCCCTGGGTTATCGGGTGGACCACGAAGGTTTGCACCCCATCGCAGAGAAGGTGCGCAGAGTTTATATCCAGGCCCCTGCCCCAACTGACACTTCACATCTTCGTTCTTTTCTCGGCCTCGTAAACTATTACGGGAAGTTCCTCCCCAATCTGGCAACTATGCTGGCCCAGTTGCACCCTCTGCTATAGAAGAATCACACCTGGGTTTGGGGTCAGCCGCAAGAAACCGCTTTCCGGCGGGTAAAACAACAATTGTGGTCGTCTGGGTTACTAACCCACTATGATCCTTGAAAGCCTTTGCCCATCACGTGTGATGCATCCCCGTAGGGTATTGGGGCCGTCCTGTCCCACAACATGGAGAACGGGGCTGAGCGGCTGATAGCGTTCGCCTCCCGCACATTGACTGCAGCGGAAAAGAAGTATGCGCAGATCGAGAAGGAGGTCCTGGCGGTGGTCTTTGCGGTGAAACATTTCCACCAATATGTGTATGGCCGCCACTTCACTATCGTGGCTGATCATAAGCCTCTGCTGGGACGTTTCCGAGAGGATAAGCCAATACCGCTCATTGCTTCCGCGCGGAACCAGCACTGGGCTTTGTTGCTCGCTGCCTACGAGTATTCTCTGGAGCACAAACCAGGAACCCAGACAGCGAATGCCAACGCACTGAGCCAATTGTCTTTATCAACCAGCCCCATGTCGACCCCCACGGCCAGTGAGGTGGTTACAACCCTAAATCTTATGGACTCCTTGCCTGTCACAGCATCACAGATCCGTGAGTGGACCCAGACGGAGCCAGTCCTGTCAAAGGTTCGGCACATAGTCCTGTATGGTGGACAGCATAGACAGCTCCCAGGCGAGTTGCGGGAATTTTCCTCCAAGCTGTCAGAATTTAGCGTGGAAGACGGTATCCTCTTGTGGGGGATGCATGTGATTGTTCCGGAAAAAGGACAGGAGCTGATACTAAGGGACTTGCTCAATGGAGATCTGGATGTGACCAAAATGAAAATGTTGGCCCGGAATTATGTCTGCTGGCCAGGCCTCGACACCGACATTGAGAAGGTGGCCCAAAACTGCTCCTTTTGCCAGGAGCATTAGAAGCTTCCGCCGGCCGTGCCCCTATATCACTGGGAATGGCCAGGGCGCGCTTGCATGCGGATTTCGCTGGCCCTTTTCAAGGATCCATGTTCCTCCTATTAATCGATGCCCCGTCTAAATGGTTAGAGGTGTATAAGATGGTAGTCACAACGTCCTGCGCAACAATCGAGAAGATGCGTTTGTCTTTCAGTACGCATGGCCTTCCCGAGATGCTGGTCACGGACAACGGCACTCCGTTCACAAATGAGGAGTTTGCGAGGTTCATGAAGATGAACGGCATGCACCATATCCGCACCGCTCCATACCACCCGGCTTCCTATGGGTTGGCGGAGCGCGCAATGCAAACATTCAAACGGGGCCTAAAGAAGCAGTCTTCTGGGTCTATGGACACGAGACTGGCTCGTTTCTTGTTTTCATACAGGACCACTCCACCTGCGGTGACTGGGGTAGCTCCCATGGAACTCCTAATGGGCCGGAGACTTCACACCCACCTTAGCATGGTTTTCCCGGACATTGGTGCAAAAGTACGCTGCACACAAGAACGGCAGGGACATGGTTTTTCTTGGCATCGGCCGATTCGGCAGTTAGTTCGCAATTTTGCTAGTGTTGCCCAGTGGGTCCCTGCCGTTATCTTTCACCGAACGGGCCCTATCTCTTACCAGGTACAAGCACATGGGTCGTCTCCAGCACAAGTATATAGACCACATTTAGTCCAGAAGATCATCTCTTCCAAAGATTCCCCGGCCCCGGAGCTTATTTCTACAGCCACAGAGACCAGACACAGTGGAGAGTATTCCTCACAATCTTCCTCTGGTGCCGCACTCAAATCCTGCATTGGTCGTTGCAGGACCGCATGAAGATAGAGACGCCAAGATGACGGAGGCAGCGGACTCCGACTCCGAGATGATGAGACAGGACGCCTCAGAGGGGGAGTCCTCGGGCCCACGGGATGTGGATGTACAACCATTACGCCGTTCATCACGGAAGTGCCGTTCTCCGTCTCGTTACATGCCTCCTAATCCAGTGCCTCATGCAAATGGTGTCCGCCTGTGGCAAAACGGGTCCGACGCCCTCCTTCGTCAGGGTCTTCAGTGGATTCCTTGGACTTTGGGGGTGGGGGCGGAGGGATGTTATAACCTGCCTGCTTACCACTGGCTGGAGACTAATAGCAATCCCACAATCCTTAGGGAGTATGAGATTCCCCAATGAGGGGCAGAGAAATCATTAGCTGATTCCCTGCATAAATAGAGCTGGTCAGTTTGGAGCCAGCTAGAGAGGAAATGAAAATGAAATGAAAATCGCTTATTGCCACAAGTAGGCTTCAAATGAAGTTACTGTGAAAAGCCCCTAGTCGCCACATTCCAGCGCTTGGTACGGGAATTGAACCGTGCTTCTGGCCTGCCTTGGTCTACTTTCAAAGCCAGCGATTTAGCCCTGTGCTAAACCAGCTCCTAGTGAGCAGCAAGGGAGTTGCTGTTGTATATGTATATATATAAATGTTATTTCTTTCTATCCTTCAACTCGTGCTGGATTCTTCGTGGCCCTCACAAAACTCACAGTGCTTACTGATGCCTGGATGGGTTGTTGAGAAATCCATGGAATTTGTCTTGTTTGCATCTGCTATTTATTGTACAGAGTGATGTGTTCAATGACAGTTTACTTACTAATTAACATGTACTTCATATTAACATTAGAGTATAAGATATATATTGTAAATTATTTTATTCTTCTGAACTTCTTTAGTAAATTTATGTGTTCAAAACATGTTGGATCTTGTGACATTATTCTCTTAGAAATTGTCTTAAATCTCAAGCATTGTCTACTTTAAACAAGAAGTTATTGGTCATTAACCAGGTCTTATACAAAGCTTGGGAGGTCTGGTCAAGGATCATAACACTTGCGACCTGTGTGGATAAGAACAATAATTCAAACAATATGCAAACTGACCTTGTACTGTGATGCAGGAAACCATTCAATGAAGGAAGTAAATAGGATTGTTTGTGGTAGTAATAGGGACAGGATAGTCTGAGGGATACATACTGTTCTGTGCAGTGGTAAACAGGACATTGCGATGCCTGCCGGGTGCCAGCGTTATGGATATTTCCTTGTAACTGGAGACGAACTTGGAGTGGAAGGTGAAAGATACAGTTTTCTGCACTTAGCAATTGAGGACATAGGTAGAACAAGAATGATCTGTTGGGAGAGTTTGAGGAGTAAGGCTCCAAATTATAATGCAAAACCAAAAAATGGTAATAATTTTTAAGTTGCTACCCAAACTATGTGCTTACTGGCCTGGAGTCAACTAGATAAGAGAATTAAATATGTGGCTCAAAGAGTGCTGTTTAAGTTGGGGTGTTGATAGGGGCACTCAAACTATTACTGAGAAAAGAGGGGGCTGTTCCATTTGAATGGACTTCACCTAATTGGGCTGAGATCAGCGTCTTGGTGAATCCACTAACTGGGGCTCTGAATCGAGTTTTAAACTAAAAACGTTGGAGAAATGTTCAGGTGAAGGAAAATTTAGAAATCTAAAGATAAAATGCAAGGCAATAGAGCAGTGTAAACAGCTTTGACAAAGGCTAGTAAAGTGGGACATGAAGAGGCAGAGAGCGTCAGCGAATAAGGTGCATGCAAATAATAATTGTGGTCAAAAATAAAATGAAAGTCTCTTGTTCTGAAAGCAGGAAGCAATCAGAATAATGAACCAATGGCACAAATAGCTATAAATGGTTAAGATTAATCACCAATTCAGAGAAATGGACGAGATTTAATGTCCCCTCCCTCAGAGGCAGGGGAACTATTTGATCAGGGAGGAAAATGAGTGGTGGAGATCCCTGCACCTTCCCGACTCTACACGGTCAAGTTCAGAATGGGAAGAGTGGGGTCCAGCCTTACTGCCAAAGGGCCAATCAAGGCAGTTAAGTAGCCATTTAAGTTTCTCAGCAGTGGGTGGGGAGCCCACCAGTCAGGAAGACCCTCCAGCAAATCCTATTGGATTTACCATCAGCCAAGTGGGATTCGGGGTGGGGCCCTCTAGTACTCAGATACACTGTACCTGATCAAGGGAACCAACATTGGGAAGGCACCCTCTGCCCTTGCTGTCAACCCCTCCAACCCTTTGCTGGCAGTCCCACTTCCCTTGTATCCCCATCCTGTCTCACTCCAGGGATTCAACACTGATCCGTGAAACACTGGCAATGGCCACTACTCCCAGAGGCGCAGCTGGTACTGGAGACCTAGCCCTTTGAGGGAAGGAGTTGGGGGGGGGGGTGGAATTACAACCCTGCTCAGGGCTTAATTTAACAGGATGTATGACGTTGTCCAGATAAATGCTAGATTGCCTTGAAATATCACTGGGACTCCCAAAAATGTTCAATGCAGGGTTCCCATTGGTTTTGCAGCCTGTGGTCGTAAACCCAGCCTTAAACATTAAATCCTACCTATTGTTACAAAAAGACAGACAGAATGTAAAAGGATGGAGATTAGGCCTGCTATTTAAAGATGGCATAATGATATTAGTGGGAAAGGATCTTGACTCAGAAAACTGGAAGTGGAATCAGCATGGTTTAAGATTAAGAATGGAAGGAGCGGACTTCCGGTGGCGGCTATGAGGGAGTAAGTCGCGCATTTGGTGGCTCTCGCTCCGGTCAGACTTTTAGACCTTTTCCCCTGACTTTTTTGAGCTTTTGAGCGCTGGAGGGGGAAACAACAGCACTGTAGATCTGGATCTACAGAGTTGTATGGACTTAAGGAGTAGAAGGGAGCGAAAACAGGCAAAGAAGGGGCTGAACAAAGGTGGTGTGGAAGTTCAAGTGGGAGGAAAGATGGCTGACGAATGGACCACAGAACGGACGGTCCAGACAGCACTGGACAACATGCTGAAGGTCATGAAGGAGAGCTTTGCAGCACTGAAGTGGGATAATTTGGAACCGCTTCAGAAAGCGGTGGAGCGACTGGACCAAAGGCTGGACGCCCAGGATAAGAAGGTTCAGGCATTGGAGAAGACAATGGAGGAGCAGGCGGATTTCCAAACGGTAGCGGACATGGAAATTAGAAAGTTGAAGGAGCAACAATCAAGGCTGATGGACAGGCTGGAGGACCTGGGAAATAGGTCTCGCCGGCAGAATCTGAGAATCATTGGGCTCCCGGAGGGGGCCGAGGGAGTGGATGCCACGGTATATGTGGCAGACATGCTGCAGAAGCTGGTGGAGGATGATTTCTTCCCGCATCCTTTGGAGCTGGACAGGGCACACAGAGTGCAGGCGAGGCAGCTGCGAGGGGGGGGGGGGGGGGGGGGGGGGGGGCGATGGTGGTCAGGTTCCATAGGTTCGTGGACAAGAGCAGGTCCTACAGCGGGCCAAGAACACGAAGAGCTGCTTATGGAACAACAGTGTTCTGCGCATCTATCAGGATCTGAGCCAGGAGGTGGCCGGAAGGAGGGCAGCCTACAGACAAATTAAGGAGATCCTATTTAAAAGGAAGGTCAAGTTCAGGCTACTTTTTCCGGCGCGGCTTTGGGTCACATACCAGGAACAGCAACATTATTTTGACGACCCGGAGGAAGCGACGAACTTCGTTAAGGGGCATGGACTGGTGCCGAACTGAGGACCCATGGATTCAAGTGAGAGTGTTTCAAGGGATGTTTGTATTTGTTTGTGGATTGCCCTTCGTGTTAGCGTTGTCATTCGGCATGTTCTTTTACTTAAAATTTGGGGTGTTCTTGTGTTTGTTTTTGCCTGTTTGAAAGTTTGGAAGATGGGGTGGAAGATGATCTGCTGACGAGGGAGGGAACTGAACCAAGTAACAGGGAAGAGGTCGGGGGTGGGAGCTGCCAAAAGGTGGACCAGGGGTGGCACGGCACATGGGCAAGGGGTGGGCCCAAGAAGGGGGATGGCTGATTGGCGTTGGGGGGGGGCAGGGAGCCCTCCAACCAGGCTGCTCACCTGGAATGTCCGAGGGTTAAACGGGCCGGTCAAGAGGGCACGTGTGTTCGCGCACTTACGGGCTCTGAAGGCGGATGTAATGTTGCTGCAGGAGACACATTTGAAAGTGGCGGACCAGATTAGATTATGGAAGGGCTGGGTTAGCCAGGTCTTCCATTCGGGGCTTGACGCTAAGACCAGAGGGGTCGCGATCATGATTAACAAACGGGTTCAATTTGAGGCGGACAGCACAATTGCGGATGGGGGTGGTAGATTTCTCATGGTCCGGGGTAAGCTTGAGGGGGTGAGAGTGGTCCTAGTGAATGTTTACGCTCCAAACTGGGATGATGTAGATTTCATCAAAAGGCTGCTGGGGAAAATCCCCGACCTGGATTCGCACAAGCTGATTATGGGTGGGGACTTTAATACAGTCCTTGATCCTGACCTGGATCGCTCGTGCTCCAGAACGGGCAGGGTCCCGGCAATGGCAAGGGAACTGAGGGGGTTCATGGAACAAATGGGGGCGGGGGGTAGACCCCTCGAGAATCAGTCGGCCGACAGGGAAGGAGTTCTCATTCTATTCACATGTTCACAAGGTTTATTCTCAAATTGACTTCTTTATTATGAGTAGGGACTTTTTGGAGGGGGTGAGGGATACAGAATACTTGGCGATTACTATTTCGGACCATGCTCCACATTGGGTCAACCTGCAGGTCTGCAAAGAAAGTTACCAGCGCCCACAATGGAGGTTAGAGGTGGGATTGTTGGCAGATGAGGGTGTGTGTGAGAGAGTGGGGAAATGCATGCAGATCTACCTGCAGGTCAACGATACAGGGGAAGTCTCAGCAGCGGTGCTCTGGGAGGTGCTGAAGGCGGTGGTGAGAGGGGAACTGATCTCCATCCGAGCCCATTCGGACAGAAAGGACAGGGCGGAGATGGACAGACTGGTTCAAGAGATGATACAGACGGACAGGGAATATACGGAGTCCCCGAGGGCAGAGCTACTTAGGGAACGACGGAGACTGCAGGCGGAGCTGGGGGAGCTATCCACTGGGAAGGCCGTAGAGCAGCTCAGAAAGGCAAGGGGCGCAGTGTATGAGTATGGGGAGAAAGCCAGCAGAATGCTTGCACAGCAACTTAGGAAGAGGGAGGCGGCCAGGGAAATAGGGACGGTAGTGGACGGGGCAGGGAACCGGGTTGGAGACCCGGCAGGATTGAACAGGGTATTCGGGGACTTTTACAGCAAGCTGTATACCTCGGAACCCCCCCACGGGGCCGGAGGGGATGAGGTGCTTTTTAGATGGGCTGACCTTCACAAAGGTGGGCAGGGGGATGGTAGACGGGCTGGGGGCCCCGATTAGGGCTGAAGAAGTAATGGGGGGCCTGAAGGGCATGCAGTCGGGTATAACCCCGGGGCCAGACGGGTATCCAGTGGAGTTCTACAAAAAGTTCTCGGGGGTAGTGGGGCCAGTGCTGGTTAGGGTGTTTAACGAGGCGAGGGACAATGGGGTGTTACCCCCGACAATGTCGCAAGCCACCATCTCGCTGATATTAAAACGGGATAAAGATCCGGAAGCCTGTGTGTCCTATAGGCCAATCTCCTTGATTACTGTTGATGCTAAACTGCTGGCCAAGATCCTGGTGTCCAGAATCGAAGGCTGTGTACCGGACGTGATTGTGGAGGACCAAACGGGGTTTGTAAAGGGCAGGCAGCTGGTAGCCAACCTAAGAAGGCTACACAATGTGATTATGATGCCCCCGGAGGGCAGAGGGGTGGAGGTAGTGGTGGCAATGGATGCCGAAAAGGCTTTTGACTGCGTGGAGTGGTACTATTTATGGGAGGTGCTGGGACGGTTTGGGTTTGGGGAAGGCTTTGTGGACTGGGTCAGACTGCTATATCAGACCCCGGAGGCTAGTGTAAGGATGAACAAGACGACATCTGAATATTTTCCACTATACCGTGGGACAAGACAGGGATGCCCCCGTACCAGCCTCCTCGAACAGGTGCCAGAATGTGGCGACTCGGGGCTTTTCACAGTAACTTCATTTGAAGCCTACTTGTGACAAAAAGCGATTTTCATTTTCATTTCATTTCTCTCCATTGCTGTTTGCGTTGGCCATAGAACCGCTGGCAATTGCTCTGAGAGCGGCAAGGGGATGGAATGGAATGGTCGGGGGTGGGGGGGGGGGGGGGGGGGGGGGGGGTAGAACACAAGGTCTCGCTCGACGCGGATGACCTGCTTTTGTACGTGTCGGATCCAGTGGCAGGGATGGACGGGTTTATGGAAATCCTAGGGGAATGTGGCCAGTTTTCGGGGTACAAGTTGAACATGGCAAAGAGCGAAATGTTTGTGGTGCAGGCTAGGGGTCAGGAGAATAGGCTGAGGGAGCTACCGTTGAGGCTGGTTGGGGAAAGTTTTAGGTATTTAGGGATACAAGTGGCGCGGGACTGGGGCAGGATGCATAAGTTGAACTTGTCTAGGCTGGTGGAGCAAATGAGGAGCGAGTTTCGGAGATGGGATGCGCTCCCGCTGTCACTAGCGGGGAGAGTACAGACGGCGAAGATGACGATCCTCCCGAGATTCCTGTTTATTTTTCAGTGTCTCCCTATTTTCATCCCACGGTCCTTCTTTAAAAGGATCAATAAAATCATCCTGGGATTTGTTTGGGCGGGGAAGTCCCCGCGGGTAAAGAGGGGGATGCTGGAACGGAACTGTAGCGAGGGGGAATTGGCGTTGCTGAACTTCAGCAACTACTACTGGGCGGCTAACATAGCCATGATAAGGAAATGGTGGGTACGGGGTTGGTTTGGGAGCGGGTGGAGGCTGCTTCGTGCAGGGGCACCAGCTTGGCAGCCCTGGTCACGGCTCCTCTGCCGCTCCTGCCGGCCAGGTACTCCACCAGCCCTATAGTGGTTAGCGGCTCTGCGGATCTGGGGCCAGTGGAGGAAGCATGCGGGGGAAGTGGGAGTGTCGGTCTGGTCCCCAATATGCGACAACCACCGATTTGTCCCGGGGAAGATGGACGGCGGGTTTTGAGCGTGGCGGAGGGCGGGGGCGGGAAGGATGGGCGACTTGTTCCTGGTAAGGAGTTTCGCGAGCATGAGGGCGCTGGAGGAGAAGTTCGGGCTGGCAAGGGAAAATGACTTTCGGTACTTGCAGTTGCGGGATTTCGTACGTAGGCAGGTCCCGTCCTTTCCACGCCTTCCACCAAGGGGGATCCAGGACAGGGTAGTTTCCAGGGGAGAGGTAGGAGAGGGGAGAGTCTCGGATATTTATAAGGAGATTTTGGGAGTGGAAGACACAGGGACCGAGGAACTGAAACTCAAGTGGGAGGAGCAGCTTGGTGGGGAGTTGGAGGGAGGCGTATGGGCAGACGCTCTGAGGAGGGTTAATGCAACCACAACATGTGCCAGGCTCAGCCTGGTTCAGTTCAAGGTAGTTCATCGAGCCCACATGTCGGTGGCCCGGATGAGTAAATTCTTTGGGCTGGAGGACAAGTGAGCTAAATGTGCGGGAGGATCAGCGAACCATGTCCACATTTCTGGGCGTGCCCAAAACTCAGGGGGTACTGGCAGGGATTTGCGGACGTCATGTACTGAAAACAAGGGTGGTGATGAGTCCAGAGGTGGCGATTTTTGGGGTGTCGGAGGACCCGGGAGTCCAGCAGGGGATAGAGGCCGACGTTGCAGCCTTTGCTTCCCTGGTAGCCCGGCGACGAATACTGTTGGCCTGGAGGGACTCAAAGCCCCCAAAGACCGAAGTATGGCTGTCGGACATGGCAAGTTTTCTCGGCTTGGAAAAAAATCAAGTTCGTCTTACGAGGATCACTATCGGGGTTCGCCCGGAGGTGGCAACCATTCATCGACTTCTTCACGGGGAACTAATCGTCAGCAGGGGAGGGGGGGGGGGTAGAATAGTGTAGAGTAGGGGGGGAGAATAGGCGGGTCTATTTGCGAGAGAGGAACTGTTATTTGCACTATGTTTTTGTAATTGATATTTGCACACGAATATATATCGTTACTGTTTACAATGCCGAAAATACCTCAATAAAATTGTTTGTTTAAAAAAAAAAGAATGGAAGGAGCATAAATTGCTGGTGGGAATAGTTTGTAGGCCTCCTAATAGCAGATGTAGCATTGCAGTTTGTAAGAAAGACAATGTAATAATCACATAGGACTTCAACCTTCATATAGACCGGACAACTCAAATTGGCAAAGGTAATCTGGAAGATTGTAAAATGCTTTTATGACAGTTTCCTAGAACTGGATTCTCCGCTGGCGGGATTCTCCGTTTCACCAGCAGCGCACCCAAGCCCGAGGATTTCCCCACGGCATGGGGCTGCCCACATTGGGAAACCCCATTGGCCGGCTGGCAGGACAGAGAAACCCGCTGCCAGCGGGGGCACGCTGGTCTCATGGGACAGAGAATCCCGCCCAATATGTGGTGGAACCAGCAAGGAATAGAGCTAACTTAAATCTAGTTGTCATGATATCCAAACACACACATCATGATGGACACACCAACAGGCAAATCAGAGCACACAACACCACAACCAATCACACACAAGAACACCAACCACATAAAAAGAACGAGCACGACACCTGGTGGTCAGTAGGTCTGGGGACAAAGACACGGAGAAGAGCTGTTACAAAATCACAAACAGGGAATCCCCACGTGCAGAGTGTCAAGACAAAACTGTACATAGTAAGTTTAAATAAAATAGCGTTGTACCATATACAACCGTGTTGGCTCATCTGTGTGTCAGAACACCCAACACCACATGGTACAGGAGTGGATCGATACCTGCCAACTAACCTGCCATTCTGGACATGGACCGCACCGACAAACCGCAGCCGTTGCAAGTCGCGGGGAACCTAGGTACCAATTGGAAGCTCTTCAGGCAGCGATTTGACCTGTACATCCGAGCCACCGAAAAACAGAGTGCCTCGGATGAAACGAAGATTGCAATGCTCCTCTTCTACGCAGGTCAGCACGCCCTCGACGTCTTCAACTCACTGGTGTTCGAAGAAGGCGAAAACCAATCCAAATATGACACGGTCATCCTCAAACTGGACCAGCACTTTAAAGTTGAAGTAAATGAAAGTTTTGAAAGATACCTCTTTCAGCAACGCCTGGAAGGTAAGGAAGAGCTTTTTCAACCCTTTTTGACGCACCTCCGGATTCTAACGCAGTCCTGCGGTTACGGCACCACCACAGAGTCCATGATCAGGGACCAGATTGTTTTTGGCGTTGCCTCTAGTGGCCTACGCCAGCAGCTTCTTAAAATAAAAAGCCTCACCTTAGCATCTGCTGTGGAAGCCTGTGTCCTCCACGAAAATGCTACCTGCCGTTTTGCCCGATTTCAGGCGTCCGAGTTGGCACGGAGGGGGTCCCCAGCCGTCGAATCGGCAAGCCAGGCCGCCCACGACGTCGAACGCATCCAGGCCGTCGATTACTTCCCGACCCACGGCCCGGACGACAGCGGCCGCTTCCCGCGCTTTTCGCGGTCTCCCGCGCTGGTGCGCGCCAAAAATAACAGCCACATCGAGGGACGCACTGCGCAGGCGCGCCCACCGCAAGATCGCACTGCGCATGCACAGTGGCGCAACGAACGCCGTGACGTCATGACGTGCGGCAATTGTGGAGCTCTACATTTAAAAGGGCAATGTCCTAAAAAAAACCGACAGTGCCTCAGATGTGGCAAGATGGGCCACTACGCTGCCCACTGTCGTTCGGCTCAACCCATGGATCCGGCACATCCCCGACAATCTCGCAGACAAGTCAGGACCGTCCAGCCCACGCATCAAGACTTCCAGTTAAGTGATGCAGATGACCAGGATGCCTTCCGCGTTTCCGTCATCGATGTCAACAAGGTCAATGCCATCAATCCAGCCGATGAGTGGTGTGCCACCCTGACGGTCAACCGATCGCGCGTCACCTTCCGTCTGGACACCGGCGCATCCGCCAACCTGATTGCATATTCTGCAGTCCAGGCCATGAAGGTCAAACCACCCATCACGCCATCCCGGCTCAAGATGGTTGACTATAACGGGAACGTCATCCCGTCCATAGGATCTTGCCAACTACAGGTAACTCACAAGATGCACATGGCCACACTCCCCTTCGAAGTTGTCGGCTCATCAAAAGACTCGTTACTGGGCGCACAGGCGTGTAAGGTCCTTCACCTGGTACAGCGCATTATGTCTCTCTCTCCAGATGAGATATCCGACTTCCCGGATGCTGAGTTCCACGCAAATCCCCATTCCCTCCTTGCTCACAACCAGGAGGTTTTTGAAGGCATGGGGACATTGCCATACACGTACAAGATTCGACTCAAACCGGACGCCATCCCTGCCGTTCACGCACCTCGCAGGGTTCCTGCGCCACTCAAATACCGCCTCAAGTTACAACTGCAGGATCTTCAGGACCAAGGGGTCCTATCCAGGGTCACGGAGCCCACGCCATGGGTCAGCTCCATGGTCTGTGTAAAGAAGCCCTCTGGCGAGCTCCGCATATGTATAGATCCTAAAGATCTGAATAACAACATCATGCGGGAACACTATCCCATCCCGAAACGAGAGGACCTCACCAGCGAGATGGCGCAAGCCAAAATATTCACCAAATTGGATGCGTCCAAAGGATTTTGGCAGATCCAATTGGACCCGGCCAGCCGAAGACTATGCACATTCAACACCCCTTTTGGCAGATTCTGCTACAACCGGATGCCATTCGGCATCATTTCAGCATCTGAAGTTTTCCACCGCATTATGGAGCAGATGATGGAAGGCATCGAAGGGGTACGTGTATATGTGGACGATATCATCATTTGGTCCACCACTCCGCAGGAACACATGCATCGTCTACGACGTGTCTTCACCCGCATACGACAAAATGGCCTGCGTCTCAACCGTGCGAAGTGTGCCTTCGGCCAGACGGAGCTGAAATTCCTCGGGGACCACATCTCACGGTCAGGGGTCCGTCCCGATGCAGACAAAGTTAGCGCCATCACAGCCATGCCACGGCCGGCTGACAAGAAGGCTGTCCTAAGATTCCTGGGCATGGTCAACTTCCTTGGGAAGTTCATTCCCAACCTGGCTTCTCATACAACGAATATGCGCCATCTCGTAAAAAAATCGACAGAATTCAACTGGCACCAATCGCATCAGCGGGAATGGGAGGAGCTCAAGCACAAACTGGTCACGGCACCAGTGCTGGCGTTCTTTGACACGACTCGCCCTACAAAGATCTCAACAGACGCCAGCCAATCTGGTATTGGAGCGGTACTCCTGCAAAAAGACAGCACGTCGTCATGGGCCCCGGTTGCATATGCTTCACGAGCCATGACCCCTACCGAACAGCGCTACGCGCAAATAGAAAAAGAATGCCTGGGCTTGTTAACTGGACTGGACAAGTTCCACGACTATGTGTATGGCCTGCCACGATTTACGGTTGAAACTGACCACCGCCCCCTGGTCAACATCATTAACAAAGACCTGAACGACATGACCCCTCGCCTCCAGCGCATCTTACTTAAACTCAGGAGGTATGATTTCGAACTGATCTACACTCCGGGGAAGGATCTCATCGTGGCGGACACTCTCTCCCGAGCAGTGAGCACACCACCAGATGCGGAGGGGTTCGTGCGTCAAATTGAGGCACACGTAACTCTGACAGCAGCAAATCTGCCAGCTGATGATCCTAGTCTGGCCCACATACGCGCAGAGACGGCGACTGACCCCCTTCTGCAGCGAGTGATGCGCCACATGACGGAAGGGTGGCTCAAAGGGCAGTGCCCCCAGTTTTATAATGTGCGAGATGACCTTACCAACATAGACGGGGTCCTTATGAAATTAGACAGGATCGTTATTCCGCACAGCATGCGCCAGATGATTCTTCATCAACTACACGAAGGCCACTTGGGCGTCGAAAAATGCAGACGAAGGGCCCGAGAGGCGGTATATTGGCCGGGTATTAATGAAGACATAGCCAACATGGTGCTCAACTGCACAACCTGTCAGAGGTTTCAGCCGGCGCATCCTCCGGAGACGCTTCTACCACACGAGATGGTGACGTCCCCCTGGGCGAAGGTGGGT
This sequence comes from Scyliorhinus torazame, assembly GCF_047496885.1. NCBI lineage: Eukaryota > Metazoa > Chordata > Chondrichthyes > Carcharhiniformes > Scyliorhinidae > Scyliorhinus > Scyliorhinus torazame. Next base: position 261,791,015 of record NC_092711.1, read on the forward strand.
GTTGACCTATTTCACGCGCTCGGCAGAGATTACATCGTTATTATAGACTACTTCTCAAACTACCCGGAAGTCATGCCTCTCCATGATCTGACGTCGTCCGCAGTCATTGGGGCCTGCAAGGAAACATTTGCTCGCCATGGCATTCCAAGGACTGTCATGTCAGACAATGGACCCTGTTTCGCCAGCCGTGAATGGTCGTCCTTTGCCGCAGCATATGGTTTCACTCATGTGACATCCAGCCCTCTACATCCACAATCGAACGGGAAGGCTGAAAAGGGTGTCCACATCGCCAAGCGGCTCCTGTGCAAGGCGGCTGCTGCCGGATCGGACTTTAACCTCGCCTTGCTGGCCTATCGATCGGCCCCGCTATCCACGGGTCTCTCGCCAGCGCAGCTACTAATGGGTCGCTCCCTCAGGACGACGGTACCTTCCATCCTGGCACCAACAACAGACCATGAGACGGTTCTTCGGAACATGCAAATGCAGCGTGATCGCCAGAAAAGTCGGTACGACACACGAGCGACGGACCTGCCCCCCCTGTCCTCCGGAGACAAAGTACGCGTCCATCAACCGTATGGTGGCTGGTCAGCATCGGCCGAAGTCCTCCGACAAGTGGCTCCCCGCTCGTTCCTGGTTCGCATGCCGGATGGTTCAGTGCGTCGCCGCAATCGGCGCGCCCTTCGCCGACTTCCACGCTCACAGCCACACAGTACGCACACGCCAGATCCTCAACAGGCTTCCGAGGATGACTTTGTGGAGCTGCCGCACATCACGCCCTTTCCATCGCCACCCATGGCCATGCCTGCACAGCAGCCGGTGGTTCTTGATCCACCCTTGAGGCGGTCAACCCGAACTCGTCACAAGCCCATTAGACTGGACTTATAATACCGTTCATATGTCTAACAAGTTGCACAATTTTACATGATAACCTGTTGTTGTTTATCGTTCCAGATATCGTCTGACTGGACAACTGTTCAAGTTTTTTTTTTCTCTCGTTCGCATTCATGTTATGTTATGGTACAACCTGGTTCATGTGACGCACCCGACATCGCCCCATGTAAATAGTTCCGTCATATGCACATGCTGTACACGACACACACACACTCTTAGATGCACTCACGACACGATCATATTTATTACCACGTAGGCACATATCTTTGTAAAAAGGGGGGATGTCATGATATTCAAACACACACATCATGATGGACACACCAACAGGCAAATCAGAGCACACAACACCACAACCAATCACACACAAGAACACCAACCACATAAAAAGCACGAGCACGACACCTGGTGGTCAGTAGGTCTGGGGACAAAGACACGGAGAAGAGCTGTTACAAAATCACAAACAGGGAATCCCCACGTGCAGAGTGTCAAGACAAAACTGTACATAGTAAGTTTAAATAAAATAGCGTTGTACCATATACAACCGTGTTGGCTCATCTGTGTGTCAGAACACCCAACACCACACTAGTGTTGTCCAATGAGAAAGGTTTATTGATAATCTCATAATAAAAGGGTCTGTGAGAAAATCCTGATAATGCAATTGAATTCCATAATAAGATTGAAAGCCACATATTCCAGTCCCAAACAAAAATTTTAAATTGAAACAGATTGAAACAGAAGAGCTAGCTGAGGCTGAATGGGTAAATAGACTAAAATACACTAAATCAACTGTCGGATATATTTAAAGAGACAATTCAAAATGTTCAACAAAAGCATATTTAATTGATAAACAAAATCACAGCAAGAAAGATCCATCCATGGGTTACTAGGGAAATTAAAGATAGTGGAAGAGGCTTACAGTGTTTCTAAGGACTTCCGGTTGTGGCCATGGAGTGAATGGTCACATACAGGGCTGCTCCTGTTTAAAGTCACAGAAAAGAGCTCTTTTTACACAGAACCGGGTGGAATTTTGATGAAAAAGCATGGGTGAATGTTAGAGGAGTAGTTTACCCCTGGAATGGTATGTCTTCTGATCACCAGACCCGGCAGAAAACAGTGAGAGAATTGGCTGGAAAGCTGAAACAGTCTTGTGCTTCACAGACAGTCTCTTCCAGCATGTAGGTGGGGGAGGGGCAAGCTGGAAAGCCCCAGATACAGGAACTGATGACTTTTATCAAGGAGGAATTCCATAAACAGAAGAAAGAAATGCGTGAGGATCATGCAAAGGCCATTGCAGAAGCTGTGGCACCCCTGAAGAGTACTCTGGAGCAGATGGAGAGGTGTTTGGAGGTGCAGGGGTCACAGATTCGGGAGATTGAAGGAGTGATCTCGGACCACAGCGTCGTGTGGTGGCTCTGGAGGCGGAGGATGAAAAACATTGTAAAACATTGAGAGCAAAGGTGGAGGAGCAGGAGTATACCTTGAGAAGATAGAACCTGTGAATAGTGGGCCTGCCTGAAGGAGTGGAAGGTGTGAGTGCCACGAGGTACATCTCAAAGATGCTGGCGGAGGGCGGCATGTGGCGCAGTGGTTAGCACTGGGACTGCGGCACTGAGGACCAGGGTTTGAATCCCGTCCCTGGGTCACTGTCCATGTGGAGTTTGCACATTCTCCCCATGTCTGCATGGGTTTCACCCCACAACCCAAAGATGTGCTGGTTAGGTGGATTGGCCACGCTAAATTGCCCCTTAATTGGAAACAAATAATTGAGTATTCTAAATTTATATTGAGAAAAGATGCTGGCCGGGCTGGCAGCAGAAGAGGTGCTAGATAAGGCACCTGAAGTGGACCGAGCACATAGGTCCCTGAGGCAAAAGCCTAGAGCTGGGGAGCCGCCGTGGGCGGTGATCGTGAGACTCCATAAATTTGTGGAGAAAAAGAAAATTCAACGGTGGGCCGTTGCGACTGGGAGGGAAATAACGTCCAAATTTATTAGGTCATCGAAGCCGAGTTGGCAAAACGGCGGGCAGGTTTCAACAAGACCAAGGCGGTGCTGTACCGGCGGCAGATCAGGTTTGGGGTGCTCTACCTGGCGAAATTATGGATGATGTTCAGAGACCGGGAGTATTATTTCGAGACCCCAGAAACGGCCGAAGACTTAATTAAGGAGCATAAACTGGGGGAGAACTGAGCGGATAATGCGTGGGAACCGGGGTGCTGGCACTTTGTAATTGTCGGGAGCATGTTTGAAGTGGGTGTAGCGATGGGGGGATTTTTGCCTTTTTTTGTGGGGTGGGGGGTAGGGTTCTGTTCAATGTTGAGATTGCAAGGAGTTGTAGGGGTGAAAGGTTTATGTGGGGATGGATGTTCCCATCCCCCCTCCTGTTTTATGGGACTGTTTGTGTTTAACATTTGTTTGTTTGCTTTTGGAGAAGGCTGCCTGGAGTTCAGGAGAAGTCCTTGTTTGGGTGGGGGAGGGTAAGGCCAGTAGGAGGCCTTCTTCCTTGAGCTGAGGAGTGGGGGGGAGGAGAGGGAGGGGGAGGTCATTAGTGTCGTGTTGGGTATTCTGATGCACAAATGATCCAACACGGCTGTAGAGGTACAACTCAGTCTTATTGTCTAAACAACTGTAACATTTAACTACTGGCTTGGGTATGTGCTTCACCAGCTAACCTGTGGACCCAGCCCTATCACTATCTTAGTGAGGCACTCAGCACATGGTCTATGTCTGAGTGGCGCGCTGTAAGCTCTGTGCTCCGAGCTATCTCCTGGTAGAATGAGCGGGAACTGTGGTGTTCCCTGTTTTATAATGCGTGTGCTCTCATTGGTGATTGGCTGCGATGTTATGTGTGTGCTGGTTGGTCCAAATGCCTGTCCATCAGTGTGTGTGTGATTGCACCATGATATGCTGATGTGGATATCATGACAATTAGGAGGTGCCTTTGGGCAGGGGCAGCTGCGCTAGCAGATTATGCTGGTGAACGGAAGTGAGGTGATGGGGGAGAAGGCCAAGATGGGTGGCCAGGGGGGAGGGGGGAAAGGGGAAGTGGGGGGGGAAGAAGGGGAAGGGGAAAGGCGGGGGGGGGGGGGGAGGTTTCTGCGACGTGGCAGGGGGTGAGCGATGACATGGTCAGGGGCGGAGAAAGGGGCCAACTGGGATGGGCTAGGTACAGAGTGGAATTAAAGGGGCGGGAATTAAGTGGGAAAGATGACGGACGGTAGAGGGGATTGGAGGCATAAGCCTCCAGTAAGGTTGGTAACGTGGAATATCTGGGGACTGAATGGGCCGGTTAAAAGGACGTGGGTGTTCGCGCACCTCAGGAGCTTGAAAGCGGGGGTTGTCTTTCTGCAGGAGACGCACCTCCATGTGAAGGACCAGGTTAGGTTAAGGAAGGGGTAGGTCGGGCAGGTTTTTCACTCAGGGTTTGATTTGAAATCTAGGGGTAAGGCAATTTTAATGAGCAATAAAATGGGATTTGTGAGTGCGAAGGAGGTGAGGGATCTGGATGGGAGATATGTGATTTTGAGTGGAGTATTGGAAGGGGCACCGGTAGTGTTGAAAAATGTGCATGCCTCAAATTGGGATGATGTGGGTTTTATGAGGGGGTTGCTGGCAGCAATCCCGGATTTGGCCACGCACCAGTTGATCTTGGGAGGAGATTTTAACTGTGTCCTGGAGCCGAGGGTGGATAGATCAAGCCCCAGGTCGAAGGGTAGGGTACAAATGGCAAGGGAGCTGGGGAGGTTTATGGAGAGGATGGGTATGGTGGATCCATGGCGTTTTCAGAACCCAAGGGGAAGGGAGTGTTACTCCTTTTCACACGTCTATAAGGTGTATTCGAGGATTGACTACTTTGTAGTGAGTCAGGAGATTTTGGTTGGGGTGGAGGGGCAGAGTATGCGGGGATACCTATCTCCAACCATGCACCCCAGTGGCTGGAGATTCGGTTTAGAACGGGATGAGAACAGAGGCCGGGGTGGAGGTTTGACTCGGGGTTGTTGGTGGATGAAGGTTTTTGTGACAAGGTGCAGTTGGCGATTAGGGATTCTGTGGAGTTGAATCACAATGAGGAGGTGTCGGCGGGCATTTTTTGGGACGCACTAAAGGCAGGGGTCCGAGGAGAAATTATTTTGTTTACGGTTCGTGCGAATAAGGAAAGGAGGGCGGAACATGACCGTCTAGTGAGCGAGAGAGTGGAGGTGGACAGGGAATATTCGAAGGTGCCCACTGGGAAGGTGGAGGAATTGGCGAGGAGGAAAAAGTTGCATGGGCAATTTGACAGGCTGGCAACTGGGAGGACGGTCGGGCAACTGCGTAGGGCAAGAGGGGTGCAATACGAGTATGGGGAGAAGGCGAGCCGCAAGCTGGCGTCCAGGGAAATATTGAAGATCTGGACTGGGGCTGGGGATGTGGTGTCAGAGCCAGGGAAGATAAATGAGGCATTGAGAGAGTTTTACCAGGGACTTTATGAGGCATACCCAGGAGAGAGGAGGGGGACATGGGGCGGTTTCTGGATGAGCTGGAATTTCCCCAGGTGGAGGAAGCAAAGATGCAGGCGTTGGAGAAGCCCCTGAGGCTGAGGGAGGTGCTGGATAGTATCAGGGGTATGAAGTTGGGGAAGGCCCCTGGGCCGGATGGGTACCCGGCGGAATTTTATAAGGACTTTGCGGCGGACCGGGCATCACATCTATTGGGGCGTTTAATGAAGCACTGGAGAAGGGGGAGTTGCCAGAGACGATGACGCAGGCAGTAATCACACTAATCCCCCAAAAAGGGAAGGAGGGGGTGGTGTTCATGGACGCGGAGAAAGCATTTGATCGGGTGGAGTGGCGGTACTGGATCGAAGATTTAGGAAGGTTTGGGTTTGGGCGGAGATTTGTGGCATGGGTGTGGCTGCTGTATGTGGCACCAAGGGTGAGGACAAATGATATGAGCTCACGAAGCTTTGACTTACACAGTAGTCCGAGGCAGGGGTGCCCGCTGTCGCCGCTGCTGTTTGCGCTGGTCATAGAGCCATTGGCGATGACTCTCAGGGGGTCGGCAGAGTGGCAGGGGATAATGTGGGGACAGACGGAGCGTCGGGTGTCGCTCTATGCCGGTGACCTCTTGCTGTATGTTTCGGATCCGTTGGAGAGCATGGGAAGGATTATGGGCCTGTTGGGGGGTTTGGAGGGTTCTCAGGGTATCGGCTGAATGTAGGGAAAAGCGAGGTATTCCCGGTGAATGAGCTGGCACAGCGGGCTAATTTATGGGGGATGCCATTTACGGTAGCGAGGGATAGGTTTAGGTATTTGGGGATTCCGGTAGTGAGGGAATGGACGGGGCTCCATAAGTGGAACTTAACGAAGGTGGTGGAGGAGGCCAGGGAGGATCTTAAGAGGTGGGATACACTGCACTTAACGTTGGCGGGGTGAAAATGAATATTCTGCCGAGGTTCTTGTTTATCTTTCAGGCTCTCCCGATCTTTATATGAAAGGCCTTTTTTCGGAAAGTGGACACAATCATCTCTGACTTTGTATGGGCGGGGAAGGTGCTGAGGGTGGGGAGGACACTGCCACAGGTGCAGAGGCAGCAGGGGGGGGTTGGCGTTGCCGAACTTGCTTCATTATTATTGGGCGGCGAATGTGGACAAGGTGCGGCGCTGGTGGGAAGGAGAAGGGGTAGAGTGGGTTTGGATGGAGGAGGAATCTTGTAAGGGGTCTAGTTTGAGGGCTATGGTGATGGCAGCATTGCCAATGACTCCAAGTAGGTATTCAGGGAGCCCAGTGGTGCAGTCCACGGTGAAGATACGGAATCAGCTGAGGAGGCATTTTAGGGTAGAAGGGATGTCGGTGCTAACGCTGCTGTGCGAAAATCATGGGTTTGAGCTGGGGGGGATGGACAGTCTATACAGGAAATGGAGGGAAGTGGGGCTGGTCAAGGTAAGGGATTTGTATTTGGAGGAAAGGTTTGTAGTGATCTGTACATCTGTACAAACATCTGCACATACACCAGAGACTGCAGCACAGATGTGACAGCCACAGTATCACTAGAGGGAGCATCAGTGACGGGTATAAAGGGTCGAGCACAGAGCTAGTGAGCAGCCTAAAGTTCGCCAGTCTGAAGGAGCTCAGGGAGAGGGTAGAGCTGCCGATGGGTAGTAAGTTCCGGTATCTACAGGTTAGGGACTTTGCACAAAAGGTCTGGAAGGGGTTCCCTAGATTGCCGGGATACACTCTGTTGGAGCAACTGTTGCTTCCGGATTTGGAAGGGGAGGGAAGAATTAGGGATATATATAAGTGGCTGGGGGAGCAGGGAGGCGAGCGGGTGGTGAAGATCAAGGAGAAATGGGAAGTGGAGTTCGGAATGGAGATCAATTGGGGAGTATGGAGTGAGGCACTGCGAAGGGTAAACGGGACCTCCTCTTGTGCAAGGATGAGCCTAATAAAGTTTAAGGTGGTGCACAGGGTGCATATGACTCGGGCGAGAATGAGTGGGTTCTTTCAGGGGGTAGCAGATGAGTGTGAGAGGTGTGGGCGGGGGCCAGCGAATCACATGCACATGTTTTGGGGTTGTGAAAAATTGGGAAGATTCTGGGCGGGAGTGTTCGCGGTCTTAGCCAGGATAGTGGAGGAGGTGACCTGTATGACTTCCTGCAGTCAGAGAAGATAAAGTATGAGTTAAGGGGCTCAGCAGGGGAGTTTGAGAAAAGGTGGGGGATGTTTGTGACCGTGTTTGAGGAGCTGTTCGTCGCAGGGGTGTGGGCGCGTGGGTGATGGGGAGAGGGGGCGGGGGGGGGGGGGGGGGGGTGAAAAAGGAGGAAAATCTGTACAAACTGTTCAGCTGATTGTTGGGAAGTATGTTTCCCGGGGTGTTTATTTGCTGTAACCTACTTTGATACAAGTCTGTAATAAAATGCGTTAAAAAAAAAATGTTTCTAAGAATAGTAGCTAGCCTGGAGGTTGAGAATGTTTCAGGGAAGAGAGTGACCAAATCATTGATAAAGAGGGAAAATTTAGAATATGGTAATAAACTAGCCAGGAACATAAAAACAGATTGGAAGAATATTTATAAGTATATAAAAAGAATTGTATGAAAAGTAAATGTTCGGTCCTTAGAGACAGAGACAGGAGAAATTAGCATAGTGGGCAAGGCAATGGCAGAGATTTTAGCATTATAGATTCATAGAGGTCTACAGCACAGAAAAGGCCCTTCAGCCCATCGCGTCTGCACCAGTCAAAATCAACCACCTGACTATTCTAATCCCATTTTCCAGCACTTGGCCCATAGCCTTGCAGGCCTTGGCATTGCAAGTGCACATCTAAATACTTCTGAAATATTATGAGGGTCTCTGCCTCCAACACCCTTTCAGGCAGTGAGTTACAGATTTGCACCACCCAAACAACATCCAGAAGACAAAAGAAACACCTTTTAACAGAAACACATTAGGTTTACATTCACTACGGAGAACATTTATAATTCTGAATTCACCAAATGTTCAAGAGATAGTCTTTTCATGGCAGAGAGAACAGCAGTACACCTGCTTTGTCTGGCTTCAGTTCCAACACTGAAAATGAAACTAAAACACACCCTGCAGCAAACAGCCTAAAATGAAAGTAAAAAGCTGACAGACAGCCCAGCTCCACCCACACTCTGGGTGTACTGCTACACCCCACTGCTACTGGATAAACACCCATTTCTTAAAGGTACATTTTTAAACACCCATTTCTTAAAGATACTCTCACATGACAAATAGAAGAGCAGAATATTTTTTATAAGATGTGAATCTTTTAAATGTTGATGTTTAAAGAGATTTGGGAGTATTTGTACAAAGAACACAAAAAAGTAAGAATCAGATACAGCAAGCAATTAGAAAAGCAAATCACATGTCGGCCTTTATTTCAAGAGGATTGGAGTACAAGAGTAAACAAGTCTTCCTACAATACTACAGTGCTTTGGTAAGACCACACCTAGAGTACTGGGCATAGTTTTGGTCGCCATATCTCGGGATGGAATACCTGTCATGGAAGCGATACTCTCTGGAGTTTAGAGAAAAGTGAGAACATCACTGAAACATAGAAGCTTCTATAAGGGATTATAATACAGAGTTGTATCTCCTGGTTGAGGAGTCTAGAAAATGGGAACATGTTCTCAGAAAAGGGATCAATCATTTTGGACTAGGATTAAGAGAAATTTCCTCACTCAGCGGGTTATGAACCATTGGAATTGTCCACCTTAGAGAGTTGTGGCTGCATTGAGCATATTCAAGACTGAGTTCGATAGATTATTAATCTTTCAAAGAATCAAGGAATATGGAGAACCGGATCCAAAATGGTGTTGAGGAAGAAGATCAAGCCTAATCGTATTGAATGGCAGAGCAGGCTTGAGGGGCAGAATGGTCTAATCCTGCTCCTATTTCTCATATTCTAGGCAACTCAAGCAAGTGACTGACTCCACCTACCCCAAGAAGGTATCTACAGCAGTCCTGTGTTTGTAACACTTATCCACTCTCTCTCAGTTAATGCTGCCGATATCATTTATTGTCCTACCCTAAAGCACTGCTCCCAGCATCCACCCAATGTCTCCCTCATCCCCAACACTACTCCCTGTTTATCCGTCTTAATAATTTCCCATTTTCTTTTCCCACCATTGCCATCTAATCCCTTCTAAAAATTGTAACTCATCATTGTATACTGAAGAACATACTTTATGATACATATGTCACAACAAATGCCATAAATGAACAATTCACAGATTCTGTTCAAATACACAATTACACTCACCCATTACAGACTATTTTATTACCATCATCTCACTTACTTGTAGTAGTTTTCCCAGAGGTTTCGGTATCTTCCCTGGCCAGACATGTCAAACACAGTGAAGGTCAATCTGAAATTAAACAAAGTAACCAACAGTAAAGAATAAATTAGAGATAAGAAGGAATGTAATTTTGGTAATAAGACTGCAAGTTAAGTGAATGATTGTTTTACTCTGTTCCATCGTAGCCAAGTGAAGCTGTGAGCAGAGAGCAACTGCAAATACAGAGAAAAACAGAAAGAGATGTTTTAGCACATTGCCTTTCATCTTTCATACTTGTTCCTGAACTCAGTCCACATTAATACCAATTTTAATGATGCAAGCTAAAATGTATTTGGGAATACTCAATGGTCCACGACAGAAAAGGTCCAGAATTTGGACATTTCTCTCTGGAGGTCACTTAGATAGGGTAAAGAAAAGAGGTGGGTAGAAAGTGAGAAAAAAGGGAGATTTACTGATATATAGATTAATTTACTATACCTGGAGGTAGAGAATTTCTCCACGCTAAATCCAATTGTCGGAAACAGCTCCTCGGCTTGTGCCTGAAGAATAAGGGGGAAAGTTGAGATCAGTTTAAAACAATCAATATGAGGAGACCTTTTTACTTTAGTTATCACATTTTATGGACACAAATCACAATGTGACAATTACGAGTCTACCGAAATGTAAAACTAAAGGGACTCAGCTTCATTTCTCAACTTGTGTCGAAATGCTCTTGGTATAAGGAGAATAAAATGCAGTTCAGCTTCTCTTTCTTGTCCACTTTTCATTGACTCTTGTTGTGTTCCCCTCTCCCATAACCTTCAGTTTGAGCTCTTTGACTTTTCTGCTCCTCCAAGGAAACTGGAACAGGCTTAACCAAAGTAACCAATGACATGTTTAGACTGAAGCACATTATCCTTCTTCATCCTCCTTGGTCTGCAGCTTTTGACACATCAACCTCCTTCAACACTCTTTAGTCCAGCTCCAAGTGATTGTCTTCGATTGGTTTCACACTTACCTAACCAAACTGGATCTCCAGATACTCCCAGTGATCCACTCTTGGACACTCCGCTTCTCCATCTACATAAGAACATAAGAAATAGAAGCAGGAGTAGGTCATGCAGTCCCTCAAGCCTGCTCTGCCATTTAATAGATCATGACTGATCGATCTCAACTCCACTTTCGCATACAATGCCCATTATCCCTTCTTTCAATTAGTTTCAGTCTTGAATATACTCAATGACTGAGCATGCACAACCTTCTAAGGTAAAGAATTTTGATGATTCATGGACCTGAAAGAAAAATGTCCTCTCATTTAAGGACCTCCGCATCAAGCCGGAGTGCCTTCACCTCAGTCCCCACGCAGACAACTCCGCTGCTATTTTTTAAAAATATATATTTATTAAACTTTTTTTAACACAATTTTTCACCCTTACAAACAATAACCCCCCCTTGTAACAAAATAGAAAGAAAATGCACATAGCAAGATATATACATGGTAAAACAATATGTTACAGAGCTTTGTACACTGGCTCCCTCCCGTACATGCCAGTTTCCCAAATCTTTCATGTGTTCTCTTGCTCAAACACCCCCTAGGCAAACCCCCCTCCCCCCCCCCCACCACCTTCACAGGACATCTCCCCCCTCCCCCTTCCTCTGGGTTGCTGCTGCTGACCGACCTTCCTCTACGCTCCGCGAGATAGTCTAGGAACGGTTGCCATCACCTGTAGAACCCCTGCACAGACCCTCTCAAGGCAATTAACCCTACCTAGGGCATCAGCCCATAACCCCTCCTCAAACTCCTCCCCCAGCTCCTCCTCCCATTTACCCTTCAGCTCCTCTACCAACGCTTCCCCCTCTTCTTTCATCTCCTGGTATATTGCCAACACCTTGCTTTCCCCGACCCATACACCTGAGATCACCCTGTCTTGAATTTCCTGTGCCGGGAGCAATGGGAATTCCCTCACCTGCATGTATCTAAAAGCATTTCCCGGGGGTATCTCAAACTTCTCCTCTAGTGCCCCTCGGCTCGCAAACGTCTCATCAATGAACAGGTCCCCCATTCTTCTAATCCCCGCCCGATGACAGCTCTGAAACCCCCCGTCCATCCTCCCCGGGACAAACCGGTGGTTACCCCTGATCGGGGACCACACCGAGGCTCCCATTGCACCCCTGTGCCGTCTCCACTGGCCCCAGATCTTTAGCGTTGCCGCCACCACCGGACTCATGGTGTACTTTGACGGCGAGAGTGGCAGCGGTGCCGTCACCAGCGCCCCCAGGCTCGTTCCTTTACAGGGCGCCATCTCCAACCTCTTCCATGCCGGGCGCACGGCACCACCCTGGGCTGCGTGGCACCCCGTTGCGGCAGCCCCCCAGACTTTCCCGCTAACCCCGCAGGCCTGCGCCGCTAGACGGCCCGTTTTCACCGCCGGCCAATGCTGCTTCTTCTGTGGCCAAGCAAATCATCCGCGCGCGCGCTGCCCGGCCCGCACCGTCACCTGCAAAGGGTGCGGCAAGAAAGGCCACTATGTCGCGGTCTGCCAGGCCCGCGCCGTGGCAGCGGTCGCCAGCGACTATCATCAGCCTTTGTTCCAGGTCCCAGCCGTCCAAGGCCCACCGCCGCCCTCCTACCCACAGGTAACGTGCGGCCCACGGGCCGCGGCCATTTTGCCCCCCCGGCCACCACGCTGGGTGGATGGGCGCCGCCATTTTGTCCCTCGCCGACGCCATCTTCTGTATCCCCGGACTCCATGTGCGACCCGTGGCTGACGCCATCTTGGATGGGGCCTCAAGCCCCCAGCGCTGGCGACTCCAGGCTGCATGACCAGAACTCCCCCTTGCTACAGCTGGCCTCCGTTACCCTGAACCGGCCTCAAGCCCCCAGCACCGCCGACTCCACGCTGCCTGACCATAACTCCTCCTTGCTACAGCTGGCCTCCATTACCCGGAATCGGCCTCAGGCCCCCAGCACTGCCGACTCCACGCTGTCTGACCAGACCTTCCCCTTGCTGCAGCTGGCCTCCGTGACCCTGGACCAGAGTCGGCCCCGGACGCAAACCAGACACCTCACGAACGTCTCCTTGTCTTCCCCAGGAAGTCCTCCTCCGGGACCTCGCTCCCAACCTGGCTAGCGACACCCGGACCCGTCCTATGCGGAAACATGTGAGGGTGCACAAGTCGGACCCGTTGGTCGAGAGGGTCCACCTGCTACATGCCAACCCCCAGTACGCCTACGTAGCGTTCCCTGAAGGCCATCAAGACATGGTCTCCCTTCGGGACCTGGCACCCGCCGGAGCCCCATGCGCACCCGCACCATTGCCCACACCCCCACCCTCCCCGCAGCACCTGACCGGAGGGTCAGTACTGCCGACGCCACTACTCAGTGCCGAACAGGCACCGACGCCCCCTACAGGCGCCCCTCCCCCTGCCCGCTTTTCACCCCAAAAGCACCGCCTAGGAGTGATGAAGCTGCCAGGGAGGAAGACACCACGTTCCCGGAGCCACAACCGCCGGGGCCTACACCAGGATCATCGCCGAAGCCCAGACGCTCCAGAAGGATGACCAGGCCACCCGATCGTCTGATTGCTGCACCATAAAACAATAAAAACTTTCTCTGTTACCCTCGACAGCACGGTACCTGCAATACCTGGTCCTACCATGCAAAAGGCGACAGTAACACTGGCCATCACCCCGCTGGGTCTGTTTTTTAACAGGGGGTGAATGTGGTAATACCAGGTATTGCAGTACCTGAGAGGTGGATGCCCATTGGCTAGACCTAGGAGTCTACCATTGGCTAACGCACATAGCTCCGCCCTGAGAGGCGGGGTATAAGAACCAATGCCGTCCCAGCAGCCTTCACTTTCTGTATCGAAGCTGCTGGGTACAGTTCTAGCTGATTAAAGCCGATTAGTATGACTGTCCTTGTCTCACGAGTAATTGATTGTGCATCAATCAGTCAAGGAGACAAAATCTCAGGGTTGTGGGGTTGCCGGAGAGTATGGAGCACCCGAATCCAACTGCGTACTTTTTGCAAATGTTTGGTAAGATGGTGGGGGAGGGTGTACTGGGGTCCGTCCGGAGTTGGACAGGGCCCATCGAACACTCCGGCAGAAGCCTCAGGCAAACAAGCTATCACGAGCAGTTAGTCAGATTCCGTAGCATCCAGGAGAAGGAGCAGGTCCTGAAATGGGCCATGGAGAACCATGATTCGAGATGGGAAGGAAGCCACGTTAGAATATACTACGATGTCGGTGCAGAGCTTGCGAAGAAGCATGCATTCTTAAATAAGGCCAAAGCGGCTTTGTACAAGAGTGTAGTGAGGTTCGGAGTGGTGTACCGTGCAAGGCTGCGCGTTACCTTCGGGTCAAGGGACCATTACTTCGATACTTTGGACGAGGTTGAAGCTTTTGTTACAGAGCATGGACTGGGATCGAGTTGAACAGACTCTGTGTGGACTTATTATGATTATTTATAGGAGCGGGTTTTGGGGTATTTTGTATATATTTATTGTTATTTCTGTTTTTGGGTTGGAATGGGATTGTTTTGCATACATTGTATGGTGGGGGATGGGAATATAACCATTTTGTGGGCTACTGGGCAGCACGGTAGCACAGTGGGTAACACTGTTGCTTCACAGCTCCAGGGTCCCAGGTTCGATTCCCGGCTTGGGTCACTGTCTGTGTGGAACTGCACATTCTTCCCGTGTCTGCGTGGGTTTCCTCCGGGCACTCCGGTTTCCTCCCACAAGTCCCGAAAGACATGCTGTTAGGTAATTTGGACATTCTGAATTCTCCGTGTACCCAAAGAGGTGGCGGAATGTGGCGACTTGGGGCTTTTCACAGTAACTTCATTGCCGTGTTATTGTAAGCCTACTTGTGACAATAAAGATTATTATCATTTAAGGCGGTATTTTTCTTTGCTTGGACATTTATGGCTCCCAGTGGGATCTTGCTCTTGGTGGGGGTGTTGAATTTTGTTGTATTTTTGTAGCAGGGATGGGTAGGGGTGTTTCTTTCTCTTTTTTCGGCCCTGGGTAGGGGCTACCTCGTTAGCAGTAAATATTTAGCTGGCAAATAGGAGCGAGGTGGAGGGAGGGGCTGCGGCCTGTTGGACCTGTTATTTGTGATTCAATGAGCCTCGCATTTTTGTTTGGTTGGAGGTTGGGACTGGTTCGGAGGGAGTAGTATTCTTTGGAATGTAATCAATATGGATGTTTGGGTGGGGCTGGGTTTAGGGAAGATGGGGAGGGTTAGTTTTCTGACGGTGACCATGAGGCTTTCTGTTTCATTTTTTGGGTTGGTATGGTGGCCATTTTGGGTGGGCCTTGAGCCTACATTCTCTGGGCAGGCATTTGATAATCCCTTACTGTGGAAATGGCAGACTCTGGGTAAGGGTGGGGGGGAGACCCCCGATTCAGCTAGTAACCTGGAACGCAAGGATATTAGGGGACCCAGTAAAAATGTCAAGGTTTTCTCTCACCTAAAGAATCTGAGGGCTGTTGTGATGTTTTTGCAGGAGACTCGTCTGTGGGTGAGGGACCAGACCAGATTGTGGAAGGGGTGGGTGAGCTAGGGATTTCACTCAGGCTTCGACAGTAGGGCTGGGGGGGAGGGGGCAATTTTAATCAACAAATGGGTATTTTTTTTGGCAGCCAAGGTTGTGGCAGACCCATATGGAGCAGGGTTACAGGGTTTTTGGCAGATGTGTTGGCGGTATTAGTTAATGTATATGCCCCGAACTGGGATGACACAGCATTTAATAGGAAGCTGTTGGCTTCCATTCCAGATTTAGATACACAGCAACTGATTTTTGGAGGTGATTTAGATTGCATGCTAGATCCGAAACTGGACCGTTCTAGGCCAAAATAGTTGGCACTCTCAGGGGTGGCAAAGACATAGTTAGCGTTTATGGAGCAAATGGGGGGGGGCAGATCCAGAGGTTGACACACCCGAGGGGTAAAAAATTATCGTTCTTCTTCCCAGTACATAAGTCCAGGATTTACTTTTTCCTGGTGGATGGGTCTCTTCTCCCTTGGGTGAGGAAGGCAGAATACTCGGCCATTGTCATCTCAGATTATGCACCACATATGGTGGATTTGGTTCTGAAATCGGGCTCCGCTCAGCGCCCACTGTGGAGTTTAGATGTAGGGTTATTGGCAGATTTACGATTCTGTGGGCGCATGTCCAAGGTCACTGGCAAGTATGTATAATTCAATGGGAATCATTCTGTCTTGCCCTCCATGCTTTGGGCAGCCTTGAAAGTGGTGATTATGACCTCTGCCGTTCTCGCCGGCTCGGTACGCCACGAGCCCAGTGGTAGTGGCAGCCCTGAAGGTGTGGGGACAGTGGAGGCAGCACATGGGACTGGAGGGGGCATCAGTCACCGATCTGTGGGATAACCACCGGTTCGCTCCGGGGGGGTTGGACGGGGGCTTTAGGAGATGGCAGCGGGCAGGGATCGAGAGATTTGGAGATCTTTTCATTGAGGAGGGCTTTCTGAGTTTGGAGGAGCTAGAGGAGGAGTTTGAGTTGCCAGGGGGGAATGGGTTCCAGTACTTACAAGTGCGGGATTTTGTCCGGAGGCAGGTCCCGGGCTTCCCTCACCTCCCACTAAGGGGGCTACAGGGCAAGGTGATGTCAAAAACAGGGGTTGGGAAGGGGAGGGTCTCAGAAATATATAAGGAACTGAAAGGAACTGGGTAAGAATGGTTTCCAAACAGGGGAGGTGAGGAGAAAGTGGGAGGAAGAGTTGGGAGGGGAGCTGGAAATCGGGTTATGGGAGGAGGCCCTGCGGAGAGTGAACATGTCCTCTTCGTGCACCAGGCTTAGGCTGATCCAATTCAAGGTGGTCCACAGGGCTCATATGACTGTGGCCCGGATGAGCAGGTTTTTCGAAGAGGTGGAGGACAGGTGTGGGGGAAGTCCTGCGAACCATGTGCATATGTTTTGGCCGTGTCCGAGGCTAAGGGGATTTTCGGATTCATGTCAGAGAATTTGGAAGGGAGGGTGACTCCGAGTCCAGAGGTGGCAATATTTGGTGTGTTCGGAAGATCCAGGAGCCCAGAGGGGGAGAGAGGCCGATGTTTTGGCCTTTGCCTCCCTGGTGGCCCGGAGACGGATTCTGTTGGGATGGGGGTACTCGTAGCCTCCAAAGTCGGGTGTTTGGGGCAGCGACATGGCAGGGTTTCTTAGATTAGAGAAAAGTAAGTTTGCCTTAAGGGGTTCACTACAGGGGTTCACTACAGGGATTCACCCAGAGGTGGCAGCCATTCATCGACTTCTTCCAGGAAAATTGACCGTCAGCAGAGGGGGGGGGGGGGGGGGCTGGCGGAGAGACATGGAAGTGACGAATAAGGTTGGGAAATCTAATGGAAGGAGAACCGTGGGATGGAGTAGGTACATGGACCATGATAGTTAGGGCTTATGCTTGGGGGGAGATGAGTATGTTATTGTGGGATTTCTGTGTGTGCTGGATCTGTTTGTTTAAAATGTTAAAATTATAAATGCCTGAATAAAATATTTTCTGAATAAAAAATGAAGTGGTGATTATGGGAGAGATTATATCCTATATGATGCATATGGAGAGGGAACGGCGGAGGTTGGTGGATGATATGTTGGAGGTGGACTGCAGGTACCCGTGTGACCCTACTGTGGAGCTCCTGGCGAGCTGGAAAAAGCTGCACAGTTTGATCTGTTGTCTACAGGGAAGGCGGTGAGACAGTGGCAGCGTTCCAGGTGTATGTGTATGGGGAGAAGGCAAGCCATCTTTTAACTCATACGTTGAGGCAGCAGGCAGGCTCCTGGGAGATTATTCAGGTTAGGGATTCAAGTGGTAGTTTGCTTTCCGCCCCATATAAAGTTAACGCTGCATTTCAGGCTTTTTACAAGAATCTTTATAGGTCGGAGCCCTCGGTGCGGGTGCTGGACATGTCAACACTTTTAGATGGGTTTGAGTTTCCGATGATAGGTGATCAGAGACGGGAAGAGTTGGAGGCCCCATTAGGGCCTCAGGAGATTTTGATCGACATTGGGCGGATGCAAATGGATAAAGCGCCTGGGCCAGATGGGTTTCCAGTGGAATTCTGTAAGATGTTTGTGGATCATTTGGTCCTTTGCTGGTAGATATGTTGAATGACTCTCTATAGAAAGAGTGGAGGAGTGGAGCAGAGCGTGTCCCTATGTGCTGACGATTGTTGCAGACCCTGTCCCCACCATGGGTGATAAAATGGAACTATTGAGGAGTTTTGGTTCATTTTCGGATTACAAGTTGAATGTTTTTTGGTTCACCCCCCAGGGAGGGAACCAACTTGGTGCATAGCCTTCTCATTTGGCCAGCTCAAGCTTCAGATATCAGGGTGTCTGGGTGGCCCACGATTAGGCCTGGCTTCATAAATTAAACTTTGCAAGTCTGGTGGACAAGTCTACGTCCGATCTGCAAAAGTGGGACAACCTTCCAATGTTCCTGGTGGGCAGAGTCCAGTCTATTAAAATTAAGATTCTTCCAAGGTTTTTGTTTTTGTTTCAATGTCTTATCTTCCTCCCTTAACCTTTTTTTGTGAGAGTTAATAGGTTGATCCTCTATATGGGCGGCAAGACCCAAGGATCTGAAACATGAAAAACATGAAAATCGCTTGTCATAAGTAGGCTTCAAATTAAGTTACTGTGAAAAGCCCCTAGTCGCCACATTCCGGCGCCTGTTCGGGGAGGCTGGTACGGGAATTGAACCGTGCTGCTGGCCTGCTTTCAAAGCCAGCGATTTAGCCCTGTGCTAAACAGCCCCTGTAGAGTAGTTCTTTAAAGTGATCGGCAGTTGAGGGGCTTAGCATTGCTGAATTTACTTATTATTTGCGGCTAATGCTGAGGTGCTGGGGTAACGCAGTGACCCAGGTTCGTATGGGAACAGATAGAGGCGAGGTTGTGTAAGGGATCTAGTCTGGGTGCATTGGTGACAGCCTTGAACCCTGTGGTCACGTCTACCTTAAGGACGTGGAGACAATTCAGGCAGTATTTTAGCTTGGATCCGTATAGCGGTTGGTCCCCATCTATGCCAAACACTTATTCAAGCCACTGGATGCTACATTTGGGGTTTGGGAAGGGAAGGAGCTTGGGAGATTCGGGGATTTGTTTGTAAAGAGAGTTTGCCAATTTGGAGGAATTGTCGGGCGAAGTTTGGGTTTGTGGTGGTGAACGTATTCAGGTACCTCCAGATAAGGAATTTTGTATGGGTGGCCTTCCCAACATTTCCCGAGGCATCGCAGATGTCTCTGTTGGAAAGGATCCTTTCGCTGACAGGGTCGGTACTTATGAGCAAATTCTGTCTGAGAATTCGGACTTGGCAGATGGAGTGAAGACGAAATGGGAGAGGGAGTTGGGACCTATAGTGAATGATGAGGTGTGGAGTGAGGCCCTTCGCAGGGTGAACTTCACATCTTCACGTGCACACATCTTCAGGTGGTGCATAGTGCACACCTGACCAAAACTAGGATGAGTGTTTTTTTTGCTGGAGTTAGAAGACGGGTGTGAGCACGGTATTCTGTGGGGGCCAGCCGATCACACACACATGTTCAAGTCTTGCCCCAAACTGATATGCTTTTGGGTCTCCTTCTTCAGCACCATGCCAGTTATTCTGAATATCCATCTGGAGCCTTGTCCATTCTTGGCATGTTGGACTCATTGGAGCTGCAGATGGGAGTGAAGGAAGATGTCCTTGCCTTCACCTCGTTGATCGCCCAGAGGCAGGTTCTGCTGGGGTGGAGGTCTGCGACTCCACCCAGCACCTCGGTATGATTGGGTGACCTAATGGAATTCTTATACCTGGAGAAAGTCAAGTACACCATTGAGAGGTTGGTCGAAGGGTTCTACTCCGAAGGCAGCCATTCATTACCTACTTAAAGGAATCGGTCAATTGCTGGGGGGGTGGAGTGTTTCTTTCATTTTCTTTGTTTTTCAGCTGTTTTTTTTCTCTCGGTGGATAGGATGGGTATAGTTGGTAGGGGTTTTTTTATGTTGGGTTTGTGTATCATCCGCTGTGGGCAATATGGGTTTTGTTGTAACGTTTATTGTAAAATAGAAATCTCTAATAAAAATATATATATTTAAAATTCTACTAAATCTCTTCTCATAGGACAACCCTCTCATCCTGGGTGTCAATCAAGTGAATCTTCATGCATCTTTTTAAGGTAAATACATCTTTAGGTAAAGCAGTCAAAACTGTTCCTAATGCTAATAATGGTGTGGTTTCACCAAAGCCTTGTACAGCTGTTTTTATTATCATTCATAAGTTGTGGACATTGCTGGCTGGGCGAGCATTTATTGCCCATCCCTAATTGACCTTGAGAAAATGTTAGTGTGCCACCTTCTTGAACCCTTGCAATCCAGGTTGTGTAGGAACACCCATTATTCTGCTAGGAGAGGAGTTCCAGGATTTTGGCGCAGCAACAGTGAAAGAATGGCAATATGGTTTCCAAGTCAACATGGTGTATGATTTAAAGGGATACTTGCAGGTGGTGGTGTTCCCAGGCATCAACTGCCCTTGTCCTTCTAGGTGGAAAAGGTTGTGGGTTTGGAAGGTGCTTTTAAAGGAGCTTTGGGGAGTTGCTGCAGTTCATCTTGTAGATGGTACGCACTGCTGCCTCTGTGTGTCAATGGTGGAGGAAGTGAATATTTAAGGTGGTATATGGAGTGCCAATCAAGCTTTGTCCTCGATGATGTCGAGCTTCTTTAGTATTGTTGGAGCTGCACTCATCCAGTCACAACTGCATCAAAACTTTCCTATTCTTGTACTCCAACCTCCTTGCAATAATATGATGCATTTGCCTTTTGAATTACTTTTGGTTCTTGAAAGTTAACCTTCTGTGTTTCACAATTACACCAAATTCCCTCTGACCAACAACCTTTAACAGTTTCTTTTAAAGTTTTTTTCTCTTGTTCTAACCAAAGTGAATTACCTAACATTTCCCCACAAATACTCAAACCGCCACTTTCTTGACCACTCTCTTCACCAACTCTATCCCTTTGCAGCCACATTGGGGTGAACATTGCCACAAGCAATGGGGGCCCAATCCCTGAATTTGTTAGTGCCCGCTAGCTTAATTTCACACGATACAGCCAATTAGTGAGCAGCAGCCAAGTAGTAGGCTACCTCCCAATTCACTATCCAATTAAGGACAGCAAGCGGGCTACAAAAAAAGGAGGGCCAATCAGAGCACCCAAAGCGATGGGGAGCCGGAAGCCCCACTGTGAAGGCTATGTGCTATTGATCTGAATGGAGCAGGAGATGGCAACAAACGATGGAGGTGCAATCATAAATTTCTGACTGGCTGTCAATCCCTCCCTCCCGGCATCACTGGGTGGGTCTGTCTACAGGTGAGGCACACCCATTTGCAAGCCCTTATAGATGGATGGCTTGCGAATTGCCAGTTTGTTCCTTCGAAATTAAGACCTCAAATTCATGCTCTTGTCTTCAGTGAGTGGGCAGGCTTTAAACAAGATTGGGTTCCATATGCCTTTAGCAAAACGGAAAATGCTTGCTACTGCTGCACTCCTACGCCCAGGTAATGCACAACGAGCAGTAAATATGTCAGTTTCTCACTTTTTCCCCCACACATTCCAGCCCCACCCAGCCTCCAGAGCCACCACCACAGGGCTGGGAAAATCCTACCTTTGTACCCTCTTTCATACTTTCACCTTACTGACCCCTTACCCAATCCAACAACATTGTTCTCGTAATCTATGGCTTTAGTCAATGACATCTAGTTCTACCCCCCGACTGCCTCTCCAATATCTCCCTTATCGCTGACACCTAGAGGAGGGGAATTTTCTGTGCCACCCCTTGGTATATTTCTCAGTGGTGGGGGACGGCCTGCCATTGAACCGTGGCAGGACCATCTGGCCCAGTCGCTGTCAATGGGATTTCCCATTGAATCCAACGCTCACCGCTGGGAAACTCGCGGCGGGGTTTGCCATTGGCAGGACCGGAAGATCCCGCTGGTGAGAATGGTCGGAAAACCCTTCCCCCAGTCCTTGTTTAGTTAAATGCACACATAATATGATAGTTCTGTGTTGACTTTGAAATGAACCTTTCGTTTTATGGGATTATATTATACTAAAATAGTTCAAATAAAAATATGTTTAAAATATTTATTTTAAGGTAGTGTGGTAGGGATTTATTTCAGTTTTTTTAAGAGGAAGTGGTGGTGTAGAGGTAACGGACGAGTAATCAGAGGCCACGGCTAATGCTCTAGGAACACAGGTTAAAATACCACCAGGGAAGCTGGTAGAATTTAAATTCAATTAATAAATCTAGAATTTAAAAATTGTCTCAATAATGTGGCATGAAACTATCATGGATTGTTGTAAACAGCCATCTGATTCACTAATGTCCTTCAGTGAAGGAAATCTGCTGCTTCATCCTCTGGCTTACATGGGTCCAGAGCAATGTATCAAACCACTTCAAGTCTAAAAGAAATGAAATCGGATCAACCACCTGGAATCAGCCTCGGCACCAGAAAAAACATCAGCAATCCCAGCCCTGTGGATCCTGCAAAGTCCTCCTTACTAACATCTGGAGGCTTCTGCCAAAATAAAGAGAGCTGCCTCATAGACTAGTCAAGCAACAGCCTGACATAGTCACCAAGTCATACCTTTTAGACAATTTCACAGACACCACCTTCACCATCCTTGAGTCGATCAACAAGAATAGTTCCAAAGACAGGATGTTTCATTTACGTGTATAGTTTGAGAAGCTATTCAGTTCTCCTTACAGAATAGAAGGTTGAGAGGAGATTTGACAGAGGGGTGTTCAGAGTAGATAGGATCAAATGTTTCCTGTTAATGGAAGGGTTGAGAATGTAGGACACAGATTTAAGGTGTCTGGCAAAAGAGACAAAGATGACAAGAGGAAAAACCTTTATGCTGCGAGTGTTAAAATTTGGAATGCACTGCCTAAAAGGGCGGTGGATGCACATCCAAACTTGAGTTTTAAAAGGCAATTGGAGAAGCACCTGAAGGAAAATAATGGCAGGGCTACAGTGTAAGCCGCAGGAGAGCTTGAGAACCTAAATTGTTCTTGTAGAGTCAACACGGGTTCAATAGGCCAAATTACCTCCTTCTGTGCTGTAAACATGTTATAATTTCATGGTTAAAGGTACAGCTGGTTGCAATTTGGCTTGCTCCATTAACATTACAAGCACAATTTGCTGTGAAGGGCATCTCTGAATAAGTTAGCACTCAATTCCTTTTAGCAATCATTTGCTTTTGAACACATTATGAGTTAAATTTTGTTACAAAATAGAAAGTTTTACATTTGTATTTGAGTGTTAAGACTCAAGATATGGCTTTAAGCTTAATTTATATTTCTGAAGTTGTGTGTTAGGGAGACTTCAGTTTTAGTTTCACTTTAAAAGATGCCTACATTTTAATGAAGTTCTTACGACTCTAAAACAAACATAGGGTACAAAAAACTGGTGGGTTGCCAAGCAATCAGGGACCCACAGAGACAGCAAAAACAGCTTGAATTCAGTTTGAAAAGGTGAGCCATAAGTAAACACCTGTCCATAGAAACTGCTGGAACAGGGTCATGAAGGGAGACTGAAGAGAGCAGGCCCCAAACAAAAGAGCAGAAACATCCTGAAACTCAGGAGAGGGACAGAAGCAAGTTCCAAGAAGAGCTTCTAGTTAGGGGCTGGTTTAGCACAGTGGGCTAAACAGCTGGCTTATAATGCAGAACAATGCCAGCAGCGCGGGTTCATTTCCCGTACTGGCCTCCCCGAACAGGCGCCGGAATGTGGCGACTAGGGGCTTTTCACAGTAACTTCATTGAAGCCAACTTGTGACAATAAGCGTTTACTATTATTAGTCAAAGGAACAAAGAACTGGAATCTTGAAAAAGGGTTCTGTTCAGTGAAATTAAGAGTGAGGAGCAGAGAGATTCCAAGTTAAAAACACAAACCTGCAAAAAAGCAGACTGTGATAACCCTCATGAGGACCAGGGGGGATTGCTGATTGATCTCTTCATGGGCTTCATAGAATATCAGTTCCCACGATGAGCTGGCGGAACCCAGCTGGGGATTGTCACTGGGATCTTTAAATGTTGCTCCAGACCTGAATCGGCAGTTCCCAAAAGTCCTGGGCTGGGACGTTTGTTTTGTGTACCGCAGTCGTGGCTTTATTTTCGGTTTAAAATAAACCAATTTGGTCTTTCACTCCACGCCTCCTAAAATTATTCCACAGGCGAAAAGCGACTGTTTATTAAACATGCATAGTAAAGATAAAAGGATAAAACCAAACAAGCTGCAGCACAAGAATTATGAATTAACAGAAATACAAGAAGCGCCATTACAATATTTACATCCAATTGCTCAGTTGGGCAAAACTGCCACGTATGTCTAACCACGCCCCCCCAGCAACAAAGTCCCAACAATGGAAAGTCTCACTGATGCATAGCATGCCATGGGAAAAAGAGAGTGCCCGTCCTCCACTCCTGCACTGGTTTACTATCACTATCATCCAGCGACTCTGTCTGCACTCCAGGCCGCAAAGTCAGGGGAGGTGGCAACAATCCGACCCAAGACCTCCAGGCCGTGGAACTTAACCAGTCCAATGGACAACAAAGTCACCGGCAGTCCACAAAAACTTCCCTCCAATGCCACCGACAAGCTGAACTGTTGAGCCGGTCCATTCCCAGCACTGGCAGCTGGCTGGCTGTCTCCCATCCTCTGGATTCTTTCACCAGGTCGCGATAGCAAAAGAGGCGGCAGTGGCTAAGCACCCGGCTTCCAGCATCAGCAGCATCCAGCGGTGATGGCGAGCAGAGAAAGAACCGCATCCATCTACAAAAGAGTGGGAAGCTCAACCAAGCAAACAACAGTAAATAAAATAATAATAATCTTCATTGTCACAAGTAGGCTTACATTAACACTGCAATGAAGTTACTGTGAAAATCCCCAAGTCGCCACATTCTGGGGCCTATTCGGGTACATTGAGGGAGAATTCAGAATGTCCAATTCACCTAACAGCACGTCTTTCGGGACTTATGGCAGGAAACCGGAGCACCCGGAGGAAACCCACGCAGACACAGGGAGAACGTGTCAACTCCGCACAGACAGTGACCCAAGCCGGGAATCGAACCTGGGACCCTGGCGCTGCAAAGCAACAGTGCTAACCACTGTGCTACCATGCAGAGCAATGATGGGCCGCCCCTTGTTAGGGGCACTATCCAAACTAAAATAAAAAGCAACGGAAGCTTAGAACCTCATCAATATGTGGTTAAAGGGGTTTATAAAGGCCCCCGGTCCCTGCAGTGCCCACCGGGAGCTGAAAGCAGCAATGGTGCCGGTGGACACCACGTGTTCCTCTCCAAGGCTGCAGCCGGTCTCACTGCTCTGCAATGGGCTTGATGAAATCAAGGAGGGAAATATTGGAGTCTGTCTGCCATCAAGAGACACACAAAAACAAGACACATACATTCGATGCTCAGATTCTGTCTCTAACACTGAGTTGTGCAAGAGTGCCAGCCATTAAACTGAACAGGTTTTGAGTTGTCAGACGACAGCATTCTTGAAATGTTATTAGAACTTACATACCCTCAGACTGCAATGCAAAAATCAGGTAGTTATATACGGGCAAGGACACATTACGCTCCTGTGAACTCTTTTGGGGTGCGCACCTATTTGATGGGGCGGGGGACTGGATGTATTTGCAATATATGAAAGAGGAAATGAATTGCTGTTTTCGCTTCCGTACTCACATTGGCAGGCTTCAAGCGGTTAATGATTGTGCTCTTCCCGCTGTTATCCAGCCCCAAGCAAAGGACATTCACGTCCCTGCGCTTCAGCCTCAGCCAAACGGCTAATTTATCCAGCAAGCCCATGGCTGGATTGGGCAGCATTGACTCTGTTGCCAGGTCCCACCGCTTCCTCTTGTGTGTCTGCAGTGACGCAACTGCAACCCTCAACCTCACTGGACATGCACCCGGGACCGAGACACCAACTTTGCTCCTCGCCCCCTGCGCCGGGATATCTCCCCTGAAAAAAATCAGGGTTACAGCCTGGGGACAAGAGACACCATATGACCCTTCTCTATTTTTTAAGCGGCATTTGTATTGCGCCTATGCAGCAATCATAAAGAGGCGTATGTTAAGCTCGCTGCACCGCAACAGAATTACCGCCTTCACTGACTTTAAATTAACAGGAAGGAGTCTTGCAACACCAGGTTAAAGTCCAACAGGTTTGTTTCGAATCACTAGCTTTCGGAGCACAGCTCCTTCATCAAGTGAATCTGCGCTCCGAAAGCTAGTGATTCGAAACAAACCTGTTGGACTTTAACCTGGTGTAAGACTTCTTACTGTGCCCACCCCAGTCCAATGCCAGCATCTCCACATCATGGCTACCTTCAATTAACAGAGCAGTCTTGCTGAGCGACACAAATCCAGGCAGTGAGATTAGAAAAAGGATAGGTAGGATGAATGTGTGGCCAGAGGGGTTCTGGAGGAGGATGGGTTTCAGATTTCCGAAGCATTGGGACAGGTTCTGATGAAAGTTGGACCTGTACAAACTGGATGAATTACACCCCAATAGGACAAGGACCAATATTCTTGCAGGCGTGTTTGCTGGCATTGTTGGGGAGGCTTTAATCTAGTATGGCAGGGTGATGAGTATCTGAGCAGGGAGTTAGAGCAGATGGAAACTGGGTTAGAAACAAAAGGCAGAAAAAATGAAAGCAAAAGGAGAACACATGGAAACAAAACCCAAAAAACAAACAGTGGCTCTCTTGTCCCTAAACATGGGCTCAGTGTAAGGAAAGAGGTAGAAAAACAAATTAAAGAGTTCTGGATCTTAATGCTGTATTAATATCCACTCATGTATGTGGTATTATCAGGTATTGCTGTACCTAAGAGGCTGATGACCATTGCTTAAACCTAGGAGTTTACCATTGGCTGTTGATACATAGCTCCGCCCTGACAGGCGGAGTATAAGAACCGGTGCCATCCCAGCAGCCTTCACTTTCTGTACCGAAGCTGCTGGGGAACAAGTTCTAGTCGATTAAAGCCTTCAGTTATGAAATCACTTCGTCTTGAGTGTAATTGATCGTGCATCAATTTAATCGACTCGACTTAAGCTGGAAGGATGGATCTCCGAATCAAACCGGAGTGCCTGCAACTCAGCCCCCATGCAGAGAACTCAACTGCAATATATAAACACTGGCTGGCGTGCTTTAAAGGCTACCTCGAGACGGCCGGAGGCACCCGCTCAGAAGAACGGAAAATGCATCTCCTGCGCTCAAGGGTCAGCCCTGGGATCTACACCCTTATCGAGGAGGCGGAGGACTATGATGCCACGATTGAACTGTTAAAAGGACATTATATCCGCCCTGTAAATCAGGTTTACGCACGTCACCTGCTTACAACAAGACGGCAAAGCCCCGGGGAATCGTTGGAGGATTTCTTCCGGGCGCTCCTGGTGCTGGGCCGAAACTGTGGCTGCCCGCAAGTTTCGGGGAGAAAGCACACGGAACTTTTAATCAGGGATGCCTTCGTAGCAGGTATGAGCTCCTCAGAGATCCGCCGAAGACTCCTAGAAAAGGGACACCCTGGGACTTAGAGAGGCACGGGCCCAGGCAGGGTCCATGGACGTAGCCTCCCAAAACGCGCAGTCCTATGCTCCCGACCGCGCGGCGGCCCTGGGCTGCGTTGCACCCCGCAGCGGCTGCCCCACAGACCTTCCCCCTGACACTGCAGGCTGGCGCTGCGAGACTGTACGCTAACGCCGCCGGGCCCCGCTGTTTCTTCTGCAGGCAGGCGAATCATCCCCGCCCGCACTGCCTGGCCCGCACCGCCACCTGCAAAGGGTGCGGCAAGAAGGGCCACTTTGGGGGGGTCTGCCAGGCCCGCGCCGTGGCAGCGGTCTCCAGAGGCTCCGGACCGCCGCGGCAACCCCCTCTTCAGGCCCCGACCGGCCAGCGCTCACCGCCACCCCCCTATCCTAGGGCCACGTGTGACCCACGGGCGTGGCCACCCTGTCCCCGGGACACCACGCTGGACGGGTGGGCGCCGTCATTTTGTCCATCCCCGCCGCCATCTTGTCCATCCCCGGCCACCATGTGCGACCCATGGGAGACGCCATCTTGGATGGGCCCCAGGCACCCAGCACGGCCGTCTACACCTTGCCCAATCAGAACTCGCATCTGCTTCACCTTGCTTCGGTGACACTGGACCAAAGTCGACCTCGGACACTCGCAACAGCAACAACGATGGTCTTCATCAACGGCCACGAGACGTCTTGCCTGATTGACTCTGGGAGCACGGAAAGCTTTATTCACCCGCCACGGTAAGGCGCTGTTCACTTGTCACCCACCCTGTAAACCAAAGGATCTCCCAGGCCTCCGGGTCACACTCGGTGGAGATAAAGAGTTTCTGCCTAGCGAACCTCACTGTCCAAGGCAGGAGATTCAACAATTTCCGCCTTTATGTCCTGCCGCACCACTGCGCGGCTACACTCCTGGGGTTGGACTTCCAATGTAACTTGCAAAGCCTGACCTTGAAATTCGGCGGCTCGATACCCCCCCCCCCTTAATGTCTGCGGTCTCGCGACCCTTAAGGTCCCTGTTTGCGAACCTCACCCCGGATTGCAAACTTGTCGCCACCAGGAGCAGACGGTACAGTGCCCATGACCGGACCTTCATCAGGTCAGAGGTCCAAAGGCTGCTGAGGGAAGGGGTCATCAAAGCGAGCAACAGTCCCTGGAGAGCTCAAGTAGTGGTGGTAAAGACCAGGGAGAAACATAGGGTGATCATTGACTACAGTCAGACCATCAACAGGTTTACGCAGCTGGACGTGCACCCTCTCCCCCGTATAGCCGACCTGGTAAACAGGATCGCGCAATACAAGGTCTTCTCCACGGTGGATCTCAAGTCCGCCTACCATCAGCTACCCCTCCGTAATAATGACCGCAAGTACACTGCATTCGAAGCAGATGGGCGGCCATATCAATTTTTAAGAGTTCCCTTTGGTGTCACTAATGGGGTCTCGGTCTTCCAGCGAGAGATGGACCGAATGGTTGACCGGTACAGCTTACACGCAACATTCCCATATCTGGATAACGTCACCATCTGCGGCCATGACCAGCAGGACCACGACACCAACCTCCGCAAATTTCTCCAGACCGCGAAAATCCTTAACTTAACGTACAATAAGGATAAATGCGTATCTAGCACCGACCGTCTAGCCATTCTAGGCTACGTAGTGCGAAATGGAGTTATAGGCCCCGACCCTGAGCACATGCGCCCCCTTATGGAGTTCCCTCTCCGTCACTGCCCCAAGTCCCTGAAGCGCTGCCTACGGTTTTTCAGTTACTACGCCCAGTGGGTCCCTGTAGGCGGGCAGCACGGTAGCATTGTGGATAGCACAATTGCTTCACAGCTCCAGGGTCCCAGGTTCGATTCCGGCGTGGGTCACTGTCTGTGCGGAGTCTGCACATCCTCCCCGTGTGTGCGTGGGTTTACTCCGGGTGCTCCAGTTTCCTCCCACAGTCCAAAGATGTGCAGGTTAGGTGGATTGGCCATGATAAATTGCCCTTAGTGTCCAAAATTGCCCTTAGTGTTGGGTGGGGTTACTGGGTTATGGGGATAGGGTGGAGGTGTTGACCTTGGGTAGGGTGCTCTTTCCAAGAACTGGTGCAGACTCGATGGGCCGAATGGCCTCCTTCTGCACTGTAAATTCTATGAACTACGCAGACAAAGCCCGACCCCTAATCCAGTCCACAACCTTCCCCCTGTCGACGAAGGCCCGCCAGGCCTTCTGCCGCATTAAAGCAGGCATTGCAAAGGCCACGATGCGCGCCATTGACGAGTCACTCCCCTTCCAGGTCGAGAGCGATGCGTCCGATGTAGCTCTGGCGGCCACCCTCAACCAAGCGGGCAGGCCCGTGGCCTTCTTCTCCTGCACCCTCCATGCTTCCGAAATTCGCCATTCCTCAGTCGAAAAAGAGGCACAAGCCATAGTTGAAGCTGTGAGACATTGGAGGCATTACCTGGCCGGCAGGAGATTCACTCTCCTCACGGACCAACGGTCGGTTGCTTTCATGTTCGATAATGCACAGCGGGGCAAGATTAAAAATGACAAGACCTTGCGGTGGAGGATAGAACTCTCCACCTTCAACTACTAGATCTTGTACCGTCCGGGGAATCTAAACGAGCCCCCTGATGCCCTGTCCCGCGGCACTTGTGCCACTGCACAAGTGGACCGCCTCCGAGCCCTCCACGAGGACTTCTGCCACCCGGGGGTCACTCGTTTCTTCCACTTCATCAAGACCCGCAACCTGCCCTACTCCTTCGAGGAGGTCAGGACAGTCACCAGGGACTGCCAAATCTGCGCGGAGTGCAAAACGCACTTCTACCGGCCAGAGAGGGCGCACCTGATAAAGGCTTCCCGTCCCTTTGAACGCCTCAGCATGGATTTCAAAGACTCCCTCCCCTCCACCGACCGCAACACGTATTTCCTGAACGTGATTGACGAGTACTCACGGTTCCCATTCGCCATCCCCTGCCCAGACATGACCGCAACCACCGTCATCAAGGCCCTTTATCTTTACACTGTTCGGTTTCCCCACGTACATACACAGTGATAGGGGGTCCTCCTTTATGAGCGACGAACTGCGTCAATTCCTGCTCATCAGGGGCATTGCCTCAAGCAGGACGACCAGTTACAACCCTCGGGGAAACGGACAGGTGGAGAGGGAGAACGGGACGGTCTGGAAGACTGTTCTACTGGCCCTACGGTCCAGGAATCTCCCAGTCTCCCGCTGGCAAGAAGTCCTCTCGGTGGCCCTCCACGCCATCCAGTCGCTGCTCTGTGCAACTACCAATCAGACACCTCATGAACGTTCCTTGTTTTCCCCAGGAAGTCCTCCAGGACCTCGCTCCCAACCTGGCTAGCGACACCCGGACCCATCCTGCTTCGGAAGCACGTGCGGGCGCACAAGTCGGACCCGTTGGTCGAGAGGGTCCACCTGCTGCACGCTAACCCCCAGTACGCCTACGTGGCGTTCCCTGACAGCCGGCAAGATACAGTCTCCCTTCGGGACCTGGCGCCCGCCGGAACCCCATGCGCACCCGAACCATTACCCCCCCCCCCCCCCCACAGCACCTCACGGGAGGGTCAGTACTCCCGCCACTCCTGCCTAGGCCCGCCCACCCACCAACGCCCCCTACAGGCGCCCCCCCTCGCCCGTGTCAACCGTCTGCCCCAACAGCGCCGCCTAGGGTTGACGAAGCTGCCAGGGAGGCCGAAACCACGCTCCCGGAGTCGCAACCACCTGCACCCCCACCAGAATCACCACCGAATCCCAGACGATCCAGAAGGACGACCAGGCCACCCGATCGACTGATTGCTTCGCTGTGACTTTAACCGTGAACGAACACTTTGTAAATATTCTCGACAGCCCTGTAAGGAGTCATCACGGTACCTCCATATCTGATCATACCATGTTAAAGGCGACTGTTACCACTGGCCACCACCCCCGCCGGACTCTTTTTTAACAGGGGGTGAATGTGGTATTATCAGGTATTGCTGTACCTAAGAGGCTGATGACCATTGGTTAAACCTAGGAGTTTACCATTGGCTGTTGATACATATAAGAACCGGTGCCATCACAGCAGCCTTCACTTTCTGTACCGAAGCTGCTGGGGAACAAGTTTGAGTCGATTAAAGCCTTCAGTTATGAAATCACTTTGTCTTGAGTGTAATTGATCGTGCATCAATGTATATAATGAGATGCAGACAGGCAGTGATTGACACACAGTGTGGTGATGTGCATCAATGTAAATGCATGTAGGCATCACACACACACACTTAACCAATAGATCAGTTAGATAGGACATGACCAATGGACATTCACGATACACACAGAGGTGACACCACCACAGGAGGGCATTTCACCAACCCATATATAAAGGACACCACACACATGATCTTCCTCTTTCCAGTGGAGACAGTCAGTGAGTAGAGACACAGGGTTGATTCAATATTACACCCACCACGTGGATTGCAGCAACTGGTTAGTCAGTCTGGGTAGCTATAGTAGGATGAGCAGTAGTGTCGAACCCGAGGAATAGAAGTGTAAATAGTTTAATAAACGTGTTGAAGTTATCTCCACGTCTGAACCTTCCTTTGTCAAGTGCATCACAAGGAAGCCGCTTATGTTACACCTAGAACACAACAAATCACACATGATAACCAATGAACACACTCGACACATAACAACCAATCACCAGACTGGACACCACCACTATAAAACACACAGGGCATTAAGACTCTCTCTCTCTCTCTCGCTACAGGAC
Organism: Scyliorhinus torazame; assembly: GCF_047496885.1. NCBI lineage: Eukaryota > Metazoa > Chordata > Chondrichthyes > Carcharhiniformes > Scyliorhinidae > Scyliorhinus > Scyliorhinus torazame. Next base: position 261,823,013 of record NC_092711.1, read on the forward strand.
ACAGCTACTGAGATAGTAAGAGTGCACAAGCCAGTGAACACTATCACCATGAGTTAGAGTCTGGTCAAGCCAGTAGGAGGTTATCAGTTAGATTGATAGAGTGTCAACTCACAGCAGACTATGTACAGCAATCAGGATGTTCAATAAAACAGTGTTGGACCATCTCCTGTGTCACAAGCCTGTTTCTAGTTTCACTGCATCCAGTTGCAGTCAACGTTGAACCAACTTACTTAACATATCATGGTACCAGAGTGCTATTAATCCTAATGAACCTACCTCGAGTGCATCTGCAACCACCAGCAAGCAGCCATCCAGCAGCATGGAAAACATCCAGCCTCCTTCGCAACTCCGGATCTCCGGCAACCTCGGCGCCAACTGGAAAGTCTTTAAACAAAAGTTCCTCCTGTACATCGAGGCCTCCGACCTCGAGGCAGCATAAGATGCCAGAAAGATCGCGCTGTTCCTGTCGACTGCGGGTGATCACGCCATCCACATCTATAACTCGCTTACGTTTGCCGATGGCGAAGACAAGACAAAGTTCAAGACAGTTCTGCTGAAATTTGACAGCCACTGCGACATTGAGGTGAATGAGAGCTTTGAATGGTACATCTTCCAACAGAGGCTTCAGGGCAAGGATGAACCTTTTCAGTCCTTCTTGACCCATCTCCGCATCCTAGCGCAGTCATGTAATTATGACTTGACGACTGATTCCATGATCCGGGATCAGATGGTTTTCGGGGTCCAGTCCAATTCCCTGCAAGAGCAGCTCCTCAAAATCAAACAGTTGACCGTCTCCGTCGCCATCGAAACGTGCATTGTCCATGAGCATGCCAGAAATCGCTACTCCCGCATCAGGGCGGCAGAAACTGCAGAACTGGCCTCCCACGATGCAGAAAGAGTGCAGGCCATAGCGAAAATGCAAGGCTTGAGCATCGAGGAGAGTGGCCGTTTTGCCCGCTTGTCTCGGGTCCCCAAACATGCGCGCCACGACCGGGTGGACGATAAGGCCGAAGACCCTGAGGCGCATGCGCGAACGTCAGCCGACCACACTGCGCATGCGCGATGGCGCACAGAATGTGCTGACGTCAGCGTCATGACATGTCCGAATTGTGTCATGACGTGTCCGATGTCTACAGTGTGGAAAACCTGGCCACTACGCGGCCTTCTGCAGGTCCGCTCAACCGATCTGGCAGCGATCCCGCCTCTCCATGAGGCCACCGACATGGCAGCAATCCCGCCTGTCCAAGTGCCGGCGTCCCATCCTCCACCTCTGAGGCGATCGACAAGAATTCGTCGCCCGCCACAAAGACTGAATCTATAGACTTAAATCTTGTAAATTTTGTTCAGTTTGCTCTGTATCTGTATGATAGACACCTTCCCATGTACATATGTTCATTCACTCACCACATGTACATAATCATGCATGTATATATATCGCCACATTCCAAAATTTTCTTCAAAAAGGGGAGATGTCATAATATCCACTCATGTATATAATGAGATGCAGACAGGGAGTGATTGACACACAGGATAACCAATGAACACACATGACACATAACAACCAATCACCAGACAGGACACCACCACTATAAAGCACACAGGGCATTAAGACTCTCTCTCTCTCGACAGTACACAGCTACTGAGATAGTGAGAGTGCACAAGCCAGTGAGCACTATCACCATGAGGTAGAGAGTTAGTCTGGTCAAGTCAGTAGGAGGTTATCAGTTAGATTGATAGAGTGTCAACTCACAGCAGACTATGTACAGCAATCAGGAAGTTCAATAAAACAGTGTTGGACCATCTCCTGTGTCACAGGCCTGTTTCTAGTTTCACTGCATCCAGTTGCAGTCAACGTTGAACCAACTTACTTAACACATCAAATGCATGCAGCATAAAAAAGATAAATGAACTCAGCACAAATATACTAAAATGGATCTGATTTGATAGCCATTTCCGAGACATGGTGGCATGGAGATCAAAGTTGGGAAATCAATATTCAGTGTTCATAGAATCATAAACTTTACAGTGCAGAAGGAGGTGATTTGGCCCATCGAATTTGCACCGTCCCTTGGAAAGAAATTAAGCATCCTACTTAAACCCACGCCTCCACCCTATCCCAGTAACCCAGTAACCCCATCTATCTTTTGGATACTAAGGGGCAATGTAGTATGGCCAATCCACCTAACCTGCACATCTTTGCACTGTGGGAGGAAACCGGAGCACCCAGAGGAAACCCACACAGACACGGGGAGAAAGTAAAAACTCCACACAGACAGTCACCCGAGGCCTGAATTGAACCAGGCTGTCTGGAGCTGTGAGGCAGTAGTGCTAACCACCGTGCCACCATGCTGCCTCTTGACTTTCAAGGAAAGTGGGTAGGAAAAGGATGTGTGGTAGCTCAACCAATATAAGAGGAAAGAAGTATATTTCTGAGGGTTGATCTAGGCTCAGAGGATGTGGAGTCAACTTGAGAGGGATTGACCAATGACAAAGGAAGGAATTGAGTGGTAGGAGTATTGTATCGACCACCGAAAAGTAGCAACACAGCAGGAAAGAGTTTAAATCAAGAAATAACAAATGCATGTAAAAAGAGCACTGCATTAATCATGGGTGACATTAATTTTCTATAGATTGAACAAATCAAATTGGAAACGCATTGAAGAGGATGAATTCATAGAGTGCATTTGGGATGGTTTCGTGGAGCAATGGGAGCAAATCTTCAGCCGCGTTGCACATGGTGCAAATCCTGCTATGTTGGGAGAATTGCAGGAGAGACAGGGGGCAAAATTCTCCGGTATCGGTGCGATGTCCGCCGACTGGCACCCAAAACGGCGCAAATCAGTCGGGCATCGCGCCGCTCCAAAGGTGCGGAATGCTCCGCATCTTGGGGGGCCGAGCCCCAACCTTAAGGGGCTAGGCCCGCGCCGGACGAATTTCCGCCTCGCCAGCTGGCGGAAAAGGCCTTTGGTGCCCGGCCAGCTGGCGCGGAAATGATATCTCCGGGCGGCGCATGCGCGGGAGCGTTAGCGGCCGCTGACGGCATTCCCACGCATGCGCAGTGGAGGGAGTCTCTTCCACCTCCGCCATGGTGGAGACCGTGGCGGAGGCGGAAGGGAAAGAGTGTCCCCACGGCACAGGCCCGCCCGCGGATCGGTGGGCCCCGATCGCGGGCCAGGCCACCGTGGGGACACCCCCGGGGTCAGATCGCCCCGTGCCCCCCCCCAGGACCCTGGAGCCCGCCCACGCCGCCTTGTCCCGCCGGTAAGGTAGGTGATTTAATCTACGCCGGCGGGACAGGCATTTTAGCGGCGGGACTTCGGCCCATCCTGGCCGGAGAATTGCGGGGGGGGGCCCGGCAACCGGCGCGGCGCGATTCCTGCCCCCACCGAATATCCGGTGCCGGAGAATTCGGCAACCGGCGGGGCCGGGATTCACGCCTGCCCCCGGCGATTCTCCGACTCGGCGGGGGGTCGGAGAATCTCGCCCCTGAAAAGGGATTTGAACCAGTCGCAAATCAGGGGCGAAATTCTCCGGAAACGGCGCAATGTCCGCCGACTGGCGCCCGGCGCCAATCAGACGGGCATCGCGCCGCCCCAAAGGTGCGGAATGCTCCGCATCTTTGGGGGCCGAGCCCCAACATTGAGGGGCTAGGCCGACGCCGGAGGAATTTCCGCCCCGCCAACTGGCGGAAACGGCCTTTGGTGCCCCGCCAGCTGGCGCGGAAATGACATCTCCGGGCGGCGCATGCGCGGGAGTGTCAGCGGCCGCTGACAGTTTCCCACGCATGCGCAGTGGAGGGAGTCTCTTCCACCTCCGCCATGGTGGAGACCGTGGCAGAGGCGGAAAGGAAAGAGTGCCCCCACGGCACAGGCCCGCCCACGGATCGGTGGGCCCCGATCGCGGGCCAGGCCACCGTGGGGGCACCCCCGGGGGTCAGATCGCCCCGCGCCCCCCCCAGGACCCCGGAGCCCGCCCACGCCGCCTTGTCCCGCCGGTAAGGTAGGTGATTTAACCTACGCCGGTGGGACAGGCATTTTAGCGGCGGGACTTCGGCCCATCCGGGCCCGAGAATCGCGGGGGGGGGGGGCCCGCCAACCGGCGCGGCGCGATTCCCGCCCCCGCCAAATATCCGGTGCCGGAGACTTCGGCAACCGGCGGGGGCGGGATTCACGCCAGCCCCTGGCGATTCTCCGACCCGGCGGGGGGTCGGAGAATGTCGCCCCAGTTTCCGATTCTCATGACCTGTTCCAGCTGGCGTGATCAGGATCTCGTCCAGAAAGGGCGAGAACCTGATCACAGCTCATTTGCATTCATTTTAATCTCATTGCTGGGATTAAAGTTGAATGAAGCATCCTCCCGGTATTCATCTGCCACCCCACCCCCCTCTCTCCTCCGCCCCGCCCCCCCCCGCCCACACCCCTCCCAACAGGAAGTTAGCTGGGTGCAAATCACTACTGATCCCTGAAAGCGGGAACCAGGTGTCCTAGACACAGGGAAAGGAAGGGGGGGAATACCTTCTCGAGACTTTGTTATGGTCCAGGGTTTAGAGAACTCCATGGAGTTCACCTGACCCACAACTTTTAATGGATTGTGGTATGGGGAGCCCACAGCCCACTCTACAGGAATAGGTGCATGCAACAGGGCAAGATTTACCATTGGGGGTAGGGTAAATACAATGTTGTCAGACAAGAATTGAAGTGCATAAGTTGGGAACATAGGCTGTCAGGGAAGGATACAAGTGAAATGTGGAACTTGTTCAAGGAACAGGTACTACGTGTCCTTGATATGTATGTCCCTGTCAGGCAGGGAAGAGATGGTCGAGTGAGGGAACCATGGTTGACAAGCAAGGTTGAATGTCTTGTTAGGAGGAAGAAGGAGACTTATGTAAGGCTGAGGAAACAAGGTTCAGACAGGGCGCTGGAGGGATGCAAGATAGCGAGGAGGGAACTGAAGAAAGGGATTAGGAGAGCTAAGGGAGGGGATGAACAATCTTTGGCGGGTAGGATCAAGGAAAACCCCAAGGCCTTTTACACATGTGAGAAATATGAGAATGACTAGAGCGAGGGCAGGTCCAATCAAGGACAGGAGCGGGAGATTGTGTATTGAGTCTGAAGAGATAGGAGAGGTCTTGAACGAGTACTTTTTTTCAGTATTTACAAATGAAAGGGGCGATATTGTTGGAGAGGACAGTGTGAAACAGACTGGTAAGCTCGAGGAAATACTTGTTAGGAAGGAAGATGTGTTGGGCATTTTGAAAAACTTGAGGATAGACAAGTCCCCCGGGCCTGACGGGATATATCCAAGGATTCTATGGGAAGCAAGTGATGAAATTGCAGAGCCGTTGGCAATGATCGTTTCGTCTTCACTGTCAACAGGGGTGGTACCAAGGGACTGGAGAGTGGCGAATGTCGTGCCCCTGTTCAAAAAAGGGAATAGGGATAAACCTGGGAATTACAGGCCAGTTAGTCTTACTTCGGTGGTAGGCAAAGTAATGGAAAGGGTACTGAGGGATAGGATTTCTGAGCATCTGGAAAGACACTGCTTGCTTAGGGATAGTCAGCACGGATTTGTGAGGGGTAGGTCTTGCCTTACAGGTCTTATTGAATTCTTTGAGGAGGTGACCAAGCATGTGGATGAAGGTAAAGCAGTAGATGTAGTGTACATGGATTTTAGTAAGGCATTTGATAAGGTTCCCCATGGTAGGCTTATGCAGAAAGTAAGGAGGCATGGGATAGTGGGAAATTTGGCCAGTTGGATAACGAACTGGCTAACCGATAGAAGTCAGAGAGTGGTGGTGGATGGCAAATATTCAGCCTGGATCCCAGTTACCAGTGGCATACCGCAGGGATCAGTTCTGGGTCCTCTGCTGTTTGTGATTTTCATTAATGACTTGGATGAGGGAGTTGAAGGGTGGGTCAGTAAATTTGCAGAAGAAAGGAAGATTGGTGGAGTTGTGGATAGTGAAGAGGGCTGTTATCGGATGCAAAGAGACATAGATAGGATGCAGAGCTGGGCTGAGAAGTGGCAGATGGAGTTTAACCCTGAAAAGTGTGAGGTTGTCCATTTTGGAAGGACAAATATGAATGCGGAATACAGGGTTAACGGTAGGGTTCTTGGCAATGTGGAGGAGCAGAGAGATCTTGGGGTCTATGTTCATAAATCTTTGAAAGTTGCCACTCAAGTGGATAGAGCTGTGAAGAAGGCCTATGGTGTGCTAGCGTTCATTAACAGAGGGATTGAATTTAGGAGCCGTGAGATAATGATGCAGCTGTACAAAACCTTGGTCAGGCCACATTTGGAGTACTGTGTACAGTTCTGGTCACCTAATTTTAGGAAGGATGTGGAAGCTTTGGAAAAGGTGCAAAGGAGATTTACCAGGATGTTGCCTGGAATGGAGAGTAGGTCTTACGAGGAAAGGTTGAGGGTGCTAGGCCTTTTCTCATTAGAACGGAGAAGGATGAGGGGCGACTTGATAGAGGTTTATAAGATGATCAGGGGAATAGATAGAGTAGACAGTCAGAGACTGTTTCCCCGTGTGGAACAAACCATTACAAGGGGACATAAATTTAAGGTGAATGGTGGAAGATATCGGGGGGGATGTCAGAGGTAGGTTCTTTACCCAGAGAGTAGTGGGGGCATGGAATGCACTGCCTGTGGAAGTAGTTGAGTCGGAAACATTAGGGACCTTCAAGCAGCTATTGGATAGGTACATGGATCACGGTAGAATGATATGGTGTAGATTAATTTGTTTTTAAGGGCAGCACGGTAGCATTGTGGATAGCACAATTGCTTCTTAGCTCCAGGGTCCTAGGTTCGATTCCGGCTTGCGTCACTGTCTGTGCGGAGCCTGCACTTCCTCCCCGTGTCTGTGTGGGTTTCCTCCGGGTGCTCCGGTTTCCTCCCACAGTCCAAAGATGTGCAGGTTAGGTGGATTGGCCATGATAAATTGCCCTTAGTGTCCAAAATTGCCCTTAGTGTTGGGCGGGGTTACTGGGTTATGGGGATAGGGTGGAGGTGTTGACCTTGGGTAGGGTGCTCTTCCCAAGAGCCGGTGCTGACTCGATGGGCCGAATGGCCTCCTTCTGCACTGTAAATTCTATGATAATCTATGATTAATCTAGGACAAAGGTTCGGCACAACATCGTGGGCCGAAGGGCCTGTTCTGTGCTGTATTTTTCTATGTTCTATGTTCTAATGTTTATTCTATGAACTCAAGTTAACCTTTCTAAAATATATAGTTAACATCTTAGCAACCATTCATTCAAATACAACCCCCAAAGAATACAACACTAAGTAATGCTTAATAACATCCCAAACAACATCCAGAAGACAAAAGAAACACCTTATAACAGAAGCACATTAGGTTTACATTCACGACTGAGAACATTTATAATTCTGAATTCACCAAATAATCAAGAGATAGTCTTTTGATGGCAGAGAGAACAGCAGTACACCTGCTTGGTCTGGCTTCAGCTCCAACACTGAAAACAAAACTAAAACACACCCTGCAGCAAACAGCCTAAAACGAAAGTAAAAAGCTGACAGACTGCCCAGCTCCACCCACACTCTGACATCACTGATGAACATCCATTTCTTAAAGGTACATTGGAGCATCCACGATGCTGAGGACGTCGTGGATAGCACGTTTAGCGAGTTGGTCACACCGCAGGTGAAAGGTACTGAGGGAGATAGAAAATGGGTGACCAAAGGACAGAGCAAGAGTAGGAAGGCAATGCAGGTGTCCTCTGCGGTCATCTCCCTGCAAAACAGATAAACCGCTTTGGATACTGTTGAGGGAGATGGCTCACCAGGGGAAGGCAGCAGCAGCCAAGTTCATGGCACTGTGGCTGGCTCTGCTGCGCAGCTGGGCAGGAAGAAGAATGGCAGGGCTATAGTGATAGGAGACTCAATTGTAAGGGGAATAGACAGGCGGTTCTGCGGACGCAATCAAGACTCCAGGATGGTATGTTGCCTCCTTGGTGCAAGGGTCAAGGATGTCTCGGAGCGGCTGCAGGACATTCTGGGGGGGGAGGGTGAACAGCTAGCTGTCGTGGTGCACATAGGCACCAACGATATAGGTAAAAAACGGGACGAGTTCCTACAAGCTGAATTTAGGGAGTTAGGAGTTAAACTAAAAAGTAGGACCTCAAAGGTAGTAATCTCAGGATTGCTACCAGTGCCATGAGCTAGTCAGAGTAGGAATGTCAGGATAGAGAGGATGAATGCGTGGCTCGAGAGATGGTGCAAGAGGGAGGTATTCAAATTCCTGGGACATTGAAACCGGTTCTGGGGAGGTGGGACCAGTACAAACCAGACGGTCTGCACCTGGGCAGGGCTAGAACCGATGTGCTAGTGGGGGGGGGGGGGTTTGCTAGAGCTGTTGGGGAGAGTTTAAACTAATGTGACAGGGGGATGGGAACCGATGCAGGAAGTTGGAAGGTAGTAAAACAGGGACAGAAACAAAAGGCAGTAAGGGGGAAAGTGTAAGGCAGAGAAGCCATAGTCAAAAATCAAAAAGGGCCACAGTACAAGGTACAGTGACTGAGGGGAGCTCAGTGAATAGGACCAGGAATACTAAAAGGAATAAAACGGGAAGTGAAAACATTAATGGTAAGCGACGTGGCAGGTTGTTACATGAAGATATGGGTTCAACAACAAGGAAAATTAGGAGAAAGGTTAAGAGGAAATATAACTTAGGAGAGGTTACTGAACGAGGTATTAAGATTCAGAACAGAGGTAAAAAAGCCAACATAAGTGTACTTTACCTGAATGCTCGTAGTATTCGGAATAAGGTAAATGAGTTGATGGCGCAAATCATCGTGAATGACTATGATTTAGTGGCCATTACTGAAACACGGTTAAAGGATGGTCACAACAAGGAAAATTAGGAGAAAGGTTAAGAGGAAATATAACTTAGGAGAGGTTACTGAACGAGGTATTAAGATTCAGAACAGAGGTAAAAAAGCCAACATAAGTGTACTTTACCTGAATGCTCGTAGTATTCGGAATAAGGTAAATGAGTTGATGGCGCAAATCATCGTGAATGACTATGATTTAGTGGCCATTACTGAAACACGGTTAAAGGATGGTCACAACAAGGAAAATTAGGAGAAAGGTTAAGAGGAAATATAACTTAGGAGAGGTTACTGAACGAGGTATTAAGATTCAGAACAGAGGTAAAAAAGCCAACATAAGTGTACTTTACCTGAATGCTCGTAGTATTCGGAATAAGGTAAATGAGTTGATGGCGCAAATCATTAAACAAAGGAGATTACAATGGGATGAGAGAAGAACTAGCGAAGGTAGACTGGGAGCAAAGACTTTATGGTGAAACAGTTGAGGAACAGTGGAGAACCTTCCAAGTGATTTTTCACAGTGCTCAGCAAAGGTTTATACCAACAAAAAGGAAGGACGGTAAAAAGAGGGAAAATCGAACGTGGATATCTCAAGAAATAAGGGAGAGTATCAAATTGAAGGAAAAAAAATACAAAGTAGCAAAGATCAATGGGAGACGAGAGGACTGGGAAATCTTTAGGGGGCAACAGAAAGCTACTAAAAAAGCTATAAAGAAGAGTAAGATAGATTATGAGAGTAAACTTGCTCAGAATATAAAAACAGATAGTAAAGATTTCTACAAATATATAAAACAAAAAAGAGTGGCTAAGGTAAATATTGGTCCTTCAGAGGATGAGAAGGGAGATTTGATAATGGCTGAGGAACTGAACAGGTTTTTTGGGTCGGTCTTCACAGTGGAAGACACAAATAACATGCCAGTGACTGATGGAAATGAGGCTATGACAGGTGAGAACCTTGAGAGGATTGTTATCACCAAGGAGGTAGTGATGGGCAAGCTAATGGGGCTAAAGGTAGACAAGTCTCCTGGCCCTGATGGAATGCATCCCAGAGTGCTAATAGAGATGGCTAGGGAAATTGCAAAGGCACTAGTGATAATTTACCAAAATTCACTAGACTCTGGGGTGGTCCCGGCGGATTGGAAATTAGCAAACATGACACCACTGTTTAAAAAAGGAGGTAGGCAGAAAGCGGGTAATTATAGGCCAGTGAGCTTAACTTCGGTAGTAGGGAAGATGCTGGAATCTATCATCAAGGAAGAAATAGCGAGGCATCTGGATGGAAATTGTCCCATTGGGCAGACGCAGCATGGGTTCATAAAGGGCAGGTCGTGCCGAACTAATTTAGTGGAATTTTTTGAGGACATTAACAGTGCGGTAGTAACAGGGTGCCAATGGATGTGGTATATCTGGATTTCCAGAAAGCCTTTGACAAGGTGCCACACAAAAGGTTGCTGCATAAGATAAAGATGCATGGCATTAAGGGGAAAGTAGTAGCATGGATAGAGGATTGGTTAATTAATAGAAAGCAAAGTGGGGATTAATGGGTGTTTCTCTGGTTGGCAATCAGTAGCTAGTGGTGTCCCTCAGGGATCAGTGTTGGGCCCACAACAGTTCACAATTTACATAGATGATTTGGAGTTGGGGACCAAGGGCAATGTGTCCAAGTTTGCAGACGACACTAAGATAAGTGGTAAAGCAAAAAGTGCAGAGGATACTGGAAGTCTGCAGAGGCTAAGTGAATGGGCTAGGGTCTGGCAGATGGAATACAATGTTGACAAATATGAGGTTATCCATTTTGGTAGGAATAACATCAAAAGGGATTATTATTTAAATGATAAAATATTAAAACATGCTGCTGTGCAGAGAGACCTGAGTATGCTAGTGCATGAGTCGCAAAATGTTTTAAAAATAAAGATAGATAGTTTTTTGAAGAATAAAGGGATGAAGGGTTATGGTGTTCGGGCCGGAAAGTGGAGCTGAGTCCACAAAAGATCAGCCATGATCTCATTGAATGGTGGAGCAGGCTCGAGGGGCCAGATGGCCTACTCCTGCTCCTAGTTCTTATGTTCTTAAGCACCCATTTCTTAAAGGTACTCTCACATGACACATCCCCCCAAGAAAAAATAAATAAACCATCAACTTCAAGATGGTCTCATTTTTCACCTTTTCACTATCCTTTAAGAAATGCACACAGCAATTATACGTTTTCGTTTCAAAAAACTACACACACAAACAGGTATAATAATATAGTCCATTTTTATTTTGCTCGTCTTCCTCCAACTGAAATCCCTCTTGATTGACAGTCTCTTTGAACAAGAAGGTGTCTGCACGATCCATCCATTCCTCCACGCCTCGGCATGTCTCTTTAAAGTCAGATACTTTAGTTCAATCTGATCACAGAGTCCCTTGCAATTCTCCAACACTGGAGCATTGGTTATCACAGCTTTCAGGCAGTCAAATACCTGTTGAAACTCCGCTGTCCATTGAAATTTCCGACGTTTCTTCAGCAAGTCCATCAGTGGAGCAATCACGCTATAAAACCTTTGCACAAATGTTTTATCAAATTCACTCATGCCAAGAAATCGCATTATTTCCCTTTGTCTTGAGGGTCTTGAAAACTCCTCAATAACTGTTGGTTTCACATCCCGTGTGACCATTCGACTCTGTCCGATTGTATGGCCAAGGAAAGAGACTTGGGCTTTTCCAAATTCACTTTTGGCTAGGTTTATTACCAAACCCGCCTCCTGAAGTCAATCGAATAACTCCATCAGATGCTTCAAATGTTCTTTCCATGTCTGGCTGAAAATTACCAGATCGTCGATGTATACCGCACAATTGGGTAATCCTGAAACGACTTGGCTAGTTAACCATTGACATGTGGCTGGGGCGTTTTTCATGCCAAATGGCATAACTTTGAATTGGTATATACCATCTGGAGGCACAAAAGCTGAAATCTCTTTCGCCCTTTCGGATAAAGGTACCTGCCAGTAACCTTTAAGTAAATCCAATTTGGAAATAAAAGCTAATTGTCCTACTTGCTCAATGCAATCCTCCAACGTGGGATAGGATAAGAGTCCGTTTTTGTAACTGCATTAACCTTTCTTTAGTCCACACACAACCATTGGGTACCGCCTGGTTTAAGTACCATCACTATGGGTAAGCTCCATTGGCTGCAACCCACTCTAATTATGCCATTTTTAACCATACTCTCCATCTTTTTGTTAATCTGTGCCAATTGTAAAGGGTGAAGTCTATATGGATGTTGTTTGATTGGAACAGCATTTCCCACATCTGCATCACGTATAGCCATTTTAGTATTTCCCAATTTATCTCCACAAACTTGCCCATGTGATATCAATAAATCTTTCAGGTCAGTCCGTTTTTCCTCTGGAAGGTAACTCAACAATTTATCCCAATTTTAAGAACATCCTCGTTTTCCAATTTAATTTGAGGTATGTCAAATTCACAGTCATCTGGATTTGGTTCGTCACTTTGAGTTAGAATCATTAAAACCTCTTTTTTCTCTCCTTCCCTTTCAAAGTACCTTTTAAGCATACTCACATGACACACTCGGTGAGTCTTCCTTCTATCTGGTGTTTTTACCACATAATTCACCTCACTTAATTTCCTTTCAATCTGATAAGGTCCACAAAACCTTCCTTTTAAAGGTTCACCTACCACTGGTAACAACACTAAAACTTTATCTCCACTGGCAAAACTACGAACGTTCATCACATTTTGTGCAACTTTTAACTGTTGTCTAGCCAATTCACCTGATCTATTTAATCGTTCCCTAAAATTTGACACGTAATCCAATAATGCAAGTTCTGATTTCTCACTCACCAATTTTTCCTGAATCAATTTAAGTGGTCCTCTTACCTCATCACCAAAAATTAGTTCAAAAGGACAGAATTTGGTTGACTCATTAGGTGCATCCCTAATTGCAAACAGTACGAATGGAATTCCTTTATCCCAATCCTTTGGATAATCTTGACAATAAGCCCTCAACATTGTCTTTAATGTCTGATGCCACCTTTCTAATGCTCCCTGCGATTCTGGATGGTACGCAGTTGATTTAAATTGTTTTATTCCTAAGCTATCCATAACTTCTTTGAATAACCCGAAGGTAAAATTTGATCCTTGATCCGATTGTATTTCTGTGGGTAGTCCATATCTAGTAAAGAATTTAAGTAACTCCTCCACAATCTTTTTAGCTGTAATATTACGTACTGGAATGGCCTCTGGAAACCTAGTAGACATATCCATTATAGTCAAAAGATATTGATTCCCACTTTTCGTTTTCGGAAGCGGTCCTACGCAATCAATTAGGACCCTTGTAAAAGGTTCCTCAAATGCTGGAATGGGTATTAAGGGTGCTGGTTTTATCACTGCTTGAGGTTTTCCTATCACTTGACATGTGTGACATGATTGACAAAATTTAACTACATCATTATGTAGTCCAGGCCAATAAAAATGTTTCTGGATTTTAGCTTGAGTTTTCCTTATTCCCAAATGACCTCCCACTGGTACCTCATTTGCCACTCGCAACACCTCCTTTCTATACTGTACCGGCAATACTACTTGATGAACTTCTGCCCACTTTTCATCCGCCTGCATATGTAAAGGTCTCCATTTTCTCATCAAGACATCACTTTTACGGTAATATCACTCTGGTATACACTCAGATTCCTCTTCCGTATATGCTTTCTGATACATCCATTTTATTTCTATATCTTTCTGTTGTAACTCCGCCAATTTTCCTGAACTAAAAATATCCGCCTCATCCTCCACCTGTTCATTTCCAACCATCTGATCAAAAATCGTTTCTGATAATTGCACTTCACCTTTATCTCCACTCTCTGATTTCTCCTCTTGTTTTAACCTGTGACTTTGCGACCTTGTTACTACACAATCCAGAAAAATCCCAGGATATTCGTCCTTCAACACTTCAGTTGTCTGATTTTGCACTGGCTTATCAACCACAGTAGGCATCACTCCCACCTGCAATCCAGCTATATCATTACCCAAGATAAACTGTATTCTGGACAAGATAGTTTCTCAATTACTCCTACTACCACTTCACCACTCTTCACTGAACTTTCCAACCTTACCTTATATAATGGAACACTACTTCTCTCACCCTGAATCCCACATATTACCACCTTTTCTGGCAACATTCTTCCCAAACTACATAATTCCTCATCTCTTACCATTAAAGATTGACTAGCTCCCGTATCTCTTAAAATTGTGACTTCTTTACCTACTCCTCCTGATACACATGAGTAAACTTTACCCACACAAGTAAATTCTTTAAAGTGATCTGGCACCTTCTTATCAATCACCTCTTGATCAGGCTGTACAATCTTTTGCACCTCCTTCGCTTCACTTGGGCTTTCCTTTACCACTTTAACAAACCCCACTGTCTTATCCTGTTTTACCACATCAGCCTTCCCAGTGCTTTTCTTCAACCACCAACACTGTGACTTTACATGGCCTAGTTTATTACAGTGAAAACATTTGAAACTTTTCATGTCTCTTCCACCCTCCTGGATTTCTTTTTTAATCTGAGGTACACTCTCTTTATTGTCTCCCATCAGATCACCTTTACCTTTACCACTTGAGTATTTCTCATGTCCCCAGTTTCTGTCCCTCACAGGCTGAAAGTGATGTTGGAAACCAAACTTTGATTTATGAACTAATTCATAATCATCTGCCATTTCTGCTGCTCACCTCACAGTTTTAACCCTCTGCTCTTCCACATGAGTTCTCACTACATCAGGAATTGAATTTTTTAACTCCTCCAAAAGCATAATTTCTCTGACAGCTTCATGCGTTTTGTCTATTTTCAAAGCCCTTATCCACCTATCAAAATTACTCTGTTTGAGCCTTTCAAACTCTATGTAGGTGTGACAAAATTCTTTCCTTAAATTTCTAAACCTTTGTCTGCAGGCTTCAGGCACTAGTTCATATGCACCTAAGATGGATTTTTTCACCTCCCGATACCTCCTCCGGAGGTGATGCAAACACTTCACTGGTCCTACCTACCAGCTTTGTTTGAATCAGCAATACCCACATGTCCTGTGGCCATTTCATTTGTTTAGCTACCTTCTCAAATGAAATGAAAAAGGCTTCTACCTCCTTCTTGCCAAACCTTGGCAATGTTTGGACATATTTAAATAGACCCCCACCAAGCTTCGACTTTGACGCTCTTTCTCACTATCCTCATCACTATCATCCAACTGTACGTTTCCCTTTACGTCTGCCAATTTTAACTGACTGTCATGTTTCATGGCCATTTTCTGAAGTTCAAACTCTCTCTCTTTATCTTTTTCCCTGACCTGTATCTCTCTTTCTCTTTCTTTTTGTTCTGCTAGGGCTATTCTTCCTTTTCTCCTTTCTTCTCTCTCCTTTTCTTTTTCCTCTCTCTCTCTTTTTCCTCTCTTTCGTATTCAAGCTGCTTTAATTCTTTCTCATGTTCCATTTGTTTAATTTGTAACTGAATTTTTGCCATTTCCAATGCGTCAAACTGTATCTCAGGCAACTTTAAATGCTTAGCCACCGCCATTGTGACCTCATCTTTTCGCGTTTTGTCAGGTAATGTGAACTGCAATGTTTTTGCCAAATCTAAAAGTCTGCTTTTAGTCTCTGTCCGCAAGGTACTGCGCGTCACCGTCTCCACCCCCAGAAAACTCTGAGCCTCTGAAGTGGTATGGGGGGCACACAGTCCACTCTACAGGTGTGGCACAGCAGAAATGGAAAAATATTTTTTTAAAGCAAAACAATGTTTATTCCATGAACTCAAGTTAACCTTTTTAAAACATACAGTGAACATCTTAGCAACCATTAATTCAAATACAACCCCCAAAGAATACAACAATAAGTAATGCTTAATAACTTCCCAATTAACATCCAGAAGACAAAAGAAATACCTTTTAACAGAAGCACATTAGGTTTACATTCACTACTGAGAACATTTATAATTCTGAATTCACCAAATGATCAAGACATAGTCTTTTGATGGCAGAGAGAACAGCAGTACACCTGCTTGGTCTGGCTTCAGCTCCAACACTGAAAACAAAACTAAAACACACCCTGCAGCAAACAGCCTAAAACAAAAGTAAAAAGCTGACAGACAGCCCAGCTTCACCCACACTCTGACATCACTGATAAACACCCATTTCTTAAAGGTGCATTTCTTAAGCACCCATTTCTTAAAGGTACTCTCACGTAACAACTTATCTTCAGGGGTGTCGTTCAGGAGGGGCGGGCAGTCAGGGGACTCAGGCTGAGCTGCTGGGGCGCAGGTCGGGGTGTTTGTCAGGATGGATGTTGCGTGGCAAGACCTCCCTCAGTAGCTTTGAAAATCTTTCAACTCTCTTTCAGCATGTCAATTTCAAAGAGCTGTCAGTTGTAGTTGAAAGTCTTCCCTCTGATGAGTTGGAAACCTTTGATGTCTCTCCCAGCGTGTCAATTTCAAGGATCTGTCAGATAAAGGTAAAAATCTTCCCTCTGATGTGTTGGAAACCTTTGAAGTGCTTTTTTCACAATTTCATTCCGCTTTAAATGTTTCAAGTCTCTGGGCTTGCTGAGAAGCTTGAAAACTTTGAACTGCATTATTTGCACTCAATTCACAGTCCATTACCATTTACAACCTTCTTGATTGACAGGTACAGACTATTTCAAAGTAGGGATTAGCTTTGTTTGTTTGTTTTTATAGCTCTTCACAGTCCATTAATTCGGAACTGTTTCCTCTTTTGAGCAGATGTTGTTTCTAAGTTTTTTTCTGCTGGGGTTTCCTTTGTTCTGAAGTCCTTCCTGGAGCGATCAGTTGCTCTGTTTGACTGTTCATTTTCTGCTGGAGTTTTCTCTGTTCTGAGTACCTTCTGAGAAAGAACAGGTTCTCTGTCTGACTGCTTTTTTCATAGTGGGTCTTTTTCAACTTTTTATGCTAGAACAGCATTACTGTACTGGAGGTTGTTTTCAGCCCCTGAACACATTGGTACAACTCAAAAATTAAAGTCCAAGGGTTCCTCCATGAGAACCTTCTCATAGCCACCGTTTAATTCTCTGGATACATGTTTTGACCACCCCAGGGGGCTCAGAGGACTTTGGAGCCCCCAGGTGGTCAAGCACATAGTTGGACAGTGTCCGAGTTGCAACTGGAGAACAGGCTGTGGCGGCAGAATTTGAGAATTATGGGCTTGCCTGAGGGGGTGGAGGGCCCGAGGTTGACTGAGTACTTCATGAAGATGTTGGCAGAGTTGTTGGGGAGGGGGAAGTACCCTCCCGATATGAACTAGACAGGGCTCATCGGTCGCTCAGGCCCAAGCCGAAGACAAATGAGCTGCCAAGGGTGGTCATAATTTGTTTCCACAAATTCCGTGTCAAGGAGAAGGTCCTGAGTTGGGCAAAACAAAGGCGTGAGGTGCTGTGGGAAGGAGCTGGTATTCGTATATACCAAGACTTAACTGTGGAACTGGCAAGAAGGCAGGTGGCCGTTGGTCGGGCGGAGGCAACATTCTGCAGTAATGGTGTGAGGTTCGGCGTCATCTACACGGCGAAGTTGAGGGTGACCTATAATTTGAGGGACTTCTACTTTGAGACAGTAGAGACGGTGAAGGCGTTCGTGAAGGCTGAAGGACTCGGCTAAAAATGAGAGTTGGGGCTGAGGTTCGGTTCTGGACTGAAGGAGGAGGGGGTGAAATGTTGTACACAGCCTCATTTCTTGTTTCAGGATGTGTATTTGTTTTGTGTGTGTGAGGGGAACAGTTTGTTTTTTGGGTTGGTTGATGGGGAAGGGTGTACCCTCTGCTATGGGTTACAGTGGGTATGAGAATATTGAGCCTTGGGGTTATGGCAGTTTTCTGGGATGTGGATTTTGCACTGGTTTTGTTTGTTCGTCTTTATTCTCGGGGACTGGGTCATGGGGAGGAAATTGGGAGGAGGGGGCCTGGGCAGGGGCCTCCACCATAGCAAGCGAGGGTTGGCTACTGAACGGGTGTTTTTGAGGTTGGTTTGTTGTTGTTTTCTTTTTTTGTATGGTGGAATTATGAAAATATGACGAATAAAAATATTTTTAAAAAATAATAATATCAAGCAGAATCAACATAGTTTCATGAAGGGGAAATCGTGGGTGGGATTCTCTGATCCTGAGGCTAAGTGTTGACGCCGTCGTAAACGCCGTTGCATTTCACGACGGCGTCAACATGCCCTCAGGAGCAGCGATTCTGACCCCTACAGGGGGCCTGCACGGCACTGGAGCGACCCATGCCGCTCCAGCTGCTGATGCCAGTGTCAAATGGGCACCACGGGTCTGCGCATGTGCACTGCGACCGGCGCCAATGCGCGCATGCGCAGTTGCTCCCTTCTCCGCGCGGCCCCGATGTAACATGGCGTAGGGCTACAGGGACGGCGTGGAGCAAAAGAGGCCCCCAGCCCGAGAGGCTGGCCTGCCGATCGGTAGGCTCTGATTGCGGGGCAGGCCACAGCGGAGGCCCCCCCCCTCCCGTGGTCGGACCCCCCTCCCCCCCACCAGGCCACCCCCGGATGCATGCACGCCGAGGTCCCGCCGGGTGAGACCACACGTGGACGGCGCTGGTGGGTCTTGGATTTTTTGTGCGGACGCTTGGCCCATCCCAGGTGGAGAATCTCCGGAGGGGGGGGGGCGCTTAGAGCGGCCCCAACCGGCGCCGTGCCGACCGTGCCGGCGCCAATGGTGTCAATTCTCCACTCTCTGGAGGTCAGCGGACCGGCTCGGGGCAGCATCGCGCGATTCGCGCCCTGCCCGGCGATTCTCCGACTCGGCGTGGGCTGAGAGAATCCCGCCCCATGTCTGAGAAATTTACTCAAATTCTTTGAGGAGATATCAGCCAGGGTACAAAGAGGAGAACCACGTGATGTTGTACATTTGGATTTTCAAAAGGCATTTGTTAAGGTGCCACACAAAAGGCTACTACGCAGATAGGAGCTTATGGTGGTGGTAGCACGGTGGTGCAGTGGTTAGCACTGCAGCCTCACGGCGCCGGGTTCCCAGGTTCGATCCCGGCTCTGGGTCACTGTCCGTGTGGAGTTTGCACATTCTCCCCATGTTGCGTGGGTTTCGCCCCACAATCCAAAAGATGTGCAAAGTAGGTGGATTGGTCACGCTGAATTGCCCCATAATTGGACAAAATGAATTGGGCAGTCTAAAAAAAATCTTTTTTAAAATCGTGGTGGAGGTAATATTCTGGCATGGACAGGGGATTGGCTGACGAACAGGAAGCAGTGAGTTGCAATAAAGGAGTCTTTCTCAGGTTGGAGGGCAGTAACCAGTGGACTGCCACTCAGATCCGTATTGGGACCGCGACTCCACAATATATATTAATGATTTGGAGGAAGGAACAGAATGCACTTTGGCCAGATTTGTGGATGATACAAAGATGAGAGGGAAGTTTGGGGTGCCTCCCAGGCTATCGGGGGTTCCCAGGTACTGGGAGTCTCTGGCACTGCTGATGCCACCTGGGCACCTTGGCATTGTCACCCAGCTACCCTGGCAGTGCCACCCGGGCACCCTGGCTGCATCACCCGGGTGCAGCCCTGGCACTGCCAAAGTGTTCAGGTAGCACTTCCAGCCTGGCAGGGGCACTACTTGGATGCCAGGCTAGCGGTGCCCTGGACGTGGTCGGCAGCCCGGAGGAAAGGGAGATTGCTGGGTGGAATTCGGCCGTGTGCGAGGGAGTGAGATGCTGCTAAGTGACGATTCCCCGCGAAACATGTGCCAACCCCTATACCATCACCCTCACCACCACCCTCATTCCCACACCACCCTCACCCCCACACCACCCTCACCCCCACCTGTACCCCACACCATCCTCACCACCACCCACTGATGTGTTAGGCAGGTAGGTTCGATGTGGACTGCAATTGATGCAGGGAAGCTAGAAACGGACGTCTAGCATTGGAGTAGATCCAACACTTTTATTCAATGATAGAACTGATATACATATTCAGCTGTGGGTCGACACTATACTGAACTGACTGGAGATCTTGTTGTAGCCTGACCAGACTTACTAGCTACTGCATGGTGTTTGCACTTGCTAGCTCGTGGACTCTGACTGTCTCAGTGGCTGGGTTCCGAAAGAGCGGGAAACCTAGTGCCCTCTGGCTTTATAGTAGTAGTGTCCTGTCTGGTGATTGGCTGCACTGTGTTGTGTACTTACTGGTCATCATGTGTGTCAATCACTGCCTGTCTGCATCTCATAATATACATTAGTGGATATTATAACATCTCCCCTTTTTTGTTTCGATAAATAAATACTAAGGTGTGCATGCGTATATATGTATATATATATATATATATATGCCTGACTATTTACAAAAGGTGTCTAAATGAACGTATATAGATAGGAAGGTGTCGATAGTGCAGATACATTGCGAACGAAACAATATTTACAGAGGTTAAATCGATGAAGTCACAAAATGTACAAAAGTTCAGTCTGCAGATTCAGTCTTTGCGGTGGGTGACGAATTGTTGTCGATCGCCGCAGAGGTGGATCAGGAGCCGCCTGCACGTGGATAGGCGGGATCGCTGCCATCGCGGTGGTCGCATGGCCGGCAGGATTGCTGGTAGATCGGTGGCCTCGTGCCAGGGTACGTCCGGAGGAAGCATCGTAGGTGGCAGGGCACTTCGGTCAGGTAGCGGACGTGGAACTATTCGCAGTGCCTGTCTGCTGCGCCGTAGCAGGGAGCCATCAGCCATGTGTGTCATGATATTCAAACATACATCATAACACATACATAATGATAGACAGACCAACGGACCAATTAGCACACATAACACGACAGCCAATCACAGACAAGAGCAGACACAGTATAAGACAAGAAACACGACACTTCCTGGGCAGTCCATCTGGAGACAGCACAGGGCCAGGACCTCATTAGCAAGACACTTACACAGTCACAACGTGCTGAGTACCAAGTCAGATGTATATATAGTTGGATGGAATAAAACTGTGGTGTACCAATCGCAACCGTGTTGGCTCGTCTGTACCTCAGAGCACACAAACCTCATGATACCAGAAGTGAATCGATACCTACCGGCAAATCTGCCATCCTGAGCCATGGACACCCTCAACAAACCGCAGCCGTTGCAAGTCGCTGGGAACCTGGGCACCAATTGGAAGCTCTTCAAGCAGCGATTCGAACTCTTCATGCAAGCCAATGAAAAACAGGGCGCCTCGGACGAAACAAAGATTGCCATGCTCCTCACTACCGCAGATCAGCACGCCATCGATGTATACAACTCCTTGGTGTTCGCGGAAGGCGAGAACAAAGCTAAGTGTGACACGGTCCTCCTCAAGCTCGACAAGCACTTCAACGTTGAGGTCAACGAACGTTTTGAGAGGTATGTCTTTCAGCAGCGCCTGCAAGGTAAGGATAAGCTCTTTCAGTCCTTCCTGACGCACCTCCGCATACTAGCGCAGTCCTGCTGTTACGACACCACCTTAGAGTCCATATACCGGGACCAGATCGTTTTTGCCGTTGCCTCCAGTGGCCTACGCCAGCAGCTTCTAAAAATTAAAGGCCTGACCTTAGCATTTGCAGTTGAAGCCTGTGTCCTGCATGAGAATGCAACCAGCCTCTATGCCCAATTTCAGGCGGCCGAATCGGCACGGAGGGGGTCCCACGTGATTGAATCGGCAAGCCAGGCCGCCCACGAGGCCGAACGCATCCAGGCAATCGAGTTTCTCCCGGCCCGCGGCCCGGACGAGTGCGGCCGTTTCGCGCGCTTTTTAAGGCCTCCCGCGTTTGTGCACGGCAAAACCTACTGCAACACTGAGGGACGTGCTGCGCAGGCGCGCCCGACGCAAGACCGAACTGCGCATGCGCAGTGGCGTAACGAACGCCATGACGTCATGACGTGCGGCAACTGTGGAGCTGCACATTTAAAAGGGCAATGTCCTGCAAAAACCCGACAATGCCTACGCTGTGGCAAGATGGGCCACTACGCTGCCTACTATCGAGCGGCTCAACCTGTTGATCTTCCGCATCTCCGACAACCTCGCAGGAACGTGCGGACCATTCAGCCTCCACATCACGACATCCAAACCGACGACACAGATGACCAAGACGCCTTCCGGGTTGCGGTCATTGATGCGAACCGGGTCAACACCATCAATCCGGGCGATGAATGGAGTGCCACCCTAACGGTCAACCGATCGCCGATCACTTTCCGCCTGGACACTGGCGCCTCCGCCAACCTCATAGCATGGTCAGCCTTCTATGTCATGAAGGTCAGACCACCAATCCAGCCATCCCGGTGCAAGATGGTTGACTACAACGCGAACGTTATCCCGGCCATGGGATCCTGCCAGCTCCAGGTGACACACAAAACACACACGGCCACACTCTCGTTCGAGATAGTTGGCTCATCGAAGGACTCCCTGCTGGGCGCACAGGCATGTAAGGCTCTCCACCTTGTGCAACAAATTCTCTCTCTCTCTCCAGACGGCACGTCTGACTTCCCGGATGCAGAGTTCTACACACAGCTCCAATCGCCCACAACCAGGAGGCATTCGAAGGCATGGGAACACTGCCATACACCTACCGAATTTGCCTCAAACCGGACGCCATCCCGGTCGTTCACGCACCTCGCAGGGTTCCTGCGCCACTTAAAGACCGCCTCAAGCAGCAGCTGCAGGATCTCCAGGACCAAGGGGTCCTATCCAGGGTCACGGAGCCCACGCCATGGGTCAGCTCCATGGTGTGTGTCAAGAAGCCCTCTGACGAGCTCCGCATCTGTATTGACCCCAAAGACCTCAATAATAATATTATGAGGGAACATTATCCCATACCCAAACGGGAGGAGATCACCAGTGAAATGGCCCAGGCGAAGATATTCACGAAACTGGATGCTTCTAAAGGATTTTGGCAGATCAAACTTGACCCGTCCAGCCGAAAGCTATGTACCTTCAACACCCCTTTCGGCAGGTTCTGCTACAACTGGATGCCATTTGGCATCATCTCGGCATCCGAGGTCTTCCATAGAATCATGGAGCAGATGATGGAAGGCATCGAAGGGGTGCGCGTATCTGTGGACGATGTCATCATCTGGCCCACCACACCGCAGGAGCACAAACACCGTCTCCAACGCGTTTTTGCCCGCATACGGGAAAACGGCCTGCGCCTCAACCGAGCCAAGTGCTCCTTTGGCCAGACCGAGTTGAAGTTCCTGGGGGACCATATCTCCCGGTCAAGGGTCCGTCCGGATGCAGACAAGGTGAGCGCCATCACAGCCATGCCGCAGCCGGCCGACAAGAAGGCTGTCCTCCACTTCCTTGGCATGGTCAACTTCCTGGGGAAGTTCATTCCCAACCTTGCCTCCCACACAACGACTCTGCGCCACCTCGTCAGAAAATCCACAGAGTTCCAGTGGAAACACACACACCAGCTGGAATGGGAGGAGCTCAAACGCAAACTCACTACGGCACCAGTGTTGGCGTTTTTTGACACGTCTCGTGCCACCAAAATCTCAACTGATGCCAGCCAATCCGGCATTGGAGCAGTGCTCCTGCAGAGGGATGACACGGCATCATGGGCCCCAGTGGCCTATGCATCGCGGGCCATGACCCCCACAGAGCAGCGCTACGTGCAAATCGAAAAAGAATGCCTGGGCTTGCTAACCGGTTTAGACAAGTACGAAGTCTTACAACACCAGGTTAAAGTCCAACAGGTTTGTTTCGATGTCACTAGCTTTCGGAGCGCTGCTCCTTCCTCAGGTGAATGAAGAGGTCTGTTCCAGAAACACATATATAGACAAATTCAAAGATGCCAAACAATGCTAGGAATGCGAGCATTAGCAGGTGATTAAATCTTTACAGATCCAGAGATGGGGTAACCCCAGGTTAAAGAGGTGTGAATTGTCTCAAGCCAGGACAGTTGGTAGGATTTTGCAGGCCAGATGGTGGGGGATGAATGTAATTCGACATGAATCCCAGGTCCCGGTTGAGGCCACACTCATGTGTGCGGAACTTGGCTATAAGTTTCTGCTCGGCGATTCTGCGTTGTCGTGGGTCCTGAAGGCGACAACGCAGAATCGCCGAGCAGAAACTTATAGCCAAGTTCCGCACACATGAGTGCGGCCTCAACCGGGACCTGGGATTCATGTCACATTACATTCATCCCCCACCATCTGGCCTGCGAAATCCTACCAACTGTCCTGGCTTGAGACAATTCACACCTCTTTAACCTGGGGTTACCCCATCTCTGGATCTGTAAAGATTTAATCACCTGCTAATGCTCGCATTCCTAGCATTGTTTGGCATCTTTGAATTTGTCTATATATGTGTTTCTGGAACAGACCTCTTCATTCACCTGAGGAAGGAGCAGCGCTCCGAAAGCTAGTGACATCGAAACAAACCTGTTGGACTTTAACCTGGTGTTGTAAGACTTCGTACTGTGCTCACCCCAGTCCAACGCCGGCATCTCCACATCATGGTTTAGACAAGTTCCACGATTCCATAATAAACAAGGACCTGAACGAGATGACCCCTCGCCTCCAGCGCATCCTACTTAAACTCAGGATATACGACTTCCAACTGGTCTACAGGCCAGGGAAGGACCTCATCGTGGCGGATGCCCTATCCAGAGCAGTGAGCACGCCGCCAGATGCAGAGGGGTTCGTATGTCAGGTCGAGGCACAGGTGGCTTTTACAGCGGCAAATCTGCCGGCTGGCGACTCCAGTCTGGCCCGTATCCGCCGAGAAACTGCGGCCGACCCCCTTCTGCAGCGAGTGATGCGCCACATGACGGGAGGATGGCTCAATGGGCAGTGCCCGCAGTTCTGCAATGTACGAGACGACCTAGCCATCATTGATGGTGTCCTTCTGAAGCTGGACCGGATTGTGATTCCGCACAGCATGCGCCAGCTGGTTCTCGACCAACTGCACAAAGGCCACTTGGGGGTCAAGAAGTGCAGACGGAGGGCTCGAGGGGCGGTATACTGGCCGGGCATCAGTGACGATATTGCCAACATGGTGCTCAACTGTACAACCTGCCAAAGGCTTCAGCCTGCGCAACCTCCTGAGACGCTTCTGCCCCATGAGCTGGTGACGTCCCCCTGGGCGAAGGTGGGTGTCGACCTATTTCACGCGCTCGGCATGGACTATGACATCATAGTTGACTACTTCTCAAACTACCCAGAAGTCATACAGCTGCACGATTTGACGTTGTCTGCTGTCATCAGGGCCTGCAAAGGCACCTTTGCCCGCCACGGCATTCCGATGACTGTCATGTCGGACAATGGGCTCTGTTTTGCCAGCCATGAATGGTCGTCCTTTGCTGCTTCGTATGACTTCACACACGTGACGTCCAGCCCTCTGCATCCCCAGTCCAATGGAAAGGCGGAAAAGGGCGTTCACAAGCGGCTCCTCTGCAAGGCTGCTGCTGCCGGGTCGGACTTCTACCTCGCCCTGCTGGCCTATCGCTCGGCCCCACTAGCCACTGGTCTCTCACCAGCACAGCTGCTGATGGGTCGCGCCCTCAGAACCACTGTGCCTTCCATCCTGGCACCAACAATAGACCATGCTCCGGTACTGCATAGGATGCAACTGCAGTGCGATCGCCAGAAGAGATCGTATGACATACGGGCAACTGATCTTCCCTCCCTGGCCCCTGGAGACAACGTCCGCATCCACCTACCAGACGGTGGCTGGTCAGCACCTGCCGAAGTTCTCCGACGCGTGGCTCCCCGCTCGTTCCTGGTACGCATGCCGGATGGATCCGTGCGTAGGCGCAATTGCCGAGCCCTTCGCTTACTTCCACGCTCGCAACGGTACCCTACACAGACGCCGTGTCCTCCACTGGTTCCTGATAGCGACTTTGTGGAGCTGCCATATACCATGCCCCTTCTGTCGCCGCCCGTGGCCAGGCCCGCACCTCAGCCGGTGGTTCTCGACCCACCCTTGAGGCGGTCATAGAATCATAGAATCATAGAAGTTTACAGCATGGAAACAGGCCCTTCGGCCCAACCAGTCCATGCCGCCCAGTTTTTACCATTAAGCTAGTCCCAGTTGCCCGCACTTGGCCCATAACCCTCTATACCCATCTTACCCATGTAACTATCTAAATGCTTTTTTAAAAGACACAATTGTACCCGCCTCTACTACTACCTCTGGCAGCACATTCCAGACACTCACTACCCTCTGAGTGAAGAAATTGCCCCTCTGGGCCCTTCTGAATCTCTCCCCTCTCGCCTTAAACCTATGCCCTCTAGTTTTAGACTCCCCTACCTTTGGGAAAAGATGTTGACTATCTACCTTATCTATGCCCCTCATTATTTTATAGACCTCTATAAGATCACCCCTATGCCTCCTACGCTCCAGGGAAAAAAGTCCCAGTCTATCCAGCCTCTCCTTATAACTCAAACCATCAAGTCCCGGTAACATCCTAGTAAATCTTTTCTGCACTCTTTCTAGTTTAATAATATCCTTTCTATAATAGGGCGACCAGAACTGCACACAGTATTCCAAGTCTGGCCGTACCAATGTCTTGTACAACTTCAACAAGACGTCCCAACTCCTGTATTCAATGTTCTGACCAATGAAACCAAGCATGCCGAATGCCTTCTTCACCACCCTGTCCACCTGCGACTCCACCTTCAAGGAGCTATGAACCTGTACTCCTTGATCTCTTTGTTCTATAACTCTCCCCAACGCCATACCATTAACTGAGTAGGTCCTGGCCTGATTCGATCTGCCAAAATGCATCACCTCACATTTATCTAAATTAAACTCCATCTGCCATTCGTCGGCCCACTGGCCTAATTGATCAAGATCCCGTTGCAATCCTAGATAACCTTCTTCACTATCCACTGTGCCACCAATCTTGGTGTCATCTGCAAACTTATTAACCATGCCTCCTAAATTCTCATCCAAATCATTAATATAAATCACAAATAACAGTGGACCCAGCACCGATCCCTGAGGCACACCACTGGTCACAGGCCTCCAGTTTGAAAAACAACCCTCTACAACCACCCTCTGTCTTCTGTCGTCCAGCCAATTTTGAATCCAATTGGCAACCTCACCCTGGATCCCGTGAGCTTTAACCTTCTGCAACAACCTACCATGCGGTACCTTGTCAAAGGCTTTGCTAAAGTCCATGTAGACAACGTCTACTGCACTGCCCTCATCTACCTTCTTGGTCACCCCCTCAAAAAACTCAATCAAATTTGTGAGACATGATTTTCCACGCACAAAGCCATGCTGACTGCCCCGAATCAGTCCTTGCCTCTCTAAATGCTTGTAGATCCTGTCTCTCAGAATACCTTCTAGCAACTTATTTACTACAGACGTTAGGCTCACCGGTCTGTAGTTCCCAGGCTTTTCCCTGCTGCCCTTCTTAAACAAGGGCACAACATTCGCCACTCTCCAATCTTCAGGCACCTCACCTGTGGCTGCCGATGATTCAAATATCTCTGTTAGGGGACCCGCAATTTCCTCCCTAGCCTCCCTCAACATCCTGGGATACATTTCATCAGGTCCTGGGGATTTATCTACCTTGATGCGCTTTAAGACTTCCAGCACCTCCTCCTCTATAATATGCACACTTCTCAAGACATCACTATTTATTTCCCTTAGTTTCCTAACATCCATGCCTTTCTCCACCGTGAATACCGATGAGAAATATTCATTCAGGATCTCACCCAACTCTTGTGGCTCTGCACATAGATGTCCTTGTTGATCCTTAAGAGGCCCTACTCTGTCCCTAGTTACTCTTTTTGCCTTTATGTATCTGTAGAAGCTCTTTGGATTCTCCTTTGCATTATTTGCCAAAACAATTTCATGTCCCCTTTTTGCCCTCCTGATTTCCCTCTTAACTCTATTTCGACAATCTCTATACTCTTCAAGGGATCCACTTGATCCCAGTTGTTTATGTACGTCATATGCCTCCTTCTTTTTTTTGACCAGAGTCTCAATATCTCGAGTCATCCAGGGTTCCCTACTTCTACCAGCCTTGCCCTTCACTCTAAAGGGAATGTGCTTACCCTGAACCCTGGTTAACACATTTTTAAAAGCCTCCCATTTACCAGCCGTCCCTTTGCCTGCCAACAGTCTCCCCCAATCTACCTCTGAAGGTTCCTGTCTGATACCATCAAAATTGGCCTTGCCCCAATTAAGAATTTTAACTCTTGGGCCAGACCTATCATTCTCCATAGCTATCTTAAAACTAATGGAGTTATGGTCACTTGTCCCAAAGTGATTCCTCACTAACACTTCTGTCACTTGCCCTTCCTTGTTTCCCAAGGTGAGGTCAAGTTTTGCCCCCTCTCTAGTCGGTCCATCCACATACTGAATGAGAAATTCCTCCTGAATACACTCAACAAATTTCCCTCCATCCAGGCCCCTAATGCTATGGCTGTCCCAGTCAATGTTGGGAAAGTTAAAGTCCCCTACTATTACCACCCTATTATTCTTGCAGCTATCTGTAATCTCCTTACATATTTGCTCCTCAATTTCCCGCTGACTATTTGGGGGCCTGTAGTACAGTCCTATCAAGGTGATCTCTCCCTTCTTATTTTTCAGTTCCACCCATATAGACTCAGTGGGCGAACCCTCGGATATATCCCCTCTAAGTACTGCCGTGATGTTCTCCCGAATCCAAAACGCCACTCCCCCTCCTCTCTTACCTCCTGTTCTATCCTTTCTATAGCATCTGTACCCCGGAACATTGACCTGCTATCCTGCCCCTCCCTTAGCCATGTTTCAGTCATAGCTATAATATCCCAGTCCCATGTGCCCATCCATGCCCTGAGTTCATCCGCTTTGCCCGTCAGGCCCCTTGCATTGAAATAAATGCAGTTTAATGTAGACTTTCCTTGCTCTCTGCCCTGCTTTCTCTGGTCATGCTTTACACACTCTCCCTTCCTGCCTTTTGTTTCCGTCCCCACTGACTTCCTACATCGGTTCCCATCCCCCTGCCACATTAGTTTAAACCCTCCCCAACTGCACTAGCAAACACACCCCCGAGAACATTGGTTCCGGTCCCACCCAGATGCAGACCGTCCGATTTGTACAGGTCTCACCTCCCCCAGAACCGGTCCCAATGTCCCAGGAATTTGAAACCCTCCCTCTTGCACCATCTCTCAAGCCACGTATTCATCCTAGCTATCCTGTCATTCCAACTCTGACTATCACGTGGCACTGGTAGCAATCCTGAGATTACTACCTTTGAGGTCCTACTTTTTAGTTTAACTCCTAACTCCCTAAATTCAGCTTGTAGGACCTCATCCCGTTTTTTACCTATATCGTTGGTGCCTATATGCACCACAACAGCTGGCTGTTCACCCTCCCCCTCCAGAATGCCCTGCAGCCGCTCCGAGACATCCTTGACCCTTGCACCAGGGAGGCAACATACCAACCTGGATTCTCGTTTGCGTCCGCAGAAACGCCTGTCTATTCCCCTTACAATTGAATCCCCTATCACTATAGCTCTGCCACTCTTTTTCCCGCCCTTCTGTGCAGCAGAGCCAGCCACGGTGCCATGAACCTGGCTGCTGCCACCTTCCCCTGGTGAGCCATCTCCCCCAACAGTTTCCAAAACGGTAAATCTGTTTTGGAGGGAGATGACCGCAGGGGATCCCTGCACTGCCTTCCTACTCTTCCTCTGTCTGTTGGTCACCCATTCCCTATCTGCCTCAATAATTTTAATCTGCGGTGTGACCAACTCACTGAATGTGCTATCCACAACTTCCTCAGCATCGCGGATGCTCCAAAGTGAGTCCATCCGCAGCTCCAGAGCCGTCAAGCGGTCTAACAGGAGCTGCAGTTGGACACACTTCTTGCAGATGAAGGAGTCAGGGACACCAGAAGGGTCCCTGAATTGCCACATCTCACAAGAGGAGCATGACACGGGTCTGAGCTCTCCTGCCATGACTTAAACCTGAAGTTAAATTTGAACTACACTACACAGCTAAGAGAACGTCAAAAAGAGAAAAGATAAAAAAATCACTTACCAGTCACAAGCCAATCACTTACCTGCTGGCTGTGATGTAATTGCTCCCGACACTCCCTCACAGGTCTGCTTCTCTGCACCTCCTTGAGATGAGCACCAAATTCCCTTAACCAGTTAATTAATTTACTTAATCAATTGTTTTTTTGGGGGGGAAACTTAACCCCAAACACCAAACTCCAAAAAAAAACACAGCCCTCACTCACCTCTTACCCGAACTCAGCCTTACCCAAACTCAGATACACTCTGTTTGCTTCCAGCACTCTGCTTCTAAAGGCACTTCAGCCACACCTTTTGTATCCTTCCTGATTTACAGTCAGCCAATAGGCCTGTTCCGAAACTGATCTCCCGAAACTAACAGCTGACCTGCAAGGTAAGCAGGTTCTTAAACAGTACTTACCTCTCCCAGGCCGCAAACTTTTAAACTCTCCGCTCTGACTCGCAGCTCCCGTGCTTTTTAAATCTCCCGCGCTGTTTTCAATGTCCCGGCTCTCTCTCTCTCCCGCTCCCAGCTGACCTGCAAGGTAAGGAGGTTGTTAAACAGTCGTAAGGAGGTTGTTCGGTCAACCCGAATTCGTCGGCCACCTACTAGACTGGACTTATGAGACTGTTCACACGTCAAACTTTATCAACTACTGTTTTGTAACATGTCACTGTTTTATCGTTCCAGGCCTCGTTTGATCGTTCCAAATTTCAACGTTGTTCTTTTGTTATGGTACAACCTCGTTTGCATGTCACACCTGACATCGCCCCTTGTATATAGTTAAGCCCCATGTACATGATGTAAATATTACGCACACACACCTTTAGCTGCACTCAGGACACATTTATATTTATAACCACGTAGGCACATAATCTTGTAAAAAAAGGGGGGATGTCATGATATTCAAACATACATCATAACACATACATAATGATAGACAGACCAACGGACCAATTAGCACACATAACACGACAGCCAATCACAGACAAGAGCAGACACAGTATAAGACAAGAAACACGACACTTCCTGGGCAGTCCATCTGGATACAGCACAGGGCCAGGACCTCATTAGCAAGACACTCACACAGTCACAACGTGCTGAGTACCAAGTCAGATGTATATATAGTTGGATGGAATAAAACTGCGTTGTACCAATCGCAACCGTGTTGGCTCGTCTGTACCTCAGAGCACCCAACACCTCAATGCGGACAAGACCATAAGACATAGGAGCGGAAGTAAGGCCATTCGGCCCATCGAGTCCACTCCACCATTCAATCATGGCTGATTTCAACCCCATTTACCTGCTCTCTCTCCATAGCCCTTAATTCCTCGAGAAATCAAGAATTTATCAACTTCTGTCTTAAAGACACTCAACGTCCTGGCCTCCACCGCCCTCTGTGGCAATGAATTCCACAGGCCCATCACTCTCTGGCTGAAGAAATTTCTCCTCATCTCTGTTCTAAAGTGACTCCCTTTTATTCTAAGGCTGTGCCCCCGGATCCTAGTCTCCCCTGCTAATGGAAACAACTTCCCTACGTCCACCCTATCTAAGCCATTCATTATCTTGTAAGTTTCTATTAGATCTCCCCTCAACATCCTAAACTCCAATGAATATAATCCCAGGATCCTCAGACGTTCATCGTATGTTAGGCCTACCATTCCTGGGATCATCCGTGTGAATCTCCGCTGGAGCGCTCCAGTGCCAGTATGCCCTTCTGAGGTGTGGGGCCCAAAATTGCTCACAGTATTCTAAATGGGGCCTAACTAGTGCTTTATAAAGCTTCAGAAGCACATCCCTGCTTTTATATTCCAAGCCTCTTGAGATAAATGACAACATTGCATTTGCTTTCTTAATTACGGACTCAACCTGCAAATTTACCTTTAGAGAATCCTTGACTAGGACTCCCACGTCCCTTTGCACTTCAGCATTATGAATTTTGTCACCGTTTAGAAAATAGTCCATGCCTCTATTCTTTTTTCCAAAGTACAAGACCTCGCATTTGCCCACGTTGAATTTAATCAGCCATTTCTTGGACCACTCTCCTAAACTGTCTAAATCTTTCTGCAGCCTCCCCACCTCCTCAATACTACCTGCCCCTCCATCTATCTTTGTATCATCAGCAAACTTAGCCAAAATGCCCCCAGTCCCGTCATCTAGATCGTTAATATATAAAGAGAACAGCTGTGGCCCCAACACTGAACCCTGCGGGACACCACTCGTCACCGGTTGCCATTCCGAAAAAGAACCTTTTATCCCAACTCTCTGCCTCCTGCCTGACAGCCAATCGTCAATCCATGTTAGTACCTTGCCTCGAATACCATGGGCCCTTATTTTACTCAGCAGTCTCCCGTGAGGCACCTTATCAAAGGCCTTTTGGAAGTCAAGATAGATAACATCCATTGGCTCTCCTTGGTCTAACCTATTTATTATCTCTTCAAAGAACTCTGACAGGTTTGTCAGGCACGACCTCCCCTTACTAAATCCATGCTGACTTGTCCTAATCCGACCCTGCACTTCCAAGAATTTAGAAATCTCATCCTTAATGATGGATTCTAGAATCTTGCCAACAACTGAGGTTAGGCTAATTGGCCTATAATTTTCCATCTTTTTTCTTGTTCCCTTCTTGAACAGGGTGGTTACAACAGCGATTTTCCAATCCTCTGGGACTTTCCCTGACTCCAGTGACTTTTGAAAGATCATAACTAACGCCTCCACTATTTCTTCAGCTATCTCCTTTAGAACTCTAGGATGTAGCCCATCTGGGCCCAGAGATTTATCAATTTTTAGACCTCTTAGTTTCTCTAGCACTTTCTCCTTTGTGACAAGGAACGACCTTGGGGCCACTTATTTGATCACAACAGCTGTGGCTGACCAGCCGCCCTCAAGCAACTGGACACGAACATGATCAGTTGGGGCCAGCTCGGGTAGATCCATGGCATGAGCATCGTATGTGGCCTGTTGGGCCCGTGACTACTGCATTTTCTGTAAGACCATGAGATGGTCAAGGTCTGGAACATGAATGGCTGGAACTGTGGTCCTCAGAGTGCGATTCATGAGCATCTGCGCTGGAGACAACCCAGTGGACAGTGGGGTTGCCCTGTATGCCAGGTTGAAGTCGGAGCCTGAGTCTGCAGCTTTGCACAGCAACCGCTTTACAATATGGACCCCTTTCTCGGCCTTCCCGTTTGATTGCGGGTAGTGGGGACTGGAGGTTTCATGACGGAAGTTGTAGGACTGTGCAAAATCAGACCATTCCTGGCTGTAAAAGCAAGGACCGTTGTCGCTCTTTGCCGTGAGCGGAATCCCATGCCTGCCGAACGTTTATTTGCAGGCTTTGATTACCATCTTCGACGTGAGGTCGGACAGTTTCACCACTTCTGTGTAACTGGAGAAGTAGTCGACCAGGAGTACGTAGTCACGCCCCTTGGCGTGGAAAAGGTCTACACCTACTTTGGACCATGGAGAGGTCACGATCTCGTGCTGTTGCAGCGTTTCCTTGGGTTGAGCTGGTTGAAACTTCTGACAGGTAGGGCAGTTGAGGACTGTGTCAGCAATGTCCTGGCTGATGCCTGGCCAATAGACCGCCTCCCGAGCTCTGGGTCAGCATTGCTTGACCCCAAGGTGACCCTCATGGAGTTGGCCCAGCACCATAGCCCGCATGCTCTGAGGAATTACGATCCTGTCAAGTTTAAGAAGTATTCTGTCCACCACCGTCAGGTCGTCTTTTACGTTATAGAACTGGGGCATTGTTCCTTCGGCCAGCCATTGGTAAGGTCAGCATCACATGCTGCAGCAGAGGATCCTTGGCCGTCTCCTCACGAATCTGGACCACCCGTTCGTCAGAGGCCGGAAGGTTGGTGACACATAACTGCACTTGCGCTTCTATGTGGCAGATGAAGTCACTTTGTTTCCATGGTGTGGTAATGGACCTGGATAGGGCATCTGCAACAATCAGCTCTTTGCCTGGCGTGTAGACAAGTTCAAAATCGTAGCGGCGTAGCTTAAGAAGAATTCGCTGTAACCGAGGAGTCATGTCATTTAAATCCTTCTGGATTATATGGATCGAGGCCTGTGGTCCGTTTCTACCGTGAATTTTGGCAGGCCATAAACGTAGCCATGAAACTTGACTATCCCTGTCAGGAGGCCCAGACACTCCTTCTCAATCTGAGCGTACCGTTGCTCAGTGAGCGGCATGGCCCTGGAGGCATACGCCACTGGAACCCAGGACGAGGAGTCATCTCGCTGAAGGAGCACCGCCCCAATGCCGTCCTGGCTTGCATCAGTCGATATCTTGGTTTCCTTGGTTGGGTCGAAGAATGCTAGAACCTGGGCTGTGGTGAGCTTTGCTTTCAGCTCATGCCATTCCTCTTCATGCGTGGGCAGCCACTGGAATTCCGTCGACTTCTTGACGAGATGGCGGAGGGCCGTGGTGTGGAATGCCATATTGGGGATGAATTTCCCGAGGAAGTTGACCATCCCGAGGAAGCGGAGGACCGCCTTCTTGTCCTTCGGGGTCTTCATGGCGTTGATCGCCGAGACCTTGTCGGCATCTGGCCGCACGCCCTGCTATGAGATGTGGTCACCCAGGAACTTAATATCCGATTGACCAAATCAGTACTTGGCCCTGTTGAGCTGGAGACCATGTTCATGAATTCTCTGGAATGCTTTCTTGAGGCAAGCGATGTGTTCCTGGGGCGTTGTGGACCAGATAATTACATCGTCAACGTATACTCGCACCCCCTCGATGCCCTCCATCATCTGCTCCATGATGCGGTGAAATACTTCGAAGGCAGATATGATCCCAAAAGGCATCCGGTTGTCGCAGTAGCGACCGGACAGGGTGTTGAACGTGCACAGCTTGCGACAGGACGCGTCCAGCTGTATTTGCCAAAAACCCTTGGAGGCGTCCAGCTTAGTAAAGAATTTGGCATGAGCCATCTCACTGGTCAACTCTTCACGTTTTGGTATCGGGTAATGCTCCCGCCATGATGTTGCGGTTTAGATCCTTCGGGTCAATGAAAATGCGAAGCTCCCCTGACGGCTTCTTTACGCAGACCATGGAGCTGACCCAGTCTGTTGGCTCTGTGACCTTCGATATGATGCCCTGGTCTTGGAGGTCCTGTAATTGCTTCTTCAGACAATCCTTGAGGGGTGCCGGCACCCGGTGTGGTGCATGAATTACAGGGGTGGCGTTCGGCTTGAGCAGCATTTTATATCGGTATGGGAGCGTGTCCATTCCATCGAATACGCTGTGGTACTGTGTGATAATGTCATCTATGTCGGCTTGCAAGTTTCCATCCGGCGAGGCCGTCGCCGGTGATGATGACATGGTGTGGACTCACTGAACCAGGTTCAGGAGCTTGCAGGCTCGAGCACCGAGCAGGGACGCTCTGTCACGCCCGACGATTTCAAACCTCAGTGTTGCCTTGATCGCCTTGTTGGATACCCCTAGTAGACAGGAGCCACTGGCAGGTATGGCATTGCCATTGTAGTCAAGGAATTGGCAGGCCGGTGGAAGATTGCTTGGTCTGGCACGGATGGTGTCGAGGTCGGATTTTGAGATGAGGCTCGCTGATGCGCCGGTGTCCAGTTTAAATCGGATGCGAGCCTTGTTAACTGTGAGGACAGCACACCACTCTTCGTCGGGATCCACACTGAGGATCGAGAGGCGTTTCGCCGTTGTGGTGGAAGGCAGCACATGTGTAGTAATGATGCCCACCCAGTATGGGGACTTGATGCACTCAGCATCAGGGTCTGTTGGGCAGTCGGGATTGGAATCTGGCATGCCTTGTTGTATTGAGCGGACAATTCTGCGCCGCAGCTGGGATCGCTGGCTGTTGATAACATGTATTGATTCAACAGTGGATGATTATCATAGAATTTACAGTGCCGAAGGAGGCCATTCGGCCCATCGAGTCTGCACCAGCTCTTGGAAAGAGCACCCTTCCCAAAGTCAACACCTCCACCCTATCCCCATAACCCAGTAACCCCACCCAACACAAAGGACAATTTTGGACACTAAGGGCAATTTATCATGGCCAATCCACCTAACCTTCACATCTTTGGACTGTGGGAGGAAACCGGAGCACACGGAGGAAACCCACGCACACACGGGGAGGATGTGCAGACTCCGCACAGACAGTGACCCAAGCCGGAATCGAACCTGGGACCCTGGAGCTGTGAAGCAATTGTGCTATCCACAATGCTACCGTGCTGCCCACGGTGGAGCAGATCTGCAAAGGGCTGCGTAGTGGCCAAGCTTGCCACACTGTAGACACCGGCGTCCTTTTGCCGGACATTGCCGCTTTAAATGGGTGGACTCACAATTCGGACACGTCATGACACCGTCGTCAGCACGTTCCGCGTGCCATTGCGCATGCGCATTGCGGTCGGTCGACGTACACACCTGCGCAGTCGGATTGTCGGGTTCGCCGTCCATTCCGCCGTGGCGCGCATGCGCAGGGACCCGGGAAAAGCGCGTGAAACGGCCACTCTCCTTGATTGCCAGGCCCTGCATTTGTGCAATGGCCTCCACCCGTTCCGCCTCGTGGGAGGCCAGCTTTGCAGTTTTTGCTGCCCTGATATGGGGGAAACGATTCTTAGCATGCTCATGGACAACGCACGTCTCAATAGCGACAGAGATGGTCAACTGTTTGACTTTCAGGAGCTGCTGCCGAAGGGAGTCGGAGTGGACCCCGAAAACAATCTGATCTCGGATCATGGAATCAGCCGTCGAGTCATAGTTATGTGACTGCGCTGTGATGCGGAGATGGGTCACGAAGGACTGAAAAGGTTCATCCTTCCCCTGAAGCCTCTGCTGGAAAATGTACCATTCAAAGCTCTCATTCACCTCAATGTCGCAGTGGCTGTCAAACTTCAGCAGGACTGTTTTGAATTTTGTTTTGTCTTCGCCGTCAGCGAACATAAGGGAGTTGTAGATGTGGGTGGCGTGGTCCCCTGCGGTGGAGAGAAATAGCGCGATCTTCCTGGCACCCGATGCTGCTTCGAGGTCGGAGGCTTCGATGTACAAGAGGAACTTTTGCTTGAAAATTTTCCAGTTGGCGCCGAGGTTGCCGGAGATGCGGAGCTGCGGAGGAGGCTGGATGTTTTCCATTTCACCGGATGGCTGCTTGCTGGGCAATGCTGATTCACTCGAAGTAGGTCCGTCAAGATCAATATAACTCTGGTACCATGATGTGTTAGGCAGGTAGGTTCAATGTGGACTGCACTCGATGCAGGGAAGCTAGAAACAGACGTCTAACACTGGAGAAGATCCAACACTGTTTTATTCAACGATAGAACTGATATACATATTCAGCTGTGGGTCGGCACTATATTGAACTGACTGGAGACCTTGTAGTAGCCTGACCAGACTTAATAGCTACCGCATGGTGTTTGCACTTGCTAGCTCGTGGACTCGACTGTCTCAGTGGCTGGGTCCCGAGAGAGTGGTAAACCTAGTGCCCTCTGGCTTAAAAGTGGTTGTGTCCTGTCTGGTGATTGGCTGCACTGTGTTGTGTGCTTACTGGTCATCCTGTGTGTCAATCACTGCCTGTCTGCATCTCATTATATACATGAGTGGATAATATGACACCCACACCACCCTCACCCCCATCCTCACCCTCACCTGACACTACCTTCACCCCCACACCACCTTCACCCCAACTTCACCCCACACCACCCTCACCTCCACATCACCCTCATCCCCACCATCACCATTCAGGCCCGGTTGTTCCAGAAGACAGCCAGCAGAAGACGATTCCTGACATGTTCGAGATGCCCACCTCGGCTGGAGGTTGGCTCCCAGTCAGCAGGGGTTATCCACTGCGGCCGTGGCTGATGACACCTATCCGGAGGCCACAGACCGATTCGGAAACCCGCTCCAATGGTGCCCATGCAGCGATTAGGAGCGTGATCGAGCGGTGCTTCGGCCTACTGAAGATGCAGTTCAGGAGGTACCCTCCAGTATGATGCTGAGAGGATAGACTGCATTGCGGCGGCCTGCTGCGTCCTCCACAACATCGCGCAGCAGAGGGGCGACGTGCTGGAGGAGGATGATGAATGGCAGGCCTCCTCCGACGAGGATGCGGAGAAGCGGGAAGGTGGGCAGGACATGGGACCCAGGCAGGTTCGGGAGGCTGCACAACGGCCTGGGCCAATGCATACGGGATGCTCTGATCGCCTCTTGGTTCACTGACTGGGAGAGGGGGGGCACTAGCCAGGAGCACGGACAACGCATCCCCTCAACCCTGCCCAGGCCTGGCCACCCCCGTCTGCACCCCTCCGTGATACATTTCTGTCGCACTACAGGGTGTGGGCCCTGGGTTGGCAGTAACACCGGGTCTGGCCTAGGGTATGGAGGATGATGACAACCCGCTTTGTGATGATCTCTGGTGCTCTGCATAGGTTGACAATGTCTGATTCCTGCCCATGGTTGCACCACCTCTGTGATGAGCTCTGGTGCTCTGCATCGTTTGGCAATGTCTGACTTCTGCCCACAGTTGCACCATCCACCTGGGTGATCCATGCATACGAGCTGGCTATTTCATCACACGGTCTCATTGGATCCCTGGGGTAACAGTGGTGGGGACGATCATGTTTGGGGGGTGGGTAAGGGTGGGGAGCGAGGAAGGAGAGCCCTGGCCACCCACAATATCCACCGATTCCCCCCAAAAACACCCTTCCCCCCCCCCTCTCTGGCATCCTAGACTAGCCCACCCCTCACACCCATCTGACAGAGCACCGAGGCAGGTTGCAATAGTGTGAACAGGTTTTTACTGTGACAAAGTATATACAGATTTGAGCCCTAGGCCATATCACTAAACTGAGCCCTGTACCCGTGCCAACTTAACGTGTCTAACTTTCTGGCCTTATGGGCCCTAACGCTATGCCTAGGTGGATCCCCAAACGGTACAGCAGGAGTGGAGGCAGCTTGCTGTGATTCCCGCCTTCTGGGGCGACCAGGCTTGGATTGGCCCAGCTGCTCGAGTGTCCCAGGTGGCGTGCTGCTGCCCTGGGGGGAGGGAGTCCGAGATGCTGCAGTGTTCTGGCACCTTCCCTACGGGAATCGCCCTCATGGGCCCCATCACCTCATCCTCCTTCGGGGTGCCTGATGGCCTGGGATGGGGAAGCGAGCGGTGCTAACCCCTGAGGCTCCCCACCACCTTTTGCGTCCAGTTGTGGAGGCCAGCTCTGGTCTCGACCAGTCTGCATGCTCTCGGCTATGGAGCACAGGA
The DNA here is from genome assembly GCF_047496885.1 of Scyliorhinus torazame. Lineage (NCBI taxonomy): Eukaryota > Metazoa > Chordata > Chondrichthyes > Carcharhiniformes > Scyliorhinidae > Scyliorhinus > Scyliorhinus torazame. The sequence continues at coordinate 261,862,075 of NC_092711.1, forward strand.
CCATGTCCGTCTGGGACTGCGCCACGTCACCCATTGACTGTGCCACCATTTTCTGGGTCTATGTCACATCAGTCAGTGACCGCGTCATCTCCCTCTGGGATTGGGCCTCCTCCCTCTGTGTCTGTGCCACGCTGGCCAGCACCTGGGCAATGCTGTTGACGTTCCCAGCCATGGCAAGCTGTTACTGGGCCATGCTCAGAAGCGCCGTTGCAATGACCAGGTGGCTCTGGCACATGGCTGCCTGTGAGGCGGTAACCATGTCCTGGACCTCGGCCAGCACCTGGACAGATTGGCCTCAGGCCTTGGACATGCTGATCTATAGCCAAAACCATCGCCCCCAATGCCTCCACTACGGATGCCACACGTGCGGTGTTGGTCTAGGTGGCACGCATGGTCGGCACCACCTCCTTCCTCCTGCACATGGTTGGACTCCTCCAACTTAATCTGCGAAACACTTCATCAGAGACTGTCATTTTAGTTCCTTCCCTCCCTCACCAGCTCCTCCCTTACTCTGCCTCTCTACTTTCTTAAAAGCTGTTACATCTCTGATGTTTTCCAGCTCTGAAACTTGAACTCTTTCTTTTTCTCCAAATGTTGCCGGACCCACTAAGCATGTCCTGCGTTTCTGGTTTATTTAAAATGGTTCACACCAGGCTTATGGTAGTGTCAAGATGACGAACAAGTGGAGCCTACAGATGGAGCTTTGAAGCATATTGAAAATAACTGCAAGAACTGCAGAAGAAGCCAATTAATTGATTCCACTTTCTCCAATTAATTTCTGCCAAATTGGCAGCTACGGACTGCCGGGCATATTAGGGGAGAGGGCATCATTGGTGGTTGGGGGTGGGGGGTTGAAGAGCAGGGGGGGGATCTGGAACAAGAGATAGAGGGAACTCATTTCCAGGTTAGCAATGAATGTTGAACTCAAAAACAGGGTACAACAGCAACCAATTTCTATTTAGTTTTGCAACATTTATATTTTTTATTTATTATTTGTACTGTTGAGATGTACCATAAAACTAGAAATATTATTTTTGTGAAAGAACTGCTGAAGGTGCAATTGCCATTGTAAAAAAACACTTAGGACCAAATGAACAGATTTGTTTTTGGATGGTATGCGTTTCCATCAAATTGTATTGCCACTCATCACAAATATGTTTGATTTACTGATTCACACCTCCAACAACAGTCATATTCAAATACTTTTAAGGGTGGGGTGGTGTGGGTGGCCCAACATAATATCCAACAGCTTTCACATGGGTTTCCTGACTTGAATCTTAATATTCCTAATGTTTTAATATTGGTGCAACCTTTTTTAATTGGTGAGACTCTCAACTATATTCAGGAAGCTTCCTTGTCCCTGATTAGTGAGATTCACAAAACTGTCTGTTCGCACCCCATCTCCACTAACCTTCATCTTACTGCTAAAATAAGTTCTAACTACCATCTCCTAATGTATTTTGAAAATGTTGCGGCATGGTTAATGAGCTCAAAAATACATTTTTGCATTCAGCTTTGTAAACATTAATGATTTGAACTACTTTTCAATAATTAACTGCTGAAATGTCATTGTCAAATTCTGAATGATCATCACGCTTCCTGAGTTAATGAGTAACTTGGAAGAATAAATTACCAACCACTACAGATGATGTCACCCTCCCTTCTGAACAATCTTTATCTTTGTGTCGAAGCTAAAAAGCATCCCAGCAGTAACAAGGATTTGTGAGTTTTCAGTATGACATCATCTATTCCACTGGAACTTTCTAAACTGTCTATTTCTTAATGGTTGAGTTTTGGCGTGCAATTATCTCACAATGCAAACTTGGAAAATTCTGGAATAACATCCAATCTATATCACTTGAAGGCTAAAAGAACTAACTGTCACAGATGTTCAATATTCTCACATCTTGGGCGGGCAGTGGGTGCAGGGAATCTCATTTATCAGGAAAAAGGAAGCTTGATGTAATTCTCCCTAATCAAGACAGGCCAGCCCAAATTAAATCTTTAGGAATATTAGGATTCAGGTCAGGGAGGGCATGGGAAAGCTTTAGGAAATGATGGTGGACCACCCACAACAGCATGAAGTCTGAAACATTTTTGGGTTTGGACCGTATTTGCATTGGATTGGCAAGAGTGTTGAATGAATGTTATGAGCAGCTCACTGATTTTGGGGGGAACAGGAAACCTGGCAGCTCCACAGTGGAGCCAAGCTAGAAGAAAACTTGAAAAGAGGATCATAATACTTCTGTGTGACCAAAAGGAGCATTATTATCCTAAAATATACTCATTATCATTATTAGTGGCTGTTTTGTGAACATAAGAAATAGGAGCAACAGTAGGCCTCCTCCACCAGTTAACAAGATTATGTCTGACCTATCTTAGCAACACCTTTGTGCATTATTCCCATATCCCTTAATTCGCTTAGTACCCCCAAATCCATTGAAACAACTTCTGATGGTCCTTAAATGAAAGTCACTCAATGCCTAGCACCAATATGTGGACTGTGCACTGGCATGCTCCACTGATTGGTCCTAAAAATTGTAGCTGGAGCCCGACAACCAATGTGGTACCTCAGTTTGAATATTCAAATAGGCATCTCCTACTGTTTCAGTTGAGGACCTTGGCCACCCATTTCCAGGCTTGCCTGAAAGTCAGGTTGTCTCAGTGATCTGTTAAAAATGAGCAATTACTTGTTGCCCTAGTTTCCAGTGTTAACAGTGTGGGATGATCACAGACATTACCCTCTCTGTTTCTGAAGAGACCAAGATGTCCATTCACCCAATTCACAACTATTATCTTTCTCTTTCTGAAACTTTTCTTTTGTTTTCTCTGGCTATTTCTATCTCTTACTCTTTTATTTTTCACATCTCTACTTCTGCCATTGAATCTTGTTTGTGCCGTGTTTATATTTCTCTTTCTCTGTTTGACTTTTCTGAACAGAACTGCACATTCTTAGGTGGTTAACAGGCACTGTGTACTTCCCAAATAGTTAAAAATGTGGAGATCCAGAGAGACTAAGGGGGCCATGTACATAGAAGATTAAAATGTCATCAGCAGGTGCAGAAAATAATCAGAAAGGCTAATGGAATTCAGCCATAATCCTATTGAATGGCAGAGCAGGCTCGAGCGGCAGATTAGCCTACCCTGTTCCTATTGCTTATGGTCTTATGGTTAATTCTGACATTTATATGTAAAAGACGAGAGTACAAAGGAAGAAATCATGCTTCAGCTATACAAAGCTTTGGTTAAATCACACCTTAAGGCCTGCGAACAATTCTGAGCATCACATCTTAGAAATGCAAATAGGCATTGGAGGAACTGCAAGATAATTACAAGGAGAGACTATACATACGAGGTTGTATTCCCTGGAGGTTAGATGGTTAAGAGCGATTTGGTTTCAAGATATTAAGGGACCAGTTAGATAGGTAGATAGTCAGAAACATTTTCTGTTGGTTGGGAGACTAAAATGAGGTAAAATAGACTAAAAATAAAAGCCAGAGGGTTTAAATTAAGAAACAGCATTAACACACAATTAGGAAGCATCTTTAACCGATAACAATTGATGCTCGATTAATTGTGTGTGAAAGATTCTGCTCTCGCCAAAGGCAGGAATCATGGCTGGAGGGGGCACGGAATTTGTATGTTGAAAAGGTCAGTTTCCCTCCAGCAGAAAACTAATTTTGAATTTTGTTCTCTCGACTTTCAGGGTGGGTTAAAGGCTGCTTGGGTTCCTGATGAACAATGTCGGGAATCCCCTTTGCTTACATCAGCATTTTTTGCATGTTTTTGCATGTTCATTAAAGGGCCACCTTGCCGGAATTAAACTCTCCTCCAAATTGAGTGCAGCGAGCTTCATCTCTTCCATGCATCACATCTTAGAAATGCAAATAGGCCTTGGAGGAACTGCAAGATAATTACAAGGAGAGACTATACATACGAGGTTGTATTCCCTGGAGGTTAGATGGTTAAGAGCGATTTGGTTTCAAGATATTTCTACTCACCTCTGGGAGGTGAGTAGTGAATTTAAAAACTCTTACCTTTACAGGAGCAGCCCTTTGGATTTCGGCGGCAGCGGTGCGCAGGGGCCCTCTGGGAGGTGAGTACTTACTTTAAAAAGCCTTGCCTTTACAGGAGCAGCCCTTTGGATTTCGGCGGCAGTGGTGCGCAGGGGCCCTCTGGGAGGTGAGTAGTGAATTTAAAAACTCTTACCTTTACAGGAGCAGCCCTTTGGATTTTGGCGGCAGCGGTGCGCAGGGGCCCTCTGCGAGGTGAGTAGTGAATTTAAAAACTCTTACCTTTACAGGAGCAGCCCTTTGGATTTTGGCAGCAGCGGTGCGCAGGGGCCCTCTGGGAGGTGAGTAGTGAATTTAAAAACTCTTACCTTTACAGGAGCAGCCCTTTGGATTTCGGTGGCAGCAGTGCGCAGGGGCATTCTGGGAGGTGAGTACTTACTTTAAAAACTCTTACCTTTACAGGAGCAGCCCTTTGGATTTCGGCGGCAGCGGTGCGCAGGGGCCCTCTGGGAGGTGAGTACTTACTTTAAAAAGCCTTGCCTTTACAGGAGCAGCCCTTTGGATTTCGGCGGCAGTGGTGCGCAGGGGCCCTCTGGGAGGTGAGTAGTGAATTTAAAAACTCTTACCTTTACAGGAGCAGCCCTTTGGATTTTGGCGGCAGCGGTGCGCAGGGGCCCTCTGCGAGGTGAGTAGTGAATTTAAAAACTCTTACCTTTACAGGAGCAGCCCTTTGGATTTCGGTGGCAGCAGTGCGCAGGGGCATTCTGGGAGGTGAGTAGTGAATTTAAAAACTCTTACCTTTACAGGAGCAGCCCTTTGGATTTCGGCGGCAGCGGTGCGCAGGGGCCCTCTGGGAGGTGAGTACTTACTTTAAAAAGCCTTGCCTTTACAGGAGCAGCCCTTTGGATTTCGGCGGCAGTGGTGCGCAGGGGCCCTCTGGGAGGTGAGTAGTGAATTTAAAAACTCTTACCTTTACAGGAGCAGCCCTTTGGATTTTGGCGGCAGCGGTGCGCAGGGGCCCTCTGCGAGGTGAGTAGTGAATTTAAAAACTCTTACCTTTACAGGAGCAGCCCTTTGGATTTTGGCAGCAGCGGTGCGCAGGGGCCCTCTGGGAGGTGAGTAGTGAATTTAAAAACTCTTACCTTTACAGGAGCAGCCCTTTGGATTTCGGTGGCAGCAGTGCGCAGGGGCATTCTGGGAGGTGAGTACTTACTTTAAAAACTCTTACCTTTACAGGAGCAGCCCTTTGGATTTCGGCGGCAGCGGTGTGCAGGGGCCCTCTGGGAGGTGAGTACTTACTTTAAAAAGCCTTGCCTTTACAGGAGCAGCCCTTTGGATTTTGGCGGCAGCGGTGCGCAGGGGCCCTCTGGGAGGTGAGTAGTGAATTTAAAAACTCTTACCTTTACAGGAGCAGCCCTTTGGATTTCGGCGGCAGCGGTGCGCAGGGGCATTCTGGGAGGTGAGTACTTACTTTAAAAACTCTTACCTTTACAGGAGCAGCCCTTTGGATTTCGGCGGCAGCGGTGCGCAGGGGCCCTCTGGGAGGTGAGTAGTGAATTTAAAAACTCTTACCTTTACAGGAGCAGCCCTTTGGATTTCGGCGGCAGCGGTGCGCAGGGCCCTCTGGGAGGTGAGTACTTACTTTAAAAAGCCTTGCCTTTACAGGAGCAGCCCTTTGGATTTCGGCGGCAGCGGTGCGCAGGGGCCCTCTGGGAGGTGAGTAGTGAATTTAAAAACTCTTACCTTTACAGGAGCAGCCCTTTGGATTTCGGCGGCAGCGGTGCGCAGGGGCCCTCTGGGAGGTGAGTACCTACTTTAAAAAGCCTTGCCTTTACAGGAGCAGCCCTTTGGATTTCGGCGGCAGCGGTGCGCAGGGGCCCTCTGGGAGGTGAGTACTTACTTTAAAAAGCCTTACCTGGTCCCGTGTCTGTTCTTCTTTTCTGTTTTATTTGTTTTTATATAAGGCGGGAACCGGAAGTTCAACCCGCGGACCTCTGGGAAGTCCCCCCCCCCCAACCAATAAATTCTGGCGGAGAGGAAACCCGAGACACTACACGTGTAGTGTCTCCCACCCGCCCTCCTCCTCTAACCTAATAATAAGACCCATTGGTGTAAGGTAAGTGCCATATTATATTCTTAATATATTATTAGCATTGTGCAGGTCAAGGTTCGGAGGTGGAGGAGCAGTCTCTGTCAGCGAGAGAACCTGAGAACATCTAAGACACTCAGAAGGTAAGAAGGTAAGTAAGTGATTTTTACTTATTTTCACTTTTATACCTTTTTTCAAATTGTGTGTGTCGGGGGGAAACTGAAGTGACATCACAGAAAAGCTGTGGCCAGAGTGGCTGGTTGGGATTCTACCCTAAATTTAAAATTTTTTTTGGAGTATTTGGTAACTAATTAAACATAATAACTTAATTATAATTTAGAGGGATATCTAAGCCAGAGATCGGAGAGTATTATAGTTAGCTATCGCATTTCTATTAGAAATCTAGTGCTAGGAAACAGATAGTTGACAGTAACTTTGAAATTTTTTTAAAAATATTTTTTTAAAAATAGACAAATTTTAATTTTAATTAATTGACGCAATGTCAGTTAGAGGGGTGCTGTGCTCTGACTGTGAGATGTGGCAGGTCCGGGAGGCTTCCAGCGTCCCGGATGGCTTCATCTGCATAAAGTGCACCCAACTGGAGCTCATCACAGACCGCATGGTTCGGTTGGAGCAGCAATTGGATGCACTTAGGAGCATGCAGGTGGCGGAAAGCGTCATAGATCGCAGTTATGTAAATGTGGTCACACCCAAGGTGCAGGCAGAGAAATGGGTGACCACCAGAAAGGGCAGGCAGTCAGTGCAGGAATCCCCTGTGGTTGTTCCCCTCTCGAACAGATATACCCCTTTGGATACTGTCGGGGGGGATAGCCTATCAGGGGAAAACAGCAGCAGCCAGAGCAGTGGCACCACGGCTGGCTCTGATGTTCAGAAGGGAGGGTCAAAGCGCAGAAGAGTAATAGTAATAGGGGACTCTATAGTCAGGGGCACAGATAGGCGCTTCTGTGGACGTGAAAGAGACTCCAGGATGGTATGTTGCCTCCCTGGTGCCAGGGTCCAGGATGTGTCCGAACGGGTAGAGGGAATCCTGAAGGGGGAGGGCAAACAGGCAGAGGTCGTTGTACATATTGGTACTAACGACATAGGCAGGAAGGGGCATGAGGTCCTGCAGCAGGAGTTCAGGGAGCTAGGCAGAAAGTTAAAAGACAGGACCTCGAGGGTTGTAATCTCGGGATTACTCCCTGTGCCACGTGCCAGTGAGGCTAGAAATAGGAAGATAGAGCAGATAAACACGTGGCTAAACAGCTGGTGTAGGAGGGAGGGTTTCCACTATCTGGACCACTGGGAGCTCTTCCGGGGCAGGTGTGACCTGTATAAGAAGGACGGGTTGCATCTAAACCGGAGAGGCATAAATATCCTGGCCGCGAGGTTTGCTAGTGTCACACGGGAGGGTTTAAACTAGTATGGCAGGGGGGTGGGCACGGGAGCAATAGGTCAGAAGGTGAGAGCATTGAGGGAGAACTAGGGAATAGGGACAGTGTGGCTCTGAGGCAGAGCAGACGGGGAGAAGTTGCTGAACACAGCGGGTCTGGTGGCCTGAAGTGCATATGTTTTAATGCAAGGAGCATTACGGGTAAGGCAGATGAACTTAGAGCTTGGATTAGTACTTGGAACTATGATGTTGTTGCCATTACAGAGACCTGGTTGAGGGAAGGGCAGGATTGGCAGCTAAATGTTCCAGGATTTAGATGTTTCAGGCGGGATAGAGGGGGATGTAAAAGGGAGGCGGAGTTGCGCTACTTGTTCGGGAGAATATCACAGCTGCACTGCGAGAGGACACCTCAGAGGGCAGTGAGGCTATATGGGTAGAGATCAGGAACAAGAAGGGTGCAGTCACAATGTTGGGGGTATACTACAGGCCTCCCAACAGCCAGCGGGAGATAGAGGAGCAGATAGGTAGACAGATTTTGGAAAAGAGTAAAAACAACAGGGTTGTGGTGATGGGAGACTTCAACTTCCCCAATATTGACTGGGACTCACTTAGTGCCAGGGGCTTAGACGGGGCGGAGTTTGTAAGGAGCATCCAGGAGGGCTTCTTAAAACAATATGTAGACCGTCCAACTAGGGAAGGGGCGGTACTGGACCTGGTATTGGGGAATGAGCCCGGCCAGGTGGTAGATGTTTCAGTAGGGGAGCATTTCGGTAACAGTGACCACAATTCAGTAAGTTTTAAAGTACTGGTGGACAAGGATAAGAGTGGTCCTAGGATGAATGTGCTAAATTGGGGGAAGGCTAATTATAACAATATTAGGCGGGAACTGAAGAACATAGATTGGGGGCGGATGTTTGAGGGCAAATCAACATCTGACATGTGGGAGGCTTTCAAGTGGCAGTTGAAAGGAATACAGGACCGGCATGTTCCTGTGAGGAAGAAAGATAAATACGGCAATTTTCGGGAACCTTGGATGACGAGTGATATTGTAGGCCTCGTCAAAAAGAAAAAGGAGGCATTTGTCAGGGCTAAAAGGCTGGGAACAGACGAAGCCTGCGTGGAATATAAGGAAAGTAGGAAGGAACTTAAGCAAGGAGTCAGGAGGGCTAGAAGGGGTCACGAAAAGTCATTGGCAAATAGGGTTAAGGAAAATCCCAAGGCTTTTTACACGTACATAAAAAGCAAGAGGGTAGCCAGGGAAAGGGTTGGCCCACTGAAGGATAGGCAAGGGAATCTATGTGTGGAGCCAGAGGAAATGGGCGAGGTACTAAATGAATACTTTGCATCAGTATTCACCAAAGAGAAGGAATTGGTAGATGTTGAGTCTGGAGAAGGGGGTGTAGATAGCCTGGGTCACATTGTGATCCAAAAAGACGAGGTGTTGGGTGTCTTAAAAAATATTAAGGTAGATAAGTCCCCAGGGCCTGATGGGATCTACCCCAGAATACTGAAGGAGGCTGGAGAGGAAATTGCTGAGGCCTTGACAGAAATCTTTGGATCCTCGCTGTCTTCAGGGGATGTCCCGGAGGACTGGAGAATAGCCAATGTTGTTCCTCTGTTTAAGAAGGGTAGCAAGGATAATCCCGGGAACTACAGGCCGGTGAGCCTTACTTCAGTGGTAGGGAAATTACTGGAGAGAATTCTTATTATATAAATGATTTATATAAATGATTTGGAGGAAAATGTAACTGGTCTGATTAGTAAGTTTGCAGACGACACAAAGGTTGGTGGAATTGCGGATAGCGATGAGGACTGTCTGAGGATACAGCAGGATTTAGATTGTCTGGAGACTTGGGCGGAGAGATGGCAGATGGAGTTTAACCTGGACAAATGTGAGGTAATGCATTTTGGAAGGGCTAATGCAGGTAGGGAATATACAGTGAATGGTAGAACCCTCAAGAGTATTGAAAGTCAAAGAGATCTAGGAGTACAGGTCCACAGATCACTGAAAGGGGCTACACAGGTGGAGAAGGTAGTCAAGAAGGCATACGGCATGCTTGCCTTCATTGGCCGGGGCATTGAGTATAAGAATTGGCAAGTCATGTTGCAGCTGTATAGAACCTTAGTTAGGCCACACTTGGAGTATAGTGTTCAATTCTGGTCGCCACACTACCAGAAGGATGTGGAGGCTTTAGAGAGGGTGCAGAAGAGATTTACCAGAATGTTGCCTGGTATGGAGGGCATAAGCTATGAGGAGCGATTGAATAAACTCGGTTTGTTCTCACTGGAACGAAGGAGGTTGAGGGGCGACCTGATAGAGGTATACAAAATTATGAGGGGCATAGACAGAGTGGATAGTCAGAGGCTTTTCCCCAGGGTAGAGGGGTCAATTACTAGGGGGCATAGGTTTAAGGTGAGAGGGGCAAGGTTTAGAGTAGATGTACGAGGCAAGTTTTTTACGCAGAGGGTAGTGGGTGCCTGGAACTCACTACCGGAGGAGGTAGTGGAGGCAGGGACGATAGGGACATTTAAGGGGCATCTTGACAAATATATGAATAGGTGGGAATAGAAGGATACGGACCCAGGAAGTGTAGAAGATTGTAGTTTAGTCGGGCAGTATGGTCGGCACGGGCTTGGAGGGCCGAAGGGCCTGTTCCTGTGCTGTACATTTCTTTGTTCTTTGTTCTTTGTTCTTCGAGTCAGGATCTACTCCCATTTGGAAGCAAATGGACGTATTAGTGAGAGGCAGCACGGTTTTGTGAAGGGGAGGTCGTGTCTCACTAACTTGATAGAGTTTTTCGAGGAGGTCACCAAGATGATTGATGCAGGTAGGGCAGTAGATGTTGTCTATATGGACCTCAGTAAGGCCTTTGACAAGGTCCCTCATGGTAGACTAGTACAAAAGGTGAAGTCACACGGGATCAGGGGTGAGCTGGCAAGGTGGATACAGAACTGGCTAGGCCATAGAAGGCAGAGAGTAGCAATGGAGGGATGTTTTTCTAATTGGAGGGCTGTGACCAGTGGTGTTCCACAGGGATCAGTGCTGGGACCTTTGCTCTTTGGAGTATATATAAATGATTTGGAGGAAAATGTAACTGGTCTGATTAGTAAGTTTGCAGACGACACAAAGGTTGGTGGAATTGCGGGTAGCGATGAGGTAATGCATTTTGGAAGGTCTAATGCAGGTAGGGAATATACAGTGAATGGTAGAACCCTCAAGAGTATTGAAAGTCAAAGAGATCTAGGAGTACAGGTCCACAGGTCATTGAAAGGGGCAACACAGGTGGAGAAGATAGTCAAGAAGGCATACGGCATGCTTGCCTTCATTGGCCGGGGCATTGAGTATAAGAATTGGCAAGTCATGTTGCAGCTGTATAGAACCTTAGTTAGGCCACACTTGGAGTATAGTGTTCAATTCTGGTCGCCACACTACCAGAAGGATGTGGAGGCTTTAGAGAGGGTGCAGAAGAGATTTACCAGAATGTTGCCTGGTATGGAGGGCATTAGCTATGAGGAGCGATTGAATAAACTCGGTTTGTTCTCACTGGAACGAAGGAGGTTGAGGGGAGACCTGATAGAGGTATACAAAATTATGAGGGGCATAGACAGAGTGGATAGTCAGAGGCTTTTCCCCAGGGTAGAGGGGTCAATTACTAGGGGGCATAGGTTTAAGGTGAGAGGGGCAAGGTTTAGAGTAGATGTACGAGGCAAGTTTTTTACGCAGAGGGTAGTGGGTGCCTAGAACTCGCTACCGGAGGAGGTAGTGGAAGCAGGGACGATAGGGACATTTGAGGGGCATCTTGACAAATATATGAATAGGATGGGAATAGAAGGATACGGACCCAGGAAGTGTAGAAGATTGTAGTTTAGTCGGGCAGCATGGTCGGCACGGGCTTGGAGGGCCGAAGGGCCTGTTCCTGTGCTGTACATTTCTTTGTTCTTTGTTCTTTGTTCATGCCTTTGAGGCCCGTAAATATTGTTTTCTCCTTGAGATCTCATGTAATTTCACTCATATTGAGTGCCATTAGAAACCTCTGCACCATGTCTATACATGGGAGGGAAGCAAAGGCTGGCATAGGGAAGCGGGCTGACGGGTGGGGAGAGTACCTGGGGAAGGATGGAGGGGAGAAAGGGAATGTCGGGATGAGAGTTGTGAGAGTGTCTGGGAAAGAGGGGAGGAAATCAGAGAGGATGGAGTTGGTGGTGTTGACGGTGGGGTCCTGGGGGAGAACTCATGATACTGGTGACAGAAGAAAACATCCAGAGGGAGGAGTGGGATGTGGTAGAGTGGCAGGTCCAGGATGAGAGTCTGGTTGGTGAAAGTCAAGTGTGACAGAGGAATGTTGACAGTGGGTGGGTCTGGGGGCTGGTGCTCCTCAATCTATGCCATAGTCTGACCCTTGCCTGACTGCTGAATGCTAGCTGACATCCAACACCTGCACGCGGCAATGCATTGCAGAAGAAATTGACAGAAGCTTCATACTGATTGTGCACAAGGGTATTTATTGTTCAATATGTGCCCCCACTCTCCTGATGGTGCATCCCACATCCCCTCACCCCCCACTAACCCTCACCCCCTATCTACCCCGTTCCCCCCCCTCCACCCAGTTCCCTCAGTGATCCTTGATATGCTTTGCCGTCCGAGCTCTACCACTACATCTAGTTGTGTCCCCAGGATGCACATCAGAGGTGGAGGCAGCCAGCTGCCTACCTCATCCCAGGCAGCACTGGATGCCTTGTGGCTCACTCTTTGAGACCCTCAGGGGAACAGGACATCCTTCCTGGCCTCTACTGCAGCCAGGAGCCTCCCCAGGTTAGCATCCCAGAATTATGGGGCCGGTCTCCTCAGCGCCATTGTTGTGAGCTGGCTGGGGTTGGCTGAGTAAGTGCAGCCTAAGTGCTACTCGACGTTGTTAGCAGGAGGCTGGCGAGCACAGTCCCGGCGAATCAGCGGGTGAGCTGGCATTCGGGGCGAGAAACCCGTGTGGCCTTGTTGAGTGGACCAATTAACGTTGAATAGTGTTGCCCACTTCGCTGGGCCGAATGCCGGGAAACTCACAGCAATTCCCTCTTACTACAGCACGTGGAAATTTTACCGGAGAATCGTGCATAAAGAAACTGAGAGAATAGAATACAATTCTTAAAGAAAGTGAGAGGATGCACAGTTACGGTAGCTGTGAGGGTCAGTGGCCTTATCATGTACATTGGTCAATAGCCTATCTCCAGAAATGTTAATGAATTTGCTTTAATATTGTGTACTTAAAGAATGCAAAATATATAATTGTTTGCTTCTGTATGTTAATGACGGAACAGTCTCATCCATTGCTTTTGATCTCTTTCAGATGAGAATAGAAAATAAGAAATTAAACACAGTTGCAGAATCCTTCAGGACAGTTTTTGCACCAGAGTGACTGCTGAGGTAGAAAGGACTCAAAGTCAGAATGCACTAAAGTTAGTCTACTTTAAATTCAACAAGTTACCCCTACAAGCCTGACACCATCCTGACTATATGGCCATTAGTTCACAGTTGCTGGGCTGAAAACTTGGAACTCCCATATCAGCAGCATTGTGGACTTCAGTGGTTCAAGCAGGAAGCTCACCACCACCTCCTCAAGATCAAGTAGGGATTGGAAACAAACGCTGGCCTTGCCAACAACGTTCACATCTCATGAACAAATTTTTTTAAAGCCCCACTGAAGTTGGGTGTTCATTATTTCTATGTTATTGCACCATTACTAGTTATGTTGGTGGAAATTAGCTAATTTGAAGAGAACTATTACTTTTTAAGATCACGTTTTGTAAATAAGAAAGCTTAATTGTACAGGCCAAACATTGTCTCACCCAATATCAACTTCACCTTCAACGACCAGTGGTGTTCCGCAGGGATCAGTGCTGGGACCTTTGCTGTTTGTAGTATATATAAATGATTTGGAGGAAAATGTAACTGGTCTGATTAGTAAGTTTGCAGACTACACAAAGGTTGGTGGAATTGCGGGTAGCGATGAGGACTGTCAGAGGATACAGCAGGATTTAGATTGTTTGGAGACTTGGGCGGAGCGATGGCAGATGGAGTTTAATCCGGACAAATGTGAGGTAATGCATTTTGGAAGGTCTAATGCAGGTAGGGAATATACAGTGAATGGTAGAACCCTCAAGAGTATTGAAAGTCAGAGAGATCTAGGAGTACAGGTCCACAGGTCACTGAAAGGGGCAACACAGGTGGAGAAGGTAGTCAAGAAGGCATACGGCATGCTTGCATTCATTGGCCGGGGCATTGAGTATAAGAATTGGTAAGTCATGTTGCAGCTGTATCGAACCTTAGTTAGGCCACACTTGGAGTATAGTGTTCAATTCTGGTCGCCACACTACCAGAAGGATGTGGAGGCTTTAGAGAGGGTGCAGAAGAGATTTACCAGAATGTTGCCTGGTATGGAGGGCATTAGCTATGAAGAGCGGTTGAATAAACTCGGTTTGTTCTCACTGGAACGACGGAGGTTGAGGGGCGACCTGATAGGTCTACAAAATTATGAGGGGCATAGACAGAGTGGATAGTCAGAGGCTTTTCCCCAGGGTAGAGGGGTCAATTACTAGGGGGCATAGGTTTAAGGTGAGAGGGGCAAGGTTTAGAGTAGATGTACGAGGCAAGTTTTTTACACAGAGGGTAGTGGGTGCCTGGAACTCGCTACCGGAGGAGGTGGTGGAAGCAGGGACGATAGTGACATTTAAGGGGCATCTTGACAAATACATGAATAGGATGGGAATAGAGGGATATGGACCCAGGAAGTGTAGAAGATTGTAGTTTAGTCAGGCAGCATGGTCGGCACGGGCTTGGAGGGCCGAAGGGCCTGTTCCTGTGCTGTACATTTCTTTGTTCTTTGTTTGTTCTTTGAACCTGAAGAAACGCACATGTGAAAAACATAAAAATCCAGTCCTGAACAGAAGGGTGTGCTATTGTTACATCCTGGCATTGTGAACCTGCTTCCAGAAGAGATGTTTAGATCACTTAAGAGAAAAATGTATGCTATTGAACCGAAAAAAAGTATCTGCAGCAGGCCTGAATTTGCAACATGCATATTGAGTGGGCTTTGTATACTCAGCCATTTGACACTGCTAGGATATCAATACTTAATGGGAGACCTTCGATCTTTGAGCTGTAGGATTTCAAATTACATTCTAAATGGACATTTGTAAAACAGGATAAATTTACTGCTCTTTTAGTACTGTTTATGTGATATGGTACGAATTAAGTAATGGCATGATGGGAAAACTGGTCAATGGGAAGACTGGTCAAAAGGTTTGATAGGAAGATGCCGTGGCGGCAGGCCCGAGCGCCATGTAGGGAGGGTGCTCCACGTCGGATGGCGCCCATCTAGGAAGAAGAAGGTTGAAGCCTGGTCCCAGGTGAATGTAGAGGAGAAAGAAAGAAGATTTATGGAAGTTTGGTAAAAGTTTTTTTTTCTCAAAAAAGAAGAATGTCAGATTGATGAAGGGCAGGAGGGTGAAGGGGGAGAGAGGAGAAAGGGAAGAAGATAAAAAACAATAAGCCGCTAAAAGATGCGAAAAGCATCGTCAAAGAAAGGAGGAAACGCGGGTTCGCCGCCGAAGGACAAGACGAGCAAAAGCAAAAGTGTTGACAGGATGGCGGAAGCCGAACTGCAAGGCGGGACCGCACTACTTACGGTGGAGAAGATGACCGAGGTGATGGTGGTGGAGCTGGAAAAACGTTTGGTGAGGCACATGGAGATCCTGAGGAAAGAGATGGTGGTCGTGGTGAGGTCATTGTTGGAGGAGGCAATCGGCCCGATCAGGGTGGAGGTGGCAAAGGCATTGGCCGAGGTGAGAGAGCAGGGCGAGAAGATGAAGGAGGTGGAGGAGGCCGTGACACGACACAGCGACCAGGTCACCTCGATGGGGGACGAGCTGCGGCGGGTGGTGGAGGTTAACAGAGGACTCCGAGCAAAGCTGGAAGACTTGGAAAACCTCTCAAGGCAGCACAATTTGAGAATTGTGGGCTTGCCCGAAGGGACAATGGGCCCAAGGCCAACGCAATACTTCGCTAAGATGTTGGCGGAGCTGATGGGGGAGGGTGAGAACCCCACCCTGTACGAGCTAGACCGAGCTCATTGGTCATTAAGGCCGAAGCCCAAAGTGAACGAGCCGCCAAGGGCAGTAATTATCTGCTTCCATAAGTTTTGCTTGAAGGAGAAAGTATTAAGCTTGGCGAAGCAGAAGCGTGAGGTGCTGTGGGATGGTACTGCGGTTCGGATCTACCAGGACTGGACGGTGGAATTGGCAAAAAGACGAGCGGCGTTTGGGCGAGTGAAGGCGGCTTTGTACAAGAAGGGGGTGCGATTTGGTGTGGTGTACCCGGCGAAGTTGAGAGTAACAAATAAAGCCAAAGACTTTTATTTTGAGACAGCGGAGGCGGCTGAGGCGTTCGTGAGGGCAGAAGGCTTGGGACAGACGTGAAGAGCGGAACTGGAAGAAAGACTGTGGACTGTGTTTGAGCAGCTGGAAAATGTACAAACGTACAAATGTTACAACTTTCTTTTTACTGATTTGTATTGAAATTTGAAATTTACTTCTCTTTGCATTGTTACAGAGTTCAAGTTAATGGCGTTCTGTGTTGCGACGGTTAAATGTTATGTTAGTGAATTGTAGGGGTTGGATTGTTGGGTTTGTTTTGGTGTTTCTTTCTCTGGGACTGGGCGGAAGGGGGTGAGAGGTATTGGCGGGGGGGAGCCACCCGCGCTAGCTAACTAGAGTCAGTTAGTGAACGGGGGTGAGGTGAGAGGAGGACTGCGGACGTTGGAGCCTGGATAGCAGGCTTCATTGGGCCTACGAGGCGAGCAAGAGTGGGTAGAGGGAGGGATGTTGGGGGATGTTTTTGTAGGGGGGGTTCTTGGGAGCGGGGGAAGGGGTTCGATGTTAACAATGGCCAGGGGCGGGTCAGGCTTATGGGGCAGGGCCCGGTGGTATGGTGATGGTGGATAAGAAAGGTGGGGGGCGGGGTGAGAGACCCCCAGTAAGGATAATCACGTGGAACGTGAGCGGGCTAGGAGGTCCGGTCAAGAGGTCAAGTTTGAAAGCCGATGTAGCAATGCTGCAGGAGATGCACTTGAGGGTGAAGGACCAGGTGAGACTTAAAAAGGGCTGGGTTAGCCAAGTGTTTCACTCCGGATTTGATGGAAGGGCTCGAGGGGTAGCGGTGCTGGTCAGCAAAAGGGTACGCTTCCAGATGGAGAAGGTGGTGGCAGATCAGGGGGGTAGATATGTGATTGTGACAGGGGCATTGGAGGGGAGATTAGTGGCGCTGTTAAGTGTATAGGGTCCCAATTGGGACGATGTGGGATTCGCGAGGAAGGTGGTTGGGGCTATTCCCGACTTAGACACGCATGAGCTGATTGTGGGGGGGGGACTGGAACCTGGTGCAGGAGCCAAGGTTGGACAGATCACGGCCGCGCTCGCTGGTCCCATCAGGGGGGCGAAGGCGCTGGCTGGGCTAATGGTGGAAATGGGAGGGGTGGACCCTTGGAGGTTCCTGCACCCAAGGGAACGGGAGTATTCATTTTTCTCAGCGGTCCATAAGGTATATTCGCGGATCGACTTTTTTGTGGTGGGGAAGGCTTTGCTGGCTGGAGTCAAGGGGTCAGAATACTCTGCAATTGCAGTGTCAGATCACGCTCCACATTGGGTGGCTATGGTGCTAGAGAAGGGGGCAGTGCAGTGACCGGGGTGGAAACTGGATGTGGGGCTTTTGGGGAACCAAGTATTCTGTGAGAAAATTGAAAAGGTAATTAAGGAATATGTAGGCTTCAATTGTACGGGTGAGGTGTCGAAGGCAGTCGTCTGGGAGGCTCTAAAGGCGGTGGTGAGAGGTGAGGTAATTTCATTTAAGGCTAGGGTGGATAAGGAGGAGAGGTTGGAGCGGCAGAGGGTAATAGATGAGATGTTGGAGGTAGATAGGAGGTATGCAGAGGATGGGGACCCGGCGAAGCTGGAAAAGAGGAATGAACTACAGGCAAGCTTCGACCGACTGTCCACCAGGAAGGCGGTGCGCCAACTGAGACGAGCAAGGGGTGCAGTTTATGAACATGGAGATATGTTAGCAGGTCAGCTCCGGAGGGAGGCAGCGGCAAGGGAAATTCTTCAGGTGAAGGATAGGGCAGGGAAGTTGGTGGTGGCCCCAGTGCTGATTAACAAGGTTTTTGAGGAGTTTTATGAGAGGTTGTACAAGTCAGAGCCACTTGGAGGAGACCGTGAGATGCAGGAATTTCTCGATGGGTTGGAGTACCCGAGGCTAGGGGAGGGGGACAGGGTTACATTAGAAGGAGCAATAGTGGAGCAGGAGATAAAGGATGCGATTGGGAGGATGCAGTCGGGGAAGGTGGCAGGGCCGGATGGGTTTCCGGTGGAATATTATAAAAAATTTAAGGATAGGTTGGCACCCCTGATGGTGGGGATGTTTGAGGAGGCGATAGGGAAGGGGGTGTTGCCGCAAACCTTGGGGCAGGCATAGATTTCCCTGTTACTAAAAAAAGATAAGGATCCGATGGAGTGTGGGTCGTATCGGCCCATATCACTTCTGAATGTGGACGTAAAAGTGTTGGCGAAGGTACTGGCGGGTAGGCTGGAGGAGTGCCTTCCAAAGGTAATAGGGGAGGATCAGACGGGGTTCGTGCAAGGGAGGCAGCTGTTTTCGAACATTAGGAGGGTTTTGAACGTTGTTATGGCACCGGCGGAAAGAAAGGAAACAGAGGTAGTTGTGGCATTGGACGCCGAGAAGGCGTTTGATCGGGTAGAATGGGGGTACCTGATGGCAGTGCTGGAGCGGTTTGGGATTGGACCAAGGTTTGTGAACTGGGTAAAGCTATTATATAAGGAACCGAAGGCGAGTGTCCGCACAAATAATATCAGTTCGAGCTATTTCTCTCTCCACCGTGGGACGAGACAGGGATGTCCTATGTCCCCCCTGCTGTTTGCACTTGAGAAGTTCGGGAGCATGGAAAGGAATAGTGCTGGGGGGATAGAGCATAGGGTGTCCTTATATGCCGACGACTTGCTGCTGTATGTGTCGGAGCCGAGTGCGTCGATAGGAGGAATATTGGAGCTACTGCGGGTATTTGGGTCTTTCTCGGGGTACATGTTGAACCTGGACAAGAGTGAGTACTTTGTGGTGTCTCGGCCGGGGGTGGGGGCAGGGGCTGCCATTCCGTAGAGCAGGGACTCATTTTAGGTATCTGGGGGTGCAGGTTGCCCGGGAGTGGGGGAGGCTTCGCAGGTACAACATCACTAGTTTGGTGGGGAGAGTGAAAGCCGATCTGGCAAGGTGGGACGGCCTTCCTCTGTCACTGGCCGGTCGGGTACAGGCGGTTAAAATGAATGTGTTGCCGCGATTCCTGTTTATTTTTCAATGCCTACCGATTTTCCTGCCAAAGTCTTTTTTCAGGGAGTTTGAGGGAAGGATTACCTCATTCATATGGGGAGGGAAGGTGGCCAGAGTGAGAAAGGTGCTGCTACAGAGGGGAAGGCAGGCAGGGGGTTTGGGTCTCCCAAACTTGTTGTACTACTACTGGGCGGCGAACGTGGAGAAAGTGCAGAGCTGGGTCAGAGGGGTGGATTCTCAGTGGGTCAGAATGGAGGAGAGTTTGTGCAGGGGGTCGGGGCTGAAGGCACTTGCAACAGCGCCGCTCCCGATAGCTCCGGGGAAATATTCAGGGAGTCCGGTAATAATAGCTTCATTGAAAATCTGGAGGCAGTTTCGCCAACACTTCGGGTTGGGGTTAGGGTCAAGGGAAATGCCAATTCGGGGGAACCACAGTTTTGAGCCAGGGAGGTGGGATGGAAGTTTTCGGAAATGGGAAGAGAAAGGGATTAAGACGCTAAAAGATTTGTTTCTTCGGGGTCGGTTTGCAGGATTGAGGGAGCTGGAAACGAAGTATGGGCTGGAGCAGGGAGAAGTGTTTAGGTAAATGCAGGTTTGGGATTTTGCCAGGAAGGAGATACAGAGCTTCCCAGAGGAACCGGCCTCCACATTGCTGGAGGAGGTGTTGACGACAAGGGGACTGGAGAAGGGGGCAGTGTCAGCGGTGTACGGAGCCATTTTGGAAGAGGATAAGGCACCACTGGAAGGGATCAAAGCAAAGTGGGAGGAAGAGCTGGGAGAGGTTATAGAGGAGGGGGTCTGGTGTGAGGTGCTCCGGAGAGTGAATGCCTCCACCTCATGTGCGAGGTTGGGGCTGATACAGCTGAAGGTAGTATATAGAGCGCACCTCACGAGGGCGAGGATGAGCCAATGTTTTGAAGGAGTAGAGGATGTGTGTGAGCGTTGCGCGGGGGGGGAGGGGGGGGGAATCATGTTCATATGTTTTGGCCCTGTCCAAAGCTAGGGGAGTACTGGAAGGAGGTGTTTAGGGTAATTTCCAAGGTGGTGCGTATGAAACTGGACCCGGGTCCCCAGGAGGCCATATTCGGGGTGTCGGACCAGCCAGGGTTGGAAACGGGAGCGGAGGCAGATATCATAGCCTTCGCCTCGTTGATCGCCCGAAGGCGGATCCTGCTGGGATGGAGAGCAGCCTCTCCACCCAGTGCCCTGGCGTGGTGGGGTGACCTGTTGGAATACTTGACCCTTGAGAAGGTTAAGTTCGAACTGAGGGGAAGCTCGGAGGGGTTCTACAAGTCATGGGCACTATTTATTATGCACTTTCAAGAACTGGATAACATTGAACATTAGTTGGGGGGGGTGGGGGGGGGGGGGGGCGTGGGGGGGGGGGGGGCGGTGGGGGGGGGGAGGAGGGCTGGGTAGATTAAGGGTGACTATGGGTAATCCCTGATTCCTTTTTGTCATTTGTTTATGTAAACATGTGGGCTGAGGTTTGGGGGTTGGTGGGCGGATGGGATCGTTGTTATTATGGGGATTGACATATCTTGCTGATTATTGTTTATTGTTGATGGGTGTAAATGTGGGAGAAAATGTGAAAAAGGAGGAGAATTTTAAAAATAAATTAAAATAATTTTTAAAAAGGTTTGATACAATACCAGAAAGACTGAAACTACTCATTCCAGCTCCCCAGGCCCAGGTAAAGAATGCTGCCCTAACCATTTCCAGACGAGTATGGCTGTAGGCCAACTCTGCATAACTTGATGTCTGAAAAGATCAGCGAAGGTCGAGCCATTCCAAAACACCGGACCTCGGCAACTCCTGATAAAACTAACTCGTCATAACCCAGAAATTTAAAACAAAGATAAGTTCAGGAAGAAACAAGTCTATTCTGACCTTTCAATGTTCCCTCCGAGGACTAAATAACGGTATGAGTGATATGACCAAACATGGTCTGGTCTTTGCTTCCGTTTGTATTTCCGATCAAACTCCTGACCATACTGTTGTCACATAATCTTGCTAAAGTTAATGTATAAATATTGAGCTAATTCTCCACGAAAAGCGCGGAACTTGTGAAAGACCGAGCAGTTTTGTTGACTGCCCTCTTACTTCAAGTTTCAGCCATTACTGCATGCAGTTGTTTTCGACAATAAAGCTTGTTATTCTGTCTTAACAAGTGTGTTGAATTTTTCTACCACAGAAGCGAAAATATTGACTTTGACAGTGATTTGAAGTAAGCTTTGGAAGGAGAGGTTTGATTGAAATATTTTCAGTTATATCATCCATAATTTACAATTTTGGTCTTCCAACATTCATATGTTGAAGGTACACCCACTTTTTAGATGAAGAGTTCCAGGTTTATGCTGATGAAGGGGCACCAATATATTTCCAAGTTGGGATGGCATGTGATTTGGAATAGATCTTGCAATTTGCATGTGCTGTTGCCCTTGTTCTTTTAGGTGGTAGACATCATGGGCGGGTTTCTCCGTTTTGCCGGCTGGTCAATGGGGTTTCCCATTGTGGGACAGCCCTACGCTGTCGGGAAACCCCCGGGCTGCCGGCAAAATGGAGAATCCCGACGGCAGAGAATTCAGGCCCATGAGTTTAGAAATTGGTGTCGAAGAAGCCTTGGTAAGTTGCTACTGTGCATCTAGATGTTACGCACAACAACCACAGTGCACTGTGAAGGGGTGAATGTTTAGGGTGGTGGATGGGGTGCCAATCAAACAGACTGCGTTGATCTGGATGGTTTTGAGCTTTTGAGTGTTTTAATAATAATAATAATAATTGCTTATTGTCACAAGTAGGCTTCAATGAAGTTACTGTGAAAAGCCCCTAGTCGCCACGTTTGGAAGGCAATTGGAAACTATTGCATCACACTCCTGACTTATACTTTGTGACTGGTGGAAGGGCTTTTGGGAGTGACGATGTGAGTTAAATGTTCAGACTATCTAGCCTCTAATCGGCTTTTATAGCCACAGTATTTATGTGGCTGGACCCATTAAGTTTGTGTGGCATTTCTCCACACCAGCCAAGCACAAATATGGTACCAGATGCATGAACATGCAAACAAAATTAATGTAAAAACAGTATTTTTCAAGCCTTTACAGTTCTTACGGTATAACCTAGATTTTTCCAAAAAATCATCGCCCAATTCTCCACAATATCATTAATGAAAGATGTTCTCTTAAGGATCAGCTTCCAAAAGGCCTCAGAGAAACAACTCTAGGATGTGGCTGAGGAGAAAAATGAAGCAACAGCACAAACATCTTTGCTAATTGCAAGAGTTACCCATCAGATCTTAGAAACTTACACACAAAAACGTCAAGAACTCTGATGATACATTCTGATGGATGGTCATTGACCTGAAATGCTAACTCTGTTTTCTTCCACAGGTGCTGCCTAACTTCTGAAATTTTCCAGCATTTTTTGTTCTCACCTCAAGAATCTGTTCCAGTCCTCCGAGCATATTTCCAATTCTCCACTGGTCCAAAATTTCCAACATTGGGATGCCCGCTCCACTTTTCTATTTACACATTTGTTTCCTCGGCCCCACAAAGGAAACAGTGAAAATACTACCATTACTTCACGACTATCATTTATTTATTTTAAAAAATGTGGTGTCCCTGAAACTAGTTCTTGCTACCTCAAAGCTTTACCTTCCTATCAATAATGTGTGGAAAACACAACTAAACATCCTTCTGCTTCTTAGTGTAATCACTGTGGCAGCTGTGTACCTATCTGGGAGAGGTTCCTGTGATCCAGGCAGTTATTGAATTCTATGAGTCTGACTCCAAGACAGGCCAGTTTTAGATGTTGCTATTCTTCAGGAATGAAGACAGCCTAACATTGCCCTCTATTGGCACAGGTGAAGTTGTGATAGAGTGGTGAGGTCTTGCCTGTCTCTGCTCCTGGGCATGCTCACTGAACGATGGGCCTAATCCTAATTTCCCTTCAGAAAGTGACAGTGAGTTGCTTTCTTGTACTGTTGCAGCCCATGTGGTATAGATACACCAACATAGCTGTAGGGAGAGAATTCCGGGATTTGGACCCATTGATAGTGGAGGAACAGTGATCTATTTCCAAGTCAGGATGGTTGTGACTTGGAAGGGAACTTCCAGGTGACGGTGTTCCCATGCATCTGCTGCCCTTGCCCTTCTAGATGGTAGTAATCATGGGTTTGGAAGGTGCTGTTTAAGGTATCTTGGTGAGTTCCTCCAGTGTATCTCGTAGATGGTACATATTGCTGCCACCGTGCATCGGTGATGGAGGCAGTAAATGTTTGTAGATGAGGTGTAAACCAGGCAGGTTGCTTTGTTGTGGGTGGGTGTCCAGCTTGAGTAATCCTGGAGCTGCAGTCACCCAGGCAAGTGGAAAGTATTCCATTGCACTCCTGACTTGTGCCTTGTAGATGGTGGACAGGCTTTGGGGAGTCAGGAGGTGAGTTACACACCACAGGATTCCTAGCCTCTGACCTGTTCTTGTAGCCATTATGCCACTGCAACTACAGCACTGACATTTGTCCAATAATTTGGAAAATTGTTGAGGTGTTTCCTGTCTACAAATAGTAGGAAAAATCCAGTATGGCCTATTAATGGCCAATCCGTTTACTCTCAATCATCAGCAAAATGCTGGAAGGTGTTGTCAAAGGTACTATAAAGCAGCACCTTCAAAACCCATTACTACTACCATCTAGAAGAACGTTGGTACACCGCCGCCTGGAAGTTCCACTCCAAACTACTCACCATCCCAACTTGGAAAGATCATAGCGATCAGAGAATTTACAATGCAGAAGGAGGCCATTTGGCCCATCGAGTCTGCACCGGCTCTTGATCACACTCCATCTGCCATCTTAAACATTCACTCTCTCCTCACTGACCCACAGTGGCAGCAGTGTGTACCATGTACAGGATGCACTGCAGCAACTCAGCAAGCCTTGTTCGACACCACCTTCTGAACTCTAATTTTGGCACCAGCTCCCAGATGTTATTAAGCAGGATTAAGAAGGGTTGAGAGAGCTGAGTATGCCATTTTTGTTTCTGGTGCCAAAGCTGATGCCAGCTGCGCAGTCTGGTTGTATTCCTTTTCAACTTTTCCGCAGTAGTTTGGTACAATTGAATGTCTTGCCATGGCATTTCAGAGGGCAGTTAGGAGTCAACCACCTTGCTGTGGGTCTGCCGACATGAATGCTGTTTGTTACCTATATATTCTTCGCCCCACTGCTGTTACCTATATATTCTTTGCCCTACTGCAAAGAAACCCCAATAGCCATCTTGGGGAAAATACACAAAACCTCATAAAATGCATGTCCTGCAGCAAAATCTCTGTGTTGTCATCATCAAAATATGGAGCTCTGCTTCAGATATCTCTGCCAACATCTAAATAATAATGTATCTTTAAATGTTGCAAACAGCACATAAATGTCCTCTCTCAATTGATCACACTCTCAATCTCAGGTGCCACCCATGCCCAATGCATGCCCATTGTTTAATAATGGCCTGAATGATTTCCGGTGTTGGCCATGGAGTAGTAGGTCACGTATTTGGGAGCTCCCGCTCGTGATGGACCTTTTGGGCCTTTTCTCCTGACTTTTGGGGAATTTGCTTGGAAAAATCGGTGGAGGATGAGACAGTGAGCAGGAATTCCCCAACAGTATATGGAGACATGGACCAGAAGCGGTCTTATAAGAAGAAATAGCGGAGGTGCAGGATCCTGGCTTGGCGGCCCAGTGGTCAACAGTACAGTTGGTGAAATTCATTCAGGAGAGTTTCGCCAAGCAAAAGAAGGAAGATTTAGACCTGATCAAGGCATCGATCGATCGGGTGGAACAGGGTCTAGAAGTCCACGGATTGGCAATACAGAAGGTGGAGGAGAAGGTGGCCGAGCGCGAGGACCAGCTAACCACGCTGGAGGCGGAGATGGGGCTGATGAAGGACCACCAGAAAAGGCTGCAGGAGAAGGTGGAGGAATTGGAGAATAGGTGCCGTAGACAGAACTTGAGGATCGTCGGCCTCCCGGAAGGCAGCGAGGGATTGGACGCTACAGCATATGTGGCAAGTATGCCTGAAAGGTTAATGGGTGAAGGGGCGTTTGCCCGACCCTTGGAAGTGGACAGAGTGCAAAGAGCGCTTGCGAGGAAGCCATGTGTGAATGAGCCGCCGAGGGCGATGATGGTGCGAATGCATCGGTTCCTGGATAAGGAGCCGATTTTGCGGTGGACCAAGCAGACACGGAGCTGTAAGTGGGAAAACAGCAAGCTGCGCATCTACCAGGACCTGGGTGCGGAACTAGCCAAAAGAAGAGCGGGATTTAATAGAGTAAAATCGACCCTCGTCAAGAAGGGGATGGAGTTTGGAATGCTACATCCAGCTCTTTTGTGGGTCACCTATGAGGGTCAGGAGCATTATTTTGGATCGCCGGATGAAGCGAAAGACTTTGTTAAAGATAAAAGGCTGGCAGGTAACTGAAGAAACTGAACTCTGGGGGTGGGTAATGCTGTATCGATTCTGTAAAATTTATTTTTGTTTTGAAAGGTACATGTAGTGCTTTCTGTATCAATTTTTGGGCCATTGCTCAGTTCTGTAAGTCAACTTTGTTCTTGTGGGGAGATCGGGGTGGATATATTTTTTCTTCTGTGTATTTGTTGGGGACTGTGCGGTTTTGAATATGTATGTTCGAGCGGGGGGGGCGGAGGGAGAACAATAGTGGGTAGGATGTTTGGTGCAGGGGAGGGATTGTTGTTGGGAGACAAATGGGAGGCCAAGGACGGTGGGGGCCCGAGAGTGGGCTTACGGAGGTGCGGGGCGTGAGCTGGAGGCTGGCCTAAGGGTGATGGTTGATCGGGGGGGGGGAGGATCGGTGTGGGAGTGAGTAGAGGCGGCCTTGTGTAAGGACACAAGTCTGGGGCCTATGATAACGGCACCTCTGCCATTCTCGCCGACCCAATACGCCACAAGCCCGGTGGTAATGGCGACTCTGAGAGCCTGGGGCAGTGGAGGAAGCATATGAGAGAGAAGGGAGCATCGGTCTGGGCTCCAATTTGTAACAATCATCGGTTTGTTCTGGGGAGGCTAGATGGGGAGATTCGGAGATGGCTGAGAGCAGGGATCGAGAGGATGGGAGATTTATTCGTAGGTGGGAGCTTTTCCTGTTTGGAGGATTTAGAGGAGAAATTTGAATTGCCGAGAGGGAATGAGTTTAGATACCTGCAGACACGGGATTTTTTGCGAAGGCAGGTTTCGACCTTTCCGCTCCTACCGCCACGGGGGATACAGGACAGGGTAGTTTCTAGAACGGGGATGGGAGAGGGGAAGGTCTTAGATATCTATAAAGAACTCAAGGAGATGGAGGTAACTCAGATAGAGGGTCTGAAGTCCAAATGGCAAGATGAGCTGGGGGAGAGATAGAGGCGGGTCTGTGGGCGGATGCTTTGAGCAGAGTCAACATGTCCTCATCATGTGCCAGGCTTAACCTGGTACAATTCAAGGTGGTACACCGGGCACACATGACGGTGGCCCGGATGAGCAAGTTTTTTGTGTTAGAGGACAGGTGTGCGAAGTGTGCGGGAGGGCCAGCAAACCATGTCCATATGTTTTGGGCATGTCCGAAGCTTAGGGGATTCTGGCAGGGGTTTGCAGAGGTCATGTCCACAGTGCTAAAAACAAGGGTAGTGCCGAGTCCAGAGGTGGCGATGTTTGGAGTGTCGGATGATCCGGGAGGCCAGGGGGCGAGAGAGGCCGACGTGTTGGCCTTTGCCTCCTTAGTAGCCCGGAGACATATATTGCTTGCGTGGAGGGACTCGAAGCCCCCAAAATCAGAGATCTGGGTTAGCGACATGGCCGGGTTTCTCAGACTTGAGAAAATAAAGTTTGCCTTAAGAGGGTCAATGCTAGGGTTCGTCCGGAGGTGGCAGCCGTTTGTTGACTTCGTCGGGGAAAACTAACTGTCAGCAGAGGCAATAAGAAAAGGGTGTGTGGGGGGGGGGGGGAGGGATCTGTTAGGGATGGAGATGGTTTATGCACTATGTTTATATTTGTATTTGGATGAGCAGCACAGTGGCGTATGGGCAGCACGGTGGCGCAGTGGATTAGCCCTGCAGCCTTATGGCGCCGAGGTCCTAGGTTCGATCTCGGCTCTGGGTCACTGTCTAGGTGGAGTTTGCACATTCTCCCCGTGTTTGCGTGTGTTTCGCCCCCACAACCCAAAGATGTGCAGGGTAGGTGGATTGGCCACGCTAAATTACCCCTTAATTGGAAAAAATGAATTGGGTACTCTAAATTTACAACAAAAAAATTTTTTTTTTTAAATTTGTATTTGTACTGTGTACTGCTTTTATTATAAAATTATAAATACCTTAATAAAATTTTTTACAAAAAAAATAATGGCCTGAACCTAGAAATATGAGGAGGTCGAGGTCTACTGGAGTTAAGCAAATTTGGCCTGTGCAAATTCTAAATTGTACATGAGCAGAGCGGGAGAAAAATTAGGTTAGTAATGTCCCATATTATCACACCATTATTACATCTAAAAAGTTTCTGGAAAATAGCCTATAGCTCGATCTTTTTTCCATGAGGATAGTGTATGATTGTGAATTATGTGATCAGGTAATCAAATGAGTAAATATACTTATGGGACTGACATGATGCAGTTTGCCAAGATTGCAGTTTTTCAGTCACTGAATGTACCTGAATTCTGCAGTTACTATCACACCACAATGCCAGTTCAGCTGACTTAAATATGTTTTGTGAGACCTTTGGGTGCCAGGAGCACCACGAGCCACAAGAACATTATAAATAGGAGCGGGAATAGGCTATATGGCTCGATATGCCTATTCCAACATTCAGTAAGATCATGGTTGATCTTTGCCTCAATTCCATTTTCCACCTGATCCCATGTCTCTTGCTTTTAAAAAAAAATTCATGGGATGTGGGTGTTGTTGACAGAGCCAGCATTGTTTGCCCATCCCCAATTGCCCTTGAACTGAATAGCTTGCTAGATCTTTTCAGAGGGCAGTTAAGAGTCAACGACATTACTGTGGATCTGGAGTCACATGTAGGTCATGATGTGTTGGGTGTTCTGGATCACAAACAGGTCACCAACACTGGAAGTGGTGCAACTCTATTTTATTATAAGGTTAACAATATTAACATACTTGAACTGTGGGTAAATGCAATACAAGTTTTAACTGTTGACCCTTGCCTAGTCCTAACCAGGTGATGCACTCAGCACATGGTGAATGTCTGTGTTGCAGGCTGTGAGCTCTGTGCTCCGAGCTGGCTGCTACTAGAATGAGCGAGAACTCTCCTGTCCCCTGTCTTTATAGTGCGTGTGCTCTCACTGGTGATTGGCTGCGGTGTTGTGTATGCTGATTGGTCCCATTGCATGTCCATCAGTGTGTGGCTGCACCATAATATACTGGTGTATATTATGACAGGCCAGACCAGGTAAAAATGGCAGATTTCCTTCCCTCAAGGGTACTGGTGACCAGTTGGGTTTTTATGACAATCGGTGATAGTTTTATGGTCAGCATAATTGAGACTAGTTTCAACTCCAGATACTATTAATTGAATTGAAATTCAAATCGATTTAAACCTGTGTCCATAGAACATTAGCTTGGGGCCAATGGAGCATTACCAATACAGCACCATATCCTAGACTGGAAAAATACATCGATCACAATACATTGAATATACTCAAAGCTTGAGGATCCATTTTTCACTGGGACAGAGGATTCCAAAGATTCACAATTCTTCCTCATCTCAGTCTTGAATGATATACCTTTTAACCCCAGACTGTGCTCCCAATTCCACATTCTCCACACAGGAGAAACACCTCTCAGCATCTTCTTAGTTGTGTCCCACAAAATCTTATACGTTTTAATGAGATTATCTCTCATTCTTCTAAATTCCAGACTTGTCCAACCCACGGGTCACATACAGCCCATGAAGCCAGTTTTCAAAATGACGGTCAAATAGGTAAGTTGGAGTGGAGGATTCTACAAGGAGCTACTCCTCCAATCACATGCCATGACACTCCCCGGTTTGCCGCTGATAAGCTCATCAGTGAGGAAATTAGAGTGGGAAATCATCTGTGTTTGGAGGAGCAGCTGTGGACAAAGAGGTTTTCTTTTAGGTGGGGTGGGAGAGGACTGAGAAAGCGAGAGAGAGAGTGAGAGAGAGTGCCAAAAGCCCAGCGAATGAGAGTCAGCCAGGGCCTGGGCTCTGGTGGGGAGGGGAGGGGTGGAAGTGGCTGGGATGTGTGCATGATTTAGTGAGTGAGAAAGTGAGTGTGTGTGAAAGAGAGTGAGTGTTTTGGGGAGTGAGAAATCGAGTTTGTGTATGTGTTGTGGGATAAATGGGAGTTCTTAATATTTTTGGCAATATCATTGTCATAGAATCTCTACAGAGCAGAAGGAAGCTATTCGGCCCAACTCTCTGAAAGAGCACCACATCCATATCCACTCCCCTGCTCCATCCCTGGAACCATGTAACCCTGCCTAACCTTTTGGACACTAAGGGTCAATTTAGCATGGCCAATGGTAGCACAGTGGTTAGCACTGTTGCTTCACAGCGCCAGGGTCCCGGGTTCGATTCCTGGCCTGGGTCACTGTCTCTGCGGAGTCTGCATGTTCTCCCCGTGTCTGCGTGGGTTTCCTCCGGGTGCTTCGGTTTCCTCCCACAAGTCCCTAAAGACGTGCTGTTAGGAGAATTGGACATTCTGAATTCTCCCTCAGTGTACCTGAACAGGTGCTGGAATGTGGCGACTAGGGGATTTTCACAGTAACTTCATTGCACTGTTAATGTATGCCTACTTGTGACAAGAAAGATCATTATAATTATTATCATTATCATTATCTACCTTACGCTTCTCGGCCTTTTGGCTAAGATGAAGTGTGGTATCTGCTCTGCCTTTTGGCTCAGATCTGGTATGTCTCTCTTGTGGGGACCATGAATTGGATTCAATTTGAATTTGAATTGGTTTTTGGAGCAGCGAGGAGCTGGATTAGGGGATCGCCCCTGACCACACTCTGAGCCCTGGCTTTGTAACTCAGAAAAAGTACTAAAAAAAAAAATCATTATCTACCTAACCTGTATATCTTTGGACTGTAGGAGGAAATTAGAGCACCCAGAGGAAACCCATGCAGACTCGGGGAAAACGTGCAAACTCCACACAGTCACCCAAGGCCGGAATTGAAACCGGGTCCCTGTCGCTTCGAGGCAGCAATGCAATTATATTGTCATATTGCCATATACCAGCTTGTGCTAGTTTATGACAATATACAAACAAGCTTGTGTTGTGGATATAGGTGCGACTGATTTAATTAAACTGGAGACATACTTCAAAGGTCACAAACATCCTTAAAAGAAGTGTGAAGGCAAGTGATTGAAATCGTAATGACCAGGAAGCCAGGGAAGCAGCTTGACTAGGAATTTATATCAGACAGATAAGAAAAGTGATTTTAAAGTTGACTGCTGGGTTTCAAAGGAAACATATACAATTGGGAGATTGTAAATCTGTGAGGCAAAAAAGGAAGTGTACCATATAAAAATAGTAGCCGTAAAGTAATTTTAAAAATTGATCAATTCTGGAAAAATGAACTTAGAACTGTAGAAACAATAGCATGGAAAAACATATTTAAAGTGAGACTGAGTGGAGTGGCTGTAAGGTCTGGAACAAGACAGTGTATGCAGAAGACAGACCTGTTAATCCCAGTTTGCTGCCACCCTCAAAGAGGAGAGTCTGTGCAAGATTTCCCCAACAGCAGCAGGGCATTGTGTGGCAATATTACTGAAATTCTTCATAGATTAACATTCTTTGAGGTGGGGTTTGCTTACTAAAACCCAATTTTTTAAAGAAATGTTTGTAGGAGCACAATTAACTGATGTTTTATTTTTTTCTTTACTTTAATAAGTATTTAACTTTAATATTTAAAACCATCACAAGTGGCCTGAGAGTTACTTATCTTGACTTCAGGTACCTTCTCATAATATACAAATTGCAACCATCGTGGCAGCTTGTTTCAAGTATGCCTTTGGGATTTGGGCAGTCCGCACCTACCATCTGCCATGCCGTAACATGTGGGAGTGAAATTAAGTGGGTGTGTATGTGCAAGTGTAAGAGAGTGAGTGAATGAATGTGTGTGTGTGTATGTGGGGGGGGGGGGGGGGGGGGGGGGGGGGGGGGGAGTAAGAGTTGGATTGGATTGGATTTGTTTATTGTCATGTGTACCAAGGTACAGTGAAAAGTATTGTTCTGCGTACAGTTCAGACAGATCATTCCACACATTAAAAAAATACATAAGGCAAACATAAATACACAATGTAAATACATAGACACAGGTATTGGGTGAACATAGAACATTACAGCGCAGTACAGGCCCTACGGCCCTCGATGTTGCACCGACCTGTGAAACCACTCTAAAGCCCATCTACACTATTCCCTTATCGTCCATATGTCTATCCAATGACCATTTGAATGCCCTTACTGTTGGCGAGTCCACTACTGTTGCAGGCAGGGCATTCCACGTCCTTACTACTCTCTGAGTAAAGAACCTACCTCTGACATCTGTCTTATAACTATCTCCCCTCAATTTAAAGCTATGTCCCCTCGTGCTAGACATCACCATCCGAGGAAAAAGGCTCTCACTGTTCACCCTATCCAATCCTCTGATCATCTTGTATGCCTCAATTAAGTCACCTCTTAATCTTCTTCTCTCTAACGAAAACAGCCTCAAGTCCAAAGCATACAGGAGTGTAGTCCGACTCGGTAGAGAAGATGTGTGATCAGATCAGTCCACAAGAGGGTATTTAGGAGTCTGGTAACAGCGGGGACGAAGCTGTTTTTGAATCTGTTGGCGTGTGTTCTCATTCTTTTGTATCTCCTGCCCAATGGAAGAAGTTGGAAGAGTTATTAAACCGGGTGGAAGGAGTCTTTGATTATGCTGCCCGCTTTTCCAAGGCAGCAGGAGATGCAGACTGAATCAATAGATGGGAGGCGGGTTTGCGTGATGGATTGGGCTGTGTTCATAACTCTCTGGAGTTTCTTACGGTCT
The DNA here is from genome assembly GCF_047496885.1 of Scyliorhinus torazame. Lineage (NCBI taxonomy): Eukaryota > Metazoa > Chordata > Chondrichthyes > Carcharhiniformes > Scyliorhinidae > Scyliorhinus > Scyliorhinus torazame. The sequence goes on from NC_092711.1 coordinate 261,894,001, forward strand.
TGGGCGGAGCAGTTGCCATGCCAGGCTGTAATGCAGCCAGATAGAGGGCGGGATTCTTCGATCGCATTCAGCGATTGGGCGGAGAATCCACGTTCACGCTGGAAACTGGGGCGTCGCCGTTTTTGCGATGCTCTGCCCCTCACAAATGGCGTACTCGGGGAGTACACTGCATGCCGAACGGACTGCCTCAGGGCGTCACCTGAGGCCCTCCCCGATGCTCCACCCCCAATGGGCTGAGTCCACGACGGCGTGGGGCGCGTGTCCTCACAATATTCGGGACCTCACGTGGCGGCTGCGAACTGTGTCCAGCGCCACCACAGTTGGGGGGGGAGCTGTTCCGCTGGCAGGGGAGCTTTGGCGGGGGCTCTGGGAACTGGGGGGAGGTGGTCCAGGGGTGGTGAGGGAGGTTACAGGGGGGCAGTCTTTGGCAGGCCGGGTCCACGCGCAGCAGGTGCCATGTTGCACAGCGTGGCTGCCACAGACCGCCACTGTGTGCATGCGCGGCCACGGACCCGGCCATTCTGTGGGCGTATCCGCAGGTAAAGCAGGCTTTACGCTGTGCGGCTGCTAGCCCCCCCACCGGTGGACGATCGGTGTGGGGGCAGCGCCGACTTTCTGGTCGTAATACCAGGTGGATCCTGCGGACATAGCCGCAGAATTGGAGAATCGAGCCCAGGATGCTTTCTATGATGCATCTGTAAAAGCTGGTCAATGTGGTCATGCCAAATTTCTTTAGTTTCCTGAAAATGTTAGGCACTGTTGTGCTTTCTTGGTCATAGCGTCGATGTGGGTGGACCAGGACAGATTGTTGTTGATGTGCATGCCTCGGAATTTGAAGCTGTCAATCATTTCCACCTCAACCCCACTGATGCAGACAAGGGTGTGTGTGATACTTTGCTTCGTAAAGTCAAGGACCAGCTCTTTAGTTCTGCTTACATTGAGGGAGAGATTGTTGTCGTTACACCACACCACTAGGTTCTCTATCTCCCTCCTGTATTCTGACTCATAGTTGTTCGAGATCCAACCCACTATGGTTGTGTCTTCGCAAACTTGTAGATGGAGTTGGGACCAAATTTTGTTGTGTGACGATAGTGAGGATAGTAGAGGGCTAAGTACCCAGCCTTGTGGGGTTCCGGTATTGAGGACTATCGTGGAGGAGGTGTTGTTGTTTATCCTTACTGATTGTGGTCTATGGGTCAGACAGTCGAGGAGCTAAGTCCTAGGTTTTGATGCTTTCATATGAGCTTGGCTGGGTTTATGGTGTTGAAGGTGGAGCTGTGGTCATATGTATGTGTGTGTGTGTGTGTGTGATTCCCCTTTATCTACCCTGTTAATGATATCCTCAGAAAACTCTAATTTTTTTGTCTGACATGATTTCCTTTTCTTAAATGCATACTGACTCTGCCTAATCATGTTATAATTTCCGAACACATATTTTCTATTTTTATTTTATATAAATTTAGAGTACCCAATTCATTTTTCCAATTAAGGGGCAATTTAGCTTGTTCAATCCACCTACCTTGCACATCTTTGGGTTGTGGAGGCGAAACCCACGCAAACACGGGGAGAATGTGCAAACTGCACACGGACAGTGACCCAGAGCAGGGATCGAACCTGGGCCCTCGACGCCATGAGACTGCAGTGCTACCACTGCGCCACCGTGCTGCCCTAATTTTCTGTTCTTAAAGCCTCCTTAATAATAGATTCCAGCATTTTCCCAACAACTGATGTCAGGCTAATGGGCCTGTAGTTCCCTATTTTCTCTCCCCCCTTTCCCGAATAGTGGTGTTGCATTTATTACTAATCCATTGGTACGAAATTTTGGAAGATCACAATCAGTACATACACTAAGCTGGATTCTCCGCAGCCCGCACCAAAATCGCGTTTGGCGCGGGGGAGGAGAATCAACTTTCATGGTGAAATCGTGCTGGTCCTGTGATTCTCCGGGTCCTGAGAATCGGTGTGTTCGCGGAGTACTCCGTGTGGCTGGGGGGCCATTGCCAGAGGCCCGCCCAGTAATCCTCCGCTCCCAACCGGCCGAGTTCCCGACGGTGTGGTTCTAACCACCTATTGCCGTTCGGGAACCTCGGGTGGTGGCTGGGGACTCAGTCTGCGGACGCCCTGGTGGGGGGCGGGGGGATCGGGCACGGGAGGGGGCCTTATGGGTGGCCGGGGGACAGATTGGACTGGTCGGGTCTTCTGCCGCGCAGCCGATCAGGGGAGCCTACATTTTCCAGCTGCCTCCGCGATCCCAGTCCATCATGGCGTGTGGCGCGGCCGCTGAAGGCCGCCGCCGTGCGCATGCATGAACTCGAAAACAGACGTGCAGGGACCCGTATCTGCAGCTAAAGCTGCATGAATCACTCTGGGTCCCTGCTAGCCCACTGCAGGTAAGTGAATTGGCTTATCTTTTTTTGAGGAACCTCTGGAGTGAAATTCCAGCGTTTTTATGCCGGCGTGGGGACATAGTCCCATTTTGGGACAATCCAGCCCACTGTCTCTGCAGCTACATCTTTTAGTACCCTCGGATGCAAGAACTGTATTTTTAGGGAATAGCCGCTTCCAAAGAGTTACTTACCACTTTAAAACTATGGTTAGTTTGTTTGGGACATAGCATAAATGGGGTTACAGCATAATGTTGGCCTTGAAGGATTAATCTCTGGAGGCCACCAATAGGAGGGCCAGGTGGTCATATTGATGAAGATGGACATTCATGGGAAAAGGTTTAATTATAGACCTCCCTTGAGGTTATTTAGCAACCAAAAAGATTTCCACACAATCCAACTCGATTATTCTAATTTGATTAAATTCTAGGGTCTTAATAAGTCTCATGCATAGTCAGTATACATACTATTTGTGTTCAAAGCACCTGCATTGTTCACGAATATAGGCCTCAGGCATTAATTCTCGATATCGGGTACCTCTTATCAGCCGCCAAATATTTGAAATAATGTACATGTTAAACATCCTACAATTAATCAAAATATATATAAATTCACAAAAGTGTGGCTCGTAAAGTTCAAAAACTTGTAGTATTTTGCAGGTTGATGGTACTTTTTGCTTTCTTCCACCGAAGTACAGGCACTTACTGCAACTTGTAAAGGAGCTTAGGAATGATTATGTTAATAGCACTTGTGTTTCTGAAACGCCACAGGCCGTGAATAAAGCCCAGCAGGAAACCAAGCTTGCTTGCAAAAAAAGTATTCATATGCAGCCAACCTCCAAGGAACCCATTCTCTTTCTCTTTTCACTTGTTTTCTGGCTGTGACACAATGTAAAACCATTTGTGAAAACCACGTCTTGCACGTCACCCTGCACAAAACTACAAGCTTTAATATTACTCCTAATGAGCTGAAACATAAGGTCAAAGTTGAGGAAAGTTGTCACTTAATCTGAGCATAATCAGTTTCCTCATTCTGTGAGGAAAGAGCAAGTTGTATCGATAGACACTGGGGCCATGTCATGTGCATGCGCAGATCATCTGTTTACTCATCTTTGGTTCAAACACTATTCATTTACCATCACAAATTTGGCAATGTTGGCAGATGCTTTGAAGCATAGAAATTCTAAACTATTATTGAACAAAAAATCAGTATATTAGAGCTGCAGACAAGGTTTACTCAAAATTAAGATGCTAATTATGTTTTACAACTATTGAGGAAGTACATCCATTCTGGATGGGTTAAAACACCATAGAATCGAATCTTCTTCAAATAAGGAAAAGTAATTTGATGTGATCATTATAAACAAAGGAAGTTGAATGAAAACATAAAAAATAACTTGATGCAATCATTGACATAATCATACTTTCATTCAACCAGATTGAGCACTGACTTAATTTAAGGAATCAAAAAGTAATTAGAAACATAGAAAATAGGAGCAGCAGTAGACCATTTGGCCCTTCCAGCCTTCTCCCTCCTCATTATTCTAAACTCCAGCGATTATAATCCTAACTGACCCAATCTCTTCTCATTGTGATCATGGCTGATCCTCCAACTCAGTCACCTGCTCCTGCTACCCCCCATATCCTTTGACCCCCTTTAGCCCCAAGAGGTCTAACTCCTTCTTGATAACAATGTTTTGGGCTCAACTGCTTTCTGTGGTAGCAAATTCTACAGGCTCACCATTCTGGGTGAAGAAATTTCTCCTCCTCTCAGTCCTAAATGGTTTATCCCACACCCTTAGACTGTAACCCCAACAAGTCCTGTTCTGGACTCCCCCACAATTGGGAACATCCTTCTTGCATCTACCGTATCGAGTTCAGTTAGAATTTAATAGATTTCTATGAGATCCCTCCTCATTCTTCGAAACTCCAACAAATATAATCCTAACTGACCCAATTTCCTCATACGTGAGTCCTGCCATCCCAGAAATCACTCTGGTAAATCTTTGATGCACTCCCTCACACATCTTTCCCCAGATAATGTGACCATCTTTCCCCAAGAACATCTTTCCTCAGATAATGTGCCCAAAACTGTGTATAATATTCCAGGTGTTGACTGAGAAAATACAATATGGTCCAATTGGTCCCTCAAGTTGGATGGCCTTCTTGGCTTTTACTTTTTCCTACATGCTTGCTCTTGTGCTTGGAGAGCCAATCAACATAGAGACTGTTTCATGTATAAGGACAGTGGTGCTTCATCAGCATCTGTCTCTGTGAGAGGCTATAAAGAACTGAATAGAAGTGGCAGCCTACAGTGACTTTGCCTCATGGCAGAGTCACATGACCGTGGCAATGCAGATGTGACATCAGGCTGGTTATAACTGACAGCCCTACACATCCCTTTTCATGTTGAACAAAAGATACAAACATCCTCCTTTTTCTAATGAAAAAAAGACACGTTTGCATGCACGATCCTGTGTGAGTATGAGTTACCCAAACTACCCACTATACGCCCACTGTTCTCATGAATTGACAACTGTTTGTGCTGCTGGTCAGTCTCCTCATATGCATTGCGTGCATAATATTTAAATTGTGAGAGTCTTCTAATAGAAGGCGGGCATGTTGACATTGGGTGTTCTTCTGGGTGATGTTCTTTATAGGGAGAGTATAATTCCCGTGGTCCTTGTTGCCTTGGTGTCTATTATGTTCTATTGCAGTTGTTGGGGCTCGTGGAAATCTGGTATTCATAGTAGTTCTACACTCAATGCAGCTGCTAATATCCCTTTCCCCTGACTGCTTGTATCTGAGAAGGAATAGCTTCGCTAGTTTGGATATGCCTGCGGTTGTGCTAGTATATTTGGTCATTTACTTCCACTGCGTACAATCGAGATGACAATTTATCTACGCAAATGCCAAGTTTCCAAGTGCGCTGACTTATGTTGCAAGCATTGAGGTTTTCACCCTGATTGACTCGCCAATGACTAATTCTGGTAATGGTTTGCCAATCTTTTCAAACCTGAATTTTGGCTTTCTGTCATTTCATCTTGATCTTTCTACTCACGCCTGTTATGGTTTCAGTAGCTTTCTTGTTATTGAAAAAGTAGTTTGTGAGTGGCGTTATATTATTCTCTGGACAGGACTACTTTCCATGCCATGCATATGTCTGTGCTAGATTTGCTTGATTTCTTGAAAGCCCTGTGGCGTTTTCATTACCGTCTCAGCCTTTCCATTCAATTGGGGATGTGTCATGCTGAATTTCGCAATCCTTTGTGCATCAGTTGAATTCTTCACTTATGAACTGTGGGCCATTTTCATTCATCACAATATCTGGAGTGCCCTACTGACTGAAGTGAGCTTTCAGGCATTCTACTATTTCTCTGGTTGTCATTGAACTCAGTTGGTCTAACTCCCAGTAGTCAGAATAGTAGTCTACAGTGACTAGATAATTGTTTCCTGCCAAAGTGAAAAGATCTACTTCCAACTTCATCCACAGTCTGACCGGTATGGCATGCCTCATCGACAGCTCTCTAGCTTCTTTAGTTTGGTACTCATTACACGCATCCCACTATCTAATGTTGTCTTTCTTTCATTTTATTGTTTGGCCAGTTCAGCACATCTCTTGCCTTTCTCAGAGTCGATTCAATTCCTTGATGGCTTGCATAGATACCTTAGTGACCTTTCCTTTGTATAAGATGCCATCTTGGGCTGTCAATTCATCTCAGTATGCCCAATATGCTCTTCTAACCACAGGTGTGTCCTTGATGCTCTCGGGCCATCTTTTCATCACTACTTCTTGAAATGCTTGTAGGCTTATATCTTTTGGGGTGGTTTGCTTGATTTGAGAAAGGAGCTTATCTGTCAGATTCAATGACCCTGCTGGAGTTTTTGTTAGTGAATATTTTTATTGAAAGTTTTCCATTTTACATTTAACCACAAGAAGCAACAAATCCCCAAAATGTAGTACAGTGCAGAGTGATCATTATTCCACATAAACAAATAGAAAAGACCAGCAAACATTCAAACAAGTGGTTTCGGTTATCAATCATTGTAATCGTCTCCTTTTGTATGGATAATGAAAGTTTAATTATTCAGAGGAGGCTGGCGGTAAATGAGCATAGATTTATTTACACAATTGACAAAGGTCTGCATATCACTCCCAGTGCATTCCTAGCTGGGAGGACTAACCACACCAGGCCCTCTTTTGGGCCTGCTTTTGTGTTTGCTCATAACCAGAGCCATGAGGTAGGCTTCCGCCCCCTACATGGGAAGTTCATACTCCACGAGTCCCACAGGGAAATCAATGATGGTTTCCCCGTGGCCCTCTTGGGGGTTAAAACAGAAAGGATACTAGAAAGCGTGGGGGATCTCAGGATAACAGGGTAAAGCCATGAGCACATAGCACCACACCACGGTGCGCACCTTCTCCACAGGATAACAAAGACATAGTTACACAATATAGGAGATTTATCATGGGATAAAATACAACCAATCTGGACCTAACTCAGCATCCCAAGACCTCCAAGCAATGAAAGGATATTCCAGAAAAAAGACAACAACAGGATACCGCCATCAGTGGCGTGCCTTAGTGATGTACATTCTTATATAGAGAAGGCAGTGAGCCAAGGATTCTTACACCATGCCAAGACCTGCAACACCAAAGACGTCACACCTCTCCAGTCAAATAGGCACTGGTCAGGCCTGCCATCACCGAAAAACTGAAACCATTTTCCACCAAGGAAACTCCACTGACAAGAAGAAGAATCATCAAGACACCAATCAATGGGCTATATCAGGGAGATACAACTCTCCTACTCCCGACAAGATAGAATTAAATATAACAAATGGAAGCCTGTATCAGTACCTCACCTACCCAGGTGGAAAAAGGAAACCCAGAGAGAGAAGAACACCAGGATTAGCCAATCGACATCAGATATGGTCTAGCAATGTCCACTTTTGCAAAACAGATAAGGAAATCCAATAGAGCCCATTAGAGCCACAAATATTAATTGTTACATAGTTTACTGGGCATAATTTTGGGAGCATGGTTAAATGTGGGTTTTGTTAATGCTAACCTGTCAAATTTCTCCATATTAACGCATTGTTTTCATGTACCCTAGTACACAGAGGACTTTCCATCCAACAGAGACAAAGGAGACAAAAATATAGTCTGACACTGGCAGAGTTTTTGAGAAACAAAGTGATAAGCACAGACAAGCAGAGGTAAAGATTGAAAAATAAAAAGAACATAGGAATAGAGCAAAAACAAAAAATACAGACTTGGAAAGAAAGACATGGAGGTGTTTTATATATATTATCAAAATGTTTTACAATAAAAGTTTCTTCTTGACAGGTGATACAATACATCAGAACATATTTTTTTAATGTGTACCAGTCAACCTTTGAAAGCAATCCGACAAAATAAGTGAAAATAAAGAGGCTTTTGTTGCACTGTGAAACAAAGGTGAAACAAAGGTGGAGATGAGCAAGATCTGTGTCATGGCACTGGCAGACAGTCAAACAAAACTGAAAGAGATTGTTTTTTCTTGAGAATTCACAAAGATCAGAGCTGTTTACACAGCGTCACACGGACAGGATATTCATTCACACTCACCAACTGTATTCTCGAAAATACTGATCTTATCCGTCCAAAGAACAATCAGCAATCAAAATATAATTGCCAGCCACTGATCCTAATCTAGCAACGCTGATGATATTAAATGACGATAGGTAGAAAGAATTAAACAGTGAACTCTGCCACAGAAACATTTGCCTTAAACATTTCCAAATCACTATTGGTGTCTCAGAATCGGATGTATGTTACATTATCAATTGAATGTGCTCTGTTTATGCCTTTGATGATAAGAAATAGAAGTTTTAGTATCAGAAGAGACTATTTGGTTGTCTTGCATTCCTCTCATGGACAGATTTAACACAATCCAACTTTCCTTCTTTATCTCGCACCCTTTTCTTTTTTTTTTTAAATTTAAGGTACCCAATTCTTTTTTTTCCTAATTAAGGGACAATTTAACGTGGACAATCCACCTACCATGCATATTTTTGGGTTGTGGGGGTGAGACCAACGCAAACACAGGGAGACTGGGCAAACTCCACACAGACAGTGACCAGGATGATCAGACACTGACCATCAGTCAGTGACGGCTATGGCTGAGGGTCTGGGCAGAATGTCTGACTCGCTGGGAGACGTGACCTAGTACAGGGCTGAACTTGATGAGGCGCTGCAGGACATGTCCCAGTCTCAGGTCGGCATAGCCGAAGCGATGCAGGGCGTGTCCCTGTCTCAGATAAGTATAGCCAACACGCTGCGGAGCTTGCCCCAGTTGCAGGTGGGCATAGCTGCGGCGCAGCAGAGCGTGTTCCAATCACTGAGGAGCATCGCCGAGGACATCGACACTGTGCTACAAACATTGGGGAGCTGCCAGGGCTGGCAGAGCCCGATGATGCCGAAGCAGCCAGGGCTGCCCCTTCGCTCCGAAGTAAACCCCAGGGCTCTATAGGCAATGACCAGGAGGAGAAGGTGCTGGTTGCCGACCCAGACCCATCCTATGGAGTGCCGAAAGTGGCCACTAGCTCCCCTGAGACGATGTCCCGTCTTGCAATCAGCACCTGGAACTGGATGGCATGGCTGTGCATGTGCTGCTGGCAAGTGCACTGGCCAGCCCCAGAGCCCCTAGAGGATGCCCGCCAGGGGCATCGAATGCCATGAGACGTGGTAAGCAACTGGCTGCCTCCACCTTTTTGTTTTTTAAATTTAGAGTACCCAATTCATTTTTTCCAATTAAGGGGCAATTTAGCGTGGCCAATCTACCTAACCTGCACATTTTTGGATTGTGGGGGCGGAACCCACGCAAACACGGGGAGAATGTGCAAACTCCACAGGGACAGTGACCCAGAGCCGGGATCGAACCTGGGACCTCGGCGCCCTGAGGCAGCAGGGCTAACCCACTGCGCCACCATGCTGCCCTGGCTGCCTCCACCTTTGATGTGCATCCTGGGGAAACACCTAGACAAAGCGGTAGACCACAGACAAAGTGCACCCTGTGCACCTTTTGCCCTGGGCATGAGGAGGTGGGGTTTGCCCCATGCTGTGCTTCGATCCAGAGTCCTCCCCTTATCTCTATGCCTAGCTCTTCCACCCACTTTCTCCAGTGTCTCATCCAGCGGTTACCGTACCACTTTCAGTAGTCATCCGTACATACCAGCGCAGTTATCATCTCCTAGTTCACCCAAGGTTTGAAGGGGGTGCGATGACGGACTAGGCCACATCCTATGTGAAGCAGACGATGATGAGGGCCTCCCTGGCCGTCCGGACTGGTGACCCTCGTCGTTGCTGCCTGACCTCCAGCCTCCGGCTGGTTCTCCAGTTTCTCACCAGGATCATCCTCCAACCCCTCCTGGTCCAACGCCTCATCATCGTCCTCCTCCTCGGAGGTGCCACATGTTCCTTCCCTTCCCCTCCAGCGCATTGTTCCACTGCTGTGCCAGGTTACGGAGGACACAGCAGATCACCACAAAGCGGGCGATTCTCCGGGGGATGTACTGCGGGCACCATCAAAGCGGTCAAGACATTGGAACTGTATTTTGAGCAGTCCGATGAAAATGAAAAAGGAAAATCACTTCTTGTCACAAGTAGGCTTCAAATGAAGTTACTGTGAAAAGCCCCTAGTCGCCACATTCCGGCGCCTGTTCGGGAATTGAACCCGCGCTGCTGGTCTGCTTTGGTCTGCTTTAAAAGCCAGCTATTTAGCCCTGTGCTAAACCAACCCCCATATACCACTCCATGCACCACTCAATGACAGACCAGGAGTGCACATGGGCCTCATTGTACCGGATCTCCGCATCGGTCATTAGCCAGGTCCTCAGCGGGTATCCGTTAGCCCCCAAGAGCCAACGGGCCATCCTGGGGTGGTCCTCGAAGAGGCCGGGGATGTCTCACTGCCCCAGGATGTAGCTGTCGTGCACACTCCCTGGGAAGCATGCATACAAGTGCATGATCTTCAGCTGGTGGTCACACCTGACGTAGGGCACTCTCAGATGGCCCAGTGGGTGCAAGGCACCATGCTTGCCATCTATGAACCCCTGGACCTGAGGCATCCTTTCAATGAAGGAGAATCCTGCTGCCCAGGCATCTTGTTGGGCTTGGTCCATTTAAACTTTATATAGTCAGCTGCCCGGGCAGACAAGCCACCCATGACCTGTCAAATGCACCTGTGGGCTGTAGCTTGTGAGATGCCACTCAAATCCCTGCTTGAGCCGTGGAATGCTCCTGAGGCGTAAAAGTTCAGGGCTCCGAAGACCTTGACGGCCACCAGGAGCCAGTGTCCTCCTACTCCACATGGTGCCAAGATCGCAAGAACATGGCACAGATGCCGCACCATCTGCTTGTTGAGGCGGAGTCCCCTGCAGCACGTGTTGTGATCTGCTCGAAAAAACAGCAACGCTTGTACTCCTAGGGCTGTCACGGGCTTCCACCTCTGGGTCTACCCTGGCCTGATGGGTGGCAGGGTCCTCAGGGTGTATTTGTCGCGCTGCTGCTATCGCCCTTTGGCCGCCGCCTTCTGGTGTGGCCGCCCAGCTTGCCAGAAGCACCACTAGGGCAAGTTCCGCGGGGTCCAGAATATCGTCCATACCGTTCAATATCTGAAAGGAATTGGGAGAGGGTTTGAGACTGACAAACGCCAATGTCTTCCAACCCGGGAACCTCCGGGCCCCCATTGCTCCCCACCGCCCCCCCCCCCCCCCCCCCCCCCGCCCCCGGCACACCCTGCTCTTGCATGCCCACCTGCTCACTGACCCCCACACCCTGTACCCCAGACACGTTACCTGGACTGGGTGCAGGTCCCCTCCCCAATGCACTCACCCTCACCCACCTTCCCATTGTGGATGTGTCCCCAGGGCTGGGGCTATTTCCCTGGATGTTCGGATGCTGGCTGCTGTGTTGTGCTGTTGCCCCCGCAGTGTTCAAGCACAGTGTCCAGGCATCACGGTCTGAATGGGATGCTAGGCAATAACCTCCTCATGCTACATGGCACGCCTACCCACGGGGATCCACTTGGGATGTCTGAAGTGCTCACTTAACTATGATTGTCAATTCCCTATTAGCAATAGGCATCAGCCGCATGGCCAGAGGCCTTCGTGGTCAGTGGGAGTTGTGGGTAGTCAGTGGCGTAGACAGGCAGGGGCTACGGTTGCCCCCAGAATGGGTACACACAATCTAGGGGTTGGCCCGTGCTGTTCCCCCTCCCTCCCAGCAGAAACCACTCTGCTCCAATATCCCTACCACTATGGCTGCGAACCCTAACTGAGGCTGGACCCCCCCTGTTACCACCCCCTCCCCCCGCAGCCCCCTCCAAGCACTGGGCGGCAAGCCCCCATGATCATTTGCTGGGGAGGAGATTAGATCACGGGAGGGCGTTGGATATGGGGTGGCTCCCGTTAATTGTATGGAAATTGGGCTTAAGTGGTGATTTCTGGTTTCTCACCATGCTATGGTGGGATCCCGATTTAGCCTACAGGAGCGGGCCGGTTGGATTGCGAACGGTTTGATGCCTGGCGTGGTTCTCATTTTGGCCTTTCCTGCTATTTAACAGCCTTGTTGCGCTCTCTCGCGTGCAACGAGGCTACTGAATCATGCCCAATAACTTTCTAGCGGGAGTGGGAACAGCCACCCTTGCTCCCCACATTAATATGCTACCTTCACAACTGAACTCATCTGTTCTTATCTGAAAGGATCTTAATTTCTCAGAAGTGTTATCAGAATGCCAGCCATAGGAGGACCACAGAGGACCATATGCTTAACTCTAAATATGAAATGAAAATCGCTTATTGTCACAAGTAGGCTTCACTGAAGTTACTGTGAAAAGCCCCGAGGCGCCACATTCCAGTGCCTCTTCAGGGAGGCTGGTACGGGAACTGAACCGTGCTGCTGGCCTGCTTTAAAAGCCAGCGATTTAGCCCAGTGTGCTAAACCAGCTGCTAATACAGGCCCTAAAACCAGACCCTAAATACAGGGTCCTTCTGGGTCCAAAACCTGATCTGTTGTGCCGACAGGGGTAATGTATCGAGAAGGTTTAGAGCAAGATCAACTTCTTGTGGTACTGGCAGAGGCAGAGGCAGTAAGCATCCACGTTTGATATGTGTGTTCTCAGCCTATGTTGAAAATTATACTTGTAGGCTGCTAATAATAGAACCCAGTGTTGGACCATAGCTGAAGCTATGGGAGGTATGGCATGGACGTATCCTCCCTAAATAAGCCTAACATGGGTTTATAGTCAGTAATTACGATGAAGTGCCGTCCATAAACATGTTGATGGAACTTTTACACTCCATACTGCTAGTCCCTCTTTTCAATTTGAGGATTAGCTTTTTCAGCATCGGTCAGAGCCCTGGAGGCACAGGCGATAGGCCTTTCTGCCTCATCTTCCAGCTTATGTGAAAAAAAACACTCCGGAGATGTGTCACAGGTAGGAATTATCCCTTTTGATGAGTCAAAATTAGCAAAGAGACTGGATGACTGCATAGCTAGTTGATCCTCTTCAACAATATGCCGCCTTCACAACGTAACTCATCTGTTCTTATCTGAAAGGATCTTGATTGTTCAGAACTGTTATCATAATGCCAGCCCCGGTTTCCAAATATAAATTGGGGTTCTGGTCCTGTACCGTAACAAATTTGTGGGCTCGTCCGGGGTTAAAAAGTATAATTCCTCATTTGGGATTATTGAATTCAAAGACAGTGAATGTGAGGAACTGGTGCTTTCTTTCAGATGTTGCATTCGGCGGCACTGAGGACTCGGGTCGAATCCCGGCCCTGGGTCACTGTCCGTGTGGAGTTTGCACATTCTCCCCGTGTCTGCATGGGTTTCATCCCCACAACCCAAAGATGTGCAGGTTAGGTGGATTGGCCACGCTAAATTACCCCTTAATTGGAAAAAAATAATAATTGGGTACTCAAAATTTATTTTTTAAAAAGAAGAAAAAAAAAGATGTTGCATTGGGTCATTTAAATAGGGCGTGGCTTATAAAGCGGCTCTTTCAACGGATAAGAGTTTCCTGGGTATGGAAGAGGTCACTCTAGTTGGTTTTCAAAGGTGGTCAAAACAAAGCTTTTGGATTTGGCAGACAAGCTGCAGTTGATGTTACCTGAGGGGTGAGGAAGGTTAAGATAATTCAAATGATAAATCAGCATTTAAATTTGCGAGGGACACAACCTGAATCATTGGGATTTTCTAGAGTCCAGTTACAAATGAAACTGTTGCAACGTGATGCAACCGAGACAGTTTGAAATGGAATTAAAAGCAAACGTAAAAGAGAGGGCAGAAAGAGAAAGAGAGAAGGAAAGAAAGAAAAGGAGCGGGCGGCTATGGCAGATGCAAAAGAAAAAGAGAGAATTTGAGCTTCGGAAAATGGAACGGGAAAGAGATGATCACCTTAAAAACGTTGCCGTTAAATGAAGACGTTCAGGAAAGTCTAGAGGAAGGAGTAACCCTCCGAGTCAAAGGCCTAGTGGGGATATGTTTAAATATATTCAAGAACTGCCAAGGTTTGACGAGAAAGGTGTGGAAGTTTTTTTTCAAATCTCATTTGGGAAAGTAGCTAAACCCACTGAATTGGCCAAAACCATGCGGGTATTGTTAGTTCAAACAAAGTTAGTAGGTAGAGCAAGTGAAGTGTTTGTGTCACTATAAGAGGATGTATCTACGGATTATGATGAGGTGAGAAAAGCCATCTTCAATGTATATGAACTAGTGCGGGAAGACTACAGACAGAAGTTTAGAAATCTAAGGAAAGAACCAAGTCAGGTGTATATAGAATTTGAAACAATTTTATTTTTGATAGGTGGATGAGAGCATTAAAAATAGACCGGAGAGACAAAGCTTTTAGAGAAACTGTTATTTTGGAGGAATTTAAAGATTCATTTCTTGCAGTCGTGAGAACACATGTGGAAGAGCAACGGGTTAAAACTACAAGACATGCGGCAGAAATGGCAGATGATTTTGAATTAGTTCATCAATCAAGGTTTGGGTTTTGAGATCAATTTCAGTCTGTGAAGGATAGAAACAGGGGAAATGAGAAATCCACAGATGGTCAAGACAAAGGAGGTTTAGTTGGAGATATTAAGAAGAGTTCATCATAAGGAAACTTATGATAGTGGAAGACAGATAAGAAAACTTAAATGTTTTCATTATAATAAAGTCAGACACACAAAGTTACCATTGTTAGTGGCTTGAGAAAAGTACTGGGAAGACAACCGTTAAAACAGGATAAACTAGTGGGTTTTATTAAAGTGGCAAAATAAACCATGGTTGCAGCTGAAGAGATACAAACGAATGACAGCCTGTTCAGAGGTTGGTTGATAAGAAGGTGTTAGATCTTTTTAGAGATTTGTGAATGTAATGTTTACTCGTGTGCACAAGGTGGAGTAAGTAAGGTTAAGATCTTAAAATTTCCTGGAGCAAGTCAATCTTTAATGGTTAGAGATAAGGATATATATAGTTGGGAAGGAGTATTGCCACAAAAGTAAAGAAAATGTGAACTAATGGTGAAAGGAGTAGGTGCCACTGTGTAAGGTAAGGATAGAGAGTCCGGTGAAAAGTGGTGAAGTGGTGGTAAGAGTAAAAGAGAAATTATTTTTTTCAGGGTGTATTAACCCCCATGGGGCCCATGGGGAGGTCAGTTATGGTTCGTGGAATACGAGCTTCCTCGCTAGTGGGCGGAGGCCCACCCAGCTGGGGCTCGTAGGATCGAGCATAAAAGCCAGGCCGAACAGGGACCGGCATGTTGGTTGTTTCAACGGGATTATGAAATGAAATACTTTGCTGCCGTGGGCAGACTTTATGTTACCTTAATTAAATCTATGTTCTTCCTACCACTGGCTTCCTGGACATTATACTGGCAATGAGGAAAAAAGGAAAATCTGAACTCAACTCAGAATGCCCCAGCAGCTCCAGAAGATTGCTGTGTAGCAGTGTGTGGAGGTAGCTTTCAAAAATACCAGCTGGGCTCAATATTCCGGAGCCGCCGCCGCAGATCAGTGGGATATTTCCCCTGTGGACGAGGGGGAGTTCCGACAGCATTGCCAGGTATGCAGGAATAGAGCACACGTAAATCAAGGCTGCCAGAATCGGCAGAGAGCGCGCCAGTCTGGACAGACACTGTGGTCACCCCGAGCCAGGGCCTTGCCCATGATCCCACCTGAGGAGGACAACATGATGCAATTGAACTATATCACGCTCCGAAGGTAGTGCCGATTCAGATCAAACTGTAGGTGAATGGAACCCCCTAGTGATGGAGATGGACACGGGCCACCAACTCCATCATTGATCAGCAGATTTTCCAGCGACTCCGCACAGGAATCCTGCCGCTAAGCCTGCGCAATACCAAGGTAAGGCTGGGGAATCACTGAGCATCATTGGGACCACCGTGACCCCGGTAACCCTCGGACAACAAAATGTCCAACTACCCTTTGTGGTGGTGCAAGGGCAGGGACCTAACCTGCTGGATGTGATTGGCTACGAGTGCTACACTTTGACTGCCAAATAATTTTTTGGGATGAAAAATGAAATGAAAATCGCTTATTGTCACAAGTAGGCTTCAATGAAGTTACTGTGAAATGCCCCTAGTCGCCACATTCCGGCACCTGTTCGGGGAGGCTGGTACGGGAATTGAACCGTGCTGCTGGTCTGCCTTGGTCTGCTTCAAAATCCAGCTATTTAGCCCAGTGTGCTAAACCAGCTCCTAATGGGCACAGGGAACCTGTATGAGGCCCCTGGAAAATATCCAGAGGTATTCCAGGAGGGCCTGGGCAAGATAAATGGAGCCAAAGTGCTCATCTACGTGGACTCAGAATTCCAGCCCCAGTACTTCAGGGCACAGCCAGTTCCTAATGCCTTGCTAACCAAAGTGGATGCGGAGTTGCAACGCCTGGAAAGTCTATGCACCTATGTGGATCCAGAGGCCCAGCCCCAATACTTAAGGGCACGGCCAGTTCCTGAAGCTTTGCGAACCAAAGTGGATGCAAAGTTGCAGCACCTGATAAGTCTGGGCATCATATTCCTGGTGCATGTTGTGGAGTGGGTCATATCCATGGTCCCAGTGATGAAGCCGGACATATCTGTTCGTCTCTGTGGGGACTGTAAACCTATGCTTGGTGTCGAGGACTTCAATGTGAATCTGGCTGGAGGATGCTCATTTACCAAATTAGATATGAGCCACTCATATCTGCAGGTGGAATTAGACACTGTAACCCGGAAGTATGTGATGCACGATCATTGATGCACGATCAATGACCACTAAAACGAGGTTGTAGTACAACTGAAGGCTTTAATAAGCTAGATGTTTCCCCCAGCAGCTCAGGTACAGAATGAGGGCTGCTGGGACGGCACGGGTTCATATACCCCGCCTATCAGGGCGGAGCTATTATGCACTCTTGCCAATGGCAAGCATATAGGTTCTACCAATGATACTTCAGTCTCTCCGGTACCGTAATACCTATAATACCACATTCACCCCCTGTTTAAAAAAAAGTCCGGCGGGAGTGGTGGCCAGCAACTACAAAACATAACAACATGGTATAATTAGTTATGGAGGTACCGTAATACCCCTGTACAGTGTTTAGTAACTATTTACAAGTCTGGTAGCTATGTACATTCGGTGTTTTATATTTACAGATTACAGTTAAAATGAAGCAGTCAGTCGATCGGGGGCCCTGGTCGTCCTCTGTGATCGTCGGAGCCTCGGTGGTGACTCCGGTGGAGGCTCGGGCGTCTCTGACTCCGGGAGCGTGGCTTCGATCTCCATGGCAGCTTCGTCACCCCTAGACGGCGCTGGTGGGGAAAACAGCTGACCTGGGAAGGGAGCGCCTGCGGGGGGTGTCGGTGGGTAGGGGGGCCTAGGCAGGGGCGGCGGAAGGACCGATCCTCCTGTAAGATGCTGCGGTGGAGGGGAGGATGGGACTGGTGGCTGGAATGTACATGGAGTTCCAGAGGGCGCCAGGTCCCGTAGGGAGACCGTATCTTGTCGGCCGTCGGGGTACGCCACGTAGGCGTACTGTGGGTTAGCATGGAGCAGATGGACCCTCTCGAGCAACGGGTCCGACTTGTGCGCCCGCACGTGTTTTCGGAGCAGGATGGGTCCGGGTGCTGCCAGCCAGGTCGGGAGCGAGGTCCCAGAGGAGGACTTTCTGGGGAAGACAAGGAGATGTTCGTGAGGTGTCTGGTTGATGGTTGTACAAAGTAGTGACTGCATGGCGTGGAGGGCATCCGGGAGGACCTCTTGCCAGCGGGAAACTGGGAGGTTCCTGGACCATAGGGCCAGTAGGACGGTCTTCCAGACCGTTCCATTCTCCTTCTCTACCTGTCCGTTACCCCGGGGGTTGTAACTGGTTGTCCTGCTCGAGGCAATGCCCTTGCTGAGCAGGAATTGACGCAGTTCGTCGCTCATAAAGGAGGACCCCCTATCGCTGTGTATGTAAGCGGGGAACCCGAACAGTGCAAAGATGCCATGGAGTGCCTTGATGACGGTGGAGGCGGTCATGTCGGGGCAGAGGATGGCGAATGGGAACCGGGAGTACTCGTCAATCACGTTCAGAAAGTATGTGTTGTGGTCGGTGGAGGGGAGGGGGCCTTTGAAGTTCATGCTGAGGCGTTCAAAGGGACGGGAAGCCTTTATCAGGTGCGTGCGCTCTCTCTGGCCGGTAGAAGTGCGGTTTGCACTCCGCGCAGATTTGGCAGTCCCTGGTGGCTGTCCTGACCTCCTCGATGGAGTAGGGCAGGTTGTGGGTCTTGACAAAATGGAAAATGCGAGTGACCCCTAGGTGGCAGAGGTCCTCGTGGAGGGCTCAGAGGCGGTCCACTTGTACGGTGGCACATGTGCCACGGGACAGGGCATCAGGAGGCTCATTTAGCTTCCTGGGATGATTCAAGATCTCGTTGTTGTAGGTGGAGAGTTCGATCCTCCACCTCAAGATCTTGTCATTTTTTATCTTGCCCCGCTGTGCATTATCGAACATGAAAGCCATCGACTGTTGGTCAGTGAGGAGAGTGAATCTCTGGCCAGCCAGGTAATGCCTCCAATGTCTCACAGCTTCTACTATGGCCTGGGCCTCCCTTTCGACTGAGGAGTGGCGGATTTCGGAAGCATGGAGGGTACGGGAGAAGAAGGCCACGGGTCTGCCCGCTTGGTTGAGGGTTGCCGTTAGAGCTACATCAGACACTTGCTCTCGACCTGGAAGGCGAGGGATTCGTCGATGGCGTGCATCGTGGCCTTTGCAATGTCTGCTTTGATGCTGCTGAAGGCCTGGCGGGCCTCTATCGACAGGGGAAAAACTGTGGTTTGGATCAGGGGACGGGCCTTGTCTGCGTAGTTGGGGACCCACTGGGCGTAGTAGCTAAAAACTCTAGGCAGCGCTTCAGGGCCTTAGAGCAGTGAGGGAGGGGGAACTCCATAAGGGGGCGCATGCGTTCAGGGTCGGGGCCTATAACTCCATTTCACACTACGTAGCCGAGAATGGCTGGACGGTCGGTGCTAAAAACACATTTCTCCTTATTGTACGTTAGGTTAAGGATCGTTGCGGTCTGGAGGAATTTTCTGAGGTTGGTGTCGTGGTCCAGCTGGTCATGGGCGCAGATGGTGACATTATCGAGATACGGGAATGTTGCCCGTAAACCGTACCGGTCAACCATTTGGTCCATCTCGCGTTGGAAGACTGAGACCCCGTTAGTGACACCAAAGGGAACCCTTAAGAAGTGATAGAGCCGCCCGTCTGCCTCGAAGGCAGTGTATTTGCGGTCACTAGTGCGGATGGGGAGCTGATGGAAGGCGGACTTGAGATCCACCGTGGAGAAGACCTTATAATGCGCGATCCTGTTTATCAGGTCGGATATGCGGGGGAGGGGGTACGCGTCCAGCTGCGTAAACCTGTTGATGGTCTGACTGTAGTCGATGACCATCCTATGCTTCTTCCCGGTCTTTACCACCACTACTTGAGCTCTCCAGGGGCTGTTACTGGCTTCAATGACCCTTCCCTCAGTAGCCTTTGGACCTCTGATCTAATAAAGATCCGGTCCTGGGCACTGTCGCGTCTGCTCCTGGTGGCGACGGGTTTGCAATCCGGGGTGAGGTTCGCAAACAGGGTAGGCGGGTCGACCTTAAGGGCCACGAGGCCGCAGACAGTAAGGGGGGGTATATGGCTGCCGAATTGGAAGGGTAGACTTTGAAGGTTACACTGGAAGTCTAAACCCAGGAGTGTAGCCGTGCAGAGGTGGGGAAGGACGTAAGAGACGGAAATTTCTGAACTCCCTTCCCTGGACTGTGAGGTCTGCTAAACAAAACCCCTTTATCTCCACTGAGTGGGAACCGGAGGCCAGTGAGATTTTTTGATTAAAAGGGTAGGTTTTCATTTCATTTCATTGAGGAGGGACCAGCGCCTTACCGTGTCGGGGTGTATGAAGCTCTCCGTGCTCCCAGAGTCAATTAGGCAGGACGTCTCATGGCCGTTGATGAAAACGGTCGTCGTAGCGGTTGAGAGTGTTCGAGGTTGAGACTGATCCAGAGTCACCGAGGCCAATCGCAGTAGTTGAGAATTCTGTTCAGGCAGTGTGTGGTCGGTCGAGCTGGGGCCCTGGGGGCACATCCAAGATGGCGTCTCCCATTGGTCGCACATGGCCGGGGGTGCACAAAATGGCGGCGCCCATCCCTCAAGCGTGGCGTGCGTGGAACAAGATGGCGGCACCCGGGGTCTGCACGTGGCCCTGGGATATGGGGGTGGCGGCGACCGCTGGCCACACGGAGCCCATGGAGAAGTTTGTGGTGGCGGTCCGGAGTCGCCGCTGGAGACCGCTGCCATTGCTCGGGCCTGACATACCCCCACGAAATGGCCCTTTTTGCCACATCCCCTGCAGGTGGATGAGTGGGCCGGGCAGCGCTGGCGGGGGTGCTTGGCCTGCCCGCAAAAGTAGCAGTGGAGCCCCTCGGGGTTGGCGGCCGCTTTGCAGCGCAAGCCTGCGGGGGAACGGGGGAAGTCTCTGGGTCGGCCGCTGCGGGGTCCCACGCTGCCCAGGGGGCTGCCACGCAGTTGGGAACGTAGGCGCGGGTGTTCCTGGAGGCCACGTCCAGGGAGCCTGCAAGGGCCCGTGCCTCCCTAAGACCCAGGGTGTCTTTCTCTAACAGGCGCTGGTGGATTTGAGATGAAAGCATACCTGCCACGAAAGCGTCCCGGACTAAGAGTTCCGTGTGCTCGCTCGCCGAAACTTGCGGGCAGCCGCAGCTTCTGCCCAGCACCAGGAGTGCGTGGTAGAATTCATCCAATGATTCCCCAGGGGTTTGCCGTCTTGTTGCAAGCAGGTGCCAGGCGTAGACCTGGTTTACCGGGCGAATATAGTGTCCTTTTAGCAGCTCGATTGCTGCATCGAAGTCTTCCGCTTCCTCGATGAGGGTGTAGATCTCCCGGCTCACCCTTGAGTGCAGGACGTGCAGTTTCTGCTCTCCCGTGGGTGCGTTTTCTGCCGTCTCGAGGTACCCTTTAAAACACGCCAGCCAGTGCTTAAAGATCGCTGCTGAGTTCGCTGCGTGGGGGCTAAGTTGCAGACACTCCGGCTTGATTCGAAGCTCCATCCTTTCTTCTTAAAATCTAGCTTATTAAATTGATGCACGATCAATGACCACTAAAACAAGGTTGTATTACAACTGAAGGCTTTAATAAGCTAGATGTTTCCCCAGCAGCTCAGGTACAGAATGAGGGCTGCTGGGACGGCACGGGTTCTTATACCCCGCCTATCAGGGCGGAGCTATTATGCACTCTAGCCAATGGCAAGCATATAGGTTCTACCAATGATACTTCAGCCTCTCAGGTACCGTAATACCTATAATACCACAATATGCAACCATAAATATTCCCAGGAGGCTCTTCGAATACACTTGCCTCCCCTTCGGGTTCTCTTCAAGTCCCTGCAATTTTTCAAGGAGTAATGGAAGGCATCCTCCAGGAACTACCAAAGATGGCGGCGTATTTGGACAATATGCTTATTACAGGGAACCACTGAAAAGGAGCACATGGATAATCGAGAGGAGGTTCTCAGATGATTTTCCTAGGTGGGTGCCTGCCTGAAGAGAAGCAAGTGTGTTTTGCAAGCAAAGGCAGTGTCGTATTTGGGGTACAGGGTGGATAAAGACAGCTTGCACCTTGTGGAGGAGAAAGTTCAGGCCATAAAGGTGGCCCCAACTCCACGGAATGCCATGGAACTACGATCATTTTTGGGCCTCGTAAATTATTATGGGAAGTTCATTCCAAACTTGGCCGCTCTGTTAGCACCCCTTCACATCTTGTTATGAACAAACCAGAAGTGGACCCAGATCGAAAAAGACTTGGCGGTGATATTCGTCATAAGTAAATTTCATCAGTACTGGCGACACTCCCACTGACCATAAGCCGCTACTGGACCTCTTTAGGTCCATAACCTCAGCCCGAAGTCAGCACTGGGCACTTTTGCTGACAGCGTATGAATATACCTTTCAACATCACCCAGGGGTCCAGATAGCCCACTCTGACACCCTCAGTCATCTTCTGCTGCCCGTAAGTTACCTGTCTCCACTAGTGATGGACGAAGAGACTTTATAGGCACACTGCCAGGGACAGCCCTATAAGTACGCAGAAGGATCCCAAATTGGTGAAGCTCCACCACATGTTACTGCATGGCAGATTACAGGAGAACTCCCCAGCAGCCCTACAGTCTTCTGCCCAAAAGGAGCAGGAGCTGAGTGTTGAAGATAGCATCCTCCTTTGGGGAGCACACGTGATAATCCCACCGCCCGGTCAGGAATTGACTCTGCAGGATTTACATAACGGACATCTAGGGGCTTCAAAAATGAAACTGCTGGCGCGAAGTTACGTCTGGTAGCCAGGGATTGATGGGGACATCGAGTAAGTTGTGCAAAATTACCCAGCATGTCAGGAGCACCATGAACTCCCACCTTCAGCTTCCCTTCATCCCTGGGAATGGCCAGAGCGTACCTGGGTGAGACTGCATGCGGAATTTGCTGGGCCTTTATGGGGTACATGTTTTAATCCTTGTGGACGTCCATTCTAAGTAGCTCAATGTATATAAAATGGCATCCACCACATTGAAGGCCACCATCGAGAAGCTCAGGTGTTCGTTCAGCACTCACAGGATTCCTGAAGTGCTGATTACTGATAAAGGGACACGGTTTACAAGTGAAGCGTTCTCCATATTCGCACGTAAGAACGGAATCGGGCATATCCAAACTGCCCCGTATATCCCGTCATCCAATGGCCTGGTCGAACGGACGGTCCAAACATTAAGAGAAGCATGCAGAAGCCACAGGCTCCCTGATACACGACTGGCGAGATTCCTTTTTAACCACAGAACCATGCCACATGTCACAAAAGGGATATCACCAGCGGAGCTGCTGATGGGCCAGCGCCTCAGGACCCAATTAATCCTGAATTTCTCAAACCTGGGCCGGAAAGTAGAGCTGCAGCAAGACTCACACAGTAAGTATCATGCCCACTGGATGTCAGGGCGGAATTTGCAACTGGAGGCCACAGTTTATTCCTGCAACTTTGGAGATGGTGCACTCTGACTCCCAGGGGTCGTATTGGAAAAAACAGGGCTCGTATCGTACAGGGTTAAGGTCCAAGGGAAGACCCTGCAGATCCTGCCCAAACACGTGGACCACTTGCAGAAACGAGAATCTGTGCTAAAGGACACTCAACAAGGGATGCCGGTACCTCCACCAACCCGGGAACCATTGCTTAGCCACCGACCCGGGAACCATTGCTTAGCCACCGACCCGGGAACCATTGCTTAGCCACAGTGGACCAACACCCAGACCAAGAAGACAAAGAAGGCTCTAGCTCAGAGATGAACACCGAGATGTCCGCACAGACGGATGATGTCATGCCTGGGGCCAGAATCACGGCAATTACCCTCTGGAGATCATCTAGAAAAAGGCGGTCTACCAACTGTTACACGCCACCCGACCCAGACCCACCACTGACGGAAGCAAAGCCACTTGTGAATCAGTGCAGGCCTCCTCAGATGCTTACAGAAGGGGAACTTCTGGACTTGGGGAAAGGGAGGGGTGTAATAAGCTCCACAAGGCCCACAGGGAAACCGTAATTGATCTCCCCATGGGGCTCATGGAAAACAAGCTTCCCCGCTAAAGGCTGGAGGCACACCCAACTGGGGCTCGTAACATTAAGCATAAAAGGTGGCCCAACAGAGACCGGCATGTTGGTTATCCCAACGGTACTATGTAGTGTAAATAGTTTACTGCCGTGGGCATACATTATGTTACCTTATGCTAGTTTGGTTTACATGTCCTCTATTTTAAGTATAGGATACCTGCCCATTTCTGCCACTTGATTGTTAATTTATAGTTTCCATATATTCATACAATCTTATCTGGCTTAAGTGTTGGCACAATGGGAGCTGCCTACTCTGTAAATTGCACAGTATTAATTCTTCCATCCGCTCAAGGTCAGACTCAATTTTCTCATGTAAAGCATAGGGTACAGGTCGGGCTCTGTAAAACTTGGGTGTGGCCTCAGGATCCATGTAAATGTTTGCTTCTAGGCCCTATACCTTGCCTTGACAATAATGCTCTGAATGAGCACCCCACCTGGACCCACTCCCCATAACCCCACATGACCTTTTGACATCAAGGGTCAACTTAGCATGGCCAATCCACTGAACCTGCACATCGTTGAACTGTGGGAGGAGACCAAAGCACTCGGAGGAAACCCATGCAGCCAAGAGGAGAATGTGTAGACTCCACATAGACCCAAAGTCAGAATTAAACCTGGGACCCTGGCACTGAGGCAGCAGTGTGTCACCTTGCCATCCTGTTATCGGCAAATTTCTCCCCTAAGCAAGAACAAATGACAGAGTTGGAAAATAAAGCTTGAGAGACAAAGTAATTCATCTAGGTACACAGGACGTTAGCTATATTATCTAAGTATGTGAACATATAGGTTTAAAATGTTGTGTTGGGATACCACTTCCAACTTGCCACTTGCTATATTTCATGGTTAAAAGACACACTGTATTCAGAAAAGCAAGCAAAGGACGACGGTCTAGTGGTGCACCAAGTTTACAGTAAAAAGTAGTTCAGACAGGCAGCATGGTGGCGCAGTGGGTTAGCACTGTGGCCTCACGGCGCTGAGGTCCCAAGTTTGATCCCGGCTCTGGGTCACTGTCCGTGTGGAGTTTGCACATTTTCCCTGTGTCTGCGTGGGTTTCGCCCCCACAACCCAAAAATGTGCAAGCTAGGTGGATTGGCCATGCTAAATTGCCCCTTAATTGGAAAAATGAATTGGGTACTCTAAATTTTTTTTAAAGTTTAAAAAAAAGTAGTTCAGACCCTTTATGAGGCAACCTGCTCCGAAGATGCCAAGTACTTACACATCTAACCGAGCAACCTTGCGCAGCTCAGATTTTCCTCCACCCAGTGTGGGCCACATATCACCTGACCACTATGCATACTACTCTCAGTACTTCTCTTTAAATAAAGCCGCACTTCGCCGCAGCACCTCCAATGAGTGTCAATGGAAGCTATTTCTATCATATCATAATAGTCTTCAGAGAAAGAGTACAATCCCAATAACATTATTATATTTCAAAATTAGACGACGCACATTGAAAGGATTCCCTATTTTAATCTTTGTGTACACTGGTTAGAACTTCTGTCACACATTCCGACACTAACATGATGTGGTATTTACTCAGCCCATTGTTTCTCTGACCGGAGGATTGATGCTGGGCGTTTCTCAGTATTCCACTCACACATTCCAGTCACAGAGGTCGTGCTGTGAGTTCCACACAACTGCATCTATTGCGCCAGATCTCCCAGGACTTTCATTCCGGCACCCACCCACCCACCTGTCCTGGACACTCCCATCGCTGAGCCAAGTGCTGTGTGTGTGTGCGGTTCGTCACAATCTTCTCGCCGATTCCAACTTTCCAAAGAAAACCCCACCCAGATTGTTCAGAGAAAAGGAGACGGGGCGAGAAGGCAGGAGGATGGAGCAGAGAGAAGCAAAGATCAGGAGCGTTTAAAGCGGTAAGAATCTGATCGCAAACTGGAGAACAGTCTCTGGAGGGGGTGGGTGATGTTGAGGGAACGGTTTTGGAAATCTGGACTTGATTTCGAAAATAAATACCACCCAATCCCCCCCCCCCCCCCCATACAATCGGAGGTGGCATTAGTTTAGTCGGGGCAGAAAGCTCGGGTTCAGTCCAATAGCCACACTGAGCCTCCTAATGCAGGCCCACCTATCAAATCCAAAACATTTGGAGACCGTGCGCTTAGATATTCATTCTGACATTTTATTTGCTTTTTGCCATTCTGAAATTATGCACAGGGTGAGCAAGACGATTCTCTTCCAATGGTGCAGTTATCTCACTGTATAGCAGTACTGAGCTGTTTGGCGACAGATTTTTAGATCACAGTCAAGGTTATTTTTGGTCCGACTTAGGTTCTTGTTCGCTTTCTACAGTGCCCCTGTACTTTTGTATTTTTCTTGGCAATACTTTTAAGTATCTATCTAATCTGTGTGCTATTTCAGGTGCATTGTGTTGATGGAAGCAAAATAATCATTTCTGACCAACATTAAGCCATATGGACTGGGAGATCCTTGATTTGATTCTCTCTCTGCCTGTGCTGACTTGGCTGATTTCCTGCCAGTTTTAAAATATTTAAAATATGAAAATAAAAAAGTTTCTCACCGGCTGTTCAGGATCCCATGATAGCCCAGAGGGAGAAGGGCAATTATTTGGCAGCAAGAAGAATAGGCCAATCGTTCATTGGCAATAATAAGGTAAAGCTTCAAGTCGTGAATAGAGAAATCTAATTGAGTGCATTTGACTTATTATTGGCAACAGTAATGTCCAGCCCATGTTCCTCCTTTGACCTAGCTATTTTGTACTGGAAATTAAAGTCACACACATTGCCTGTGGGAAAGGAACAAAAGGCACAACAGTAACAATATATCATCAAGTGCTGAATGTTATGCTGTCAGGTCGATCTAATTGACAGTCTCCAGTCTGAGGTTTGCAATGTATTGTTGATTGTTAATATTAATCCTCACATTTTCCCAAAGAAAATATCCAATACGGATAGTGTCAGTTGTCTCCTGTAACTACTGGGCAGCAAAACTGCCTCCAGGTCCATTAAAGAGCAGAATAAATAGGAGTATGATGCACCGTGTCATGTGGCCGTTGAAGCCTGCCTGCTCTGCTGTCCACAATAATGGCTGATCTTCAGCTTCAACTCCACTTTCCCACCCTTGATTCCCTGAGAGACCAAATGTCTGTCTACATTAGCCTAAAATATATTCAATGATGGAGCATCCATAACATTCTGGGGTAGATAATACTAAGGATTCACAATCCTTTGAAAGAAGAAGTTTCTTCTCATCTCAGCCCTAAATGATTGGCTCCTTCCCCTGAATCTGTGCCCCTCTGTTTCTGGGAAAACTACCTCTCACTGTCCACTTTGTCAAGCTCCTTCAGAATACAATCTGTATCAATGAGATAAGCTCTCATGTACTAAATGCCAGAGAGCATAGATCCAATTTACTCAGCCTCTCATCCTAGGACAACCCTCTCATCCCAGGAGCTAATCTATGGAATCCTAGCAGGACCAGCTTCAATACAATGATTTCCTTCCTTAAATGTGAAGACCAAAGCTCCAGGTATGTCCTCATCAAAGCTCTGTACAACCATAGCAAGATTTCATTATTTTTGTACTCCCATCCCTAGCAATAATGACCAACATGCCATTTGCCTTTCTAATTGCTTCCTGTATCTGTATGTAACCTTTCTGTGTTCCTTGTATGAGCATACCCAAGTCCCTCTGAACACCAGCATTTACATGTTTCACATCTTTAAAAAAATATTCTGCTCTTCTATTCTTATTATCAAAGTGAATAATTTCACATTTCCTTTCATTATACCCAATCTGCAACCTTGTTGCCCACACACTTAGCCTCACTATATCTCTTTGCATTCTCTTTGTATCCCTCTCACAGCTTATTTTCCCACTGAGCTTTGTATCATCAGCAAGGTACATTAGTCTTGGTCTCTTCATCTAAGTCATTAATATGGATATTAAATAGCTGGATGGCATGGTGGTGCAGTGGTTAGCACTGTTGCCTCACAGTGCCGAGGACCCAGGTTCCATCCCAGCCCCGGGTCACTGTCCGTGAGTTTGCACATTTTCCCTGTGTTTGTGTGGGTCTCACCCTCACAAAGATGTGCAGGGTAGGTGGATTGGCTATGCTAAATTGCCCCCTAATTGGAATTCTTTCTTTTAAAGTAACAGCATTAATCCTTGTGGCACTCTGCTAGCCAGAGCCTGCCAACTCGAGAATGCCCCAATTGTTCCTACTCTTTGCTTCCAGTCTGTTAACCAGTCCTCTATCAATGCTAATACATTGCCCCAACTCCAAGAGCCCTTATCTTGTGTACTAACCGTTTGTCTGGTACCTTATTGACTACTTCTTGATAATCCAAGTATACTACATCTGCTGGTCCGCTTTATCTACCCGACAAATTCCATCCTCAAAAACATTATTAACATTGTTAAACACAATTTCCCTTTTATAAAACCATATTGTCTTTGTTCGATCATACTATGATTTTCTAAGTACATTGTTAAAAGTTCCTTATTAATAGATTTCAGCATTTTCCTGATGACTGATGTCAGCCGAACTGCCCTTTAGTTCACTGTTCTCTCTCCCTTCTTTGTTGAACAGCAGTATTACAGTTGTTAACTTGCAATATGTTGGGACTGATGTTGAATCTAGCTATTTTTGGAACATAATATAATCAGATGCAGCACACAATATTGGCAAAGTATTTAAATAACACCAGTTAATGTTTTCATAGCAGTTTCCTTATAAGAAACTACGCACCCATTATCTCCGCAGCTAAGTCTTTTAGAACCAGAGGATGTGGACCATCAGGTGCTGGGGATTTGTTAGATTTTAGTCCCTTAAATTGCTCTGATACTTTTTCTCTACTGGTATTAATTTCCTTAAATTCCTCCCTTTTTAGCCACTTTATTACCCTCTGTTTCTGCTCTGTAATTCGTGTAATTTACTGTGAAGACGGACATGAAATATTTGTTCAATATCCCCACAATTTTTCATTCCACTTGATAATTTCTCATATCGCTATCTCTAATGCTTATTTTAGCCATTACTTTTTTATTTACGTGTAAACACTCAGAACTTTTATTTTCTTGGCCAACTTACCCTCATTCTATATTTTCCTTTTAAATTAACTTTTGATGGTTTCAAAAACACTCCCTATTCTTCGACTTACTATTATTCTTACAGCATCATAAACCTTTTATTTTAATCTAATACTATCCTCGGCATTCTTGGTAAACCATGGATGGATCTTTCTTGCTGAGTTTTAGATTTTTAACAGAATGCATTTCAAAATGTTTATTTAAATGTTTCCACCGTTTATTTATTGCCATGGTTTTTAGTCTGTTCGGCAGTTCTCCCTTCATACCTAGGTAATTGGCTTCATTTAATGTTGAACCTGGTTTGACACTGGAGTATGTCACTTTCAAACTTACTGTGGAATTCAATTTTATTACGTTCACTAAAAATGTCTTTCAAAATTACATAACATAATCAGGTGCTGCACCCAGCAGAAGGCAGCCTCCTTACAAAGAAACTGCAGCTGTTCTTGATATATGAAAATAAAGAAAACTGGGATCCACAGAAAGTTATGCAAAGAAAATTAAAAAGTCTTAAAAACTTGCATTATTTATTATATATTACTTCCGGGAAGATGTCAGTTTGTGCTGGTGATAAAGGGAGTGAAGGTTAAGGAAGTGGTGGGCTTCCAAATAAATAGGCTGCTTTGTCCTGGATGGAACATCTTGAGTGTTGATGGATCTGCACTCAACCAGGCAAGTGGAGAGTAATCCATCCACTCCTGATTTGTGCCTTTGATAGACAGGCTTTGTGGAGTCAGGAGATGAGTTACTCACTGCAGAATTGTCAGCTTCTGACCTCTTGTCAACACAGTATTTATATAGCTGGCCCACT
The DNA here is from genome assembly GCF_047496885.1 of Scyliorhinus torazame. Lineage (NCBI taxonomy): Eukaryota > Metazoa > Chordata > Chondrichthyes > Carcharhiniformes > Scyliorhinidae > Scyliorhinus > Scyliorhinus torazame. Next base: position 261,923,486 of record NC_092711.1, read on the forward strand.
TCAGTTTCTGGCTAATGATAACCCCCAAGTTGTTGATAGTGGGGTATTCAGCAACAGTAATGCTTTTGGACTTTAAGATGATAACACGGTAGCACAGTGGCTAGCAGTGTTGCTTCACAGCGCCATGGTCGCAGTTTCGATTCCCGGTTTGGGTCACTGTCTGTGTGGTGTCTGCACATTCTCCCTGTGTCTGCATGGTTCCCTCCCGGTGCTCCGGTTTCCTCCCACAAATCCCCAAAGTCATGCTGTTGGTGAATTGGACATTCTGAATTCTCCCTCCGTGTACCTGAACAGCTGCCGGAATGTGGTGACTAGGGGCTTTTCACAGTAACTTCATTGCAGTGTTAGTGTAAGCCTACTTATGACTATAAAGATTATTATCTTATTGCAACAGTCATTGCCTGGCACTTGACACTACCCACTTCGACACTACTCTGAGGAATTCCTGCAGCGATGTCCTGCGGCTGAGATGATTGGCTTCTAACAACCACAACCATCTTCCTTTGAAGTAGGTACGACTCCAACCAGAAAAATTTGCAACATGTTCCTTGTGCCACACTTGGTCAAATGTTGTCTTGGTGTCAAGGGCAGTCACTCTCACCTCACTTCTATAAATGTTATGCCCTGGTAATAATTTATGAACATCTCTACTCAATAAGGCTGTTTTATTTTTATATTGTATAGCCGTTATTTTTGGAAATCTGATATCAACTTGGATAACTTTCATTCTTCTTCCAGAAAAAGGAAAATGTGAAGGAAATAAGTATTACCTTGAGCTGAATTGTCACTGTTTTAGGACATAAACAGTGAAATAAGTTCTTAAAGGCTGCATCCTCTGAATTGCTACTAAAAAACTGCAACTTATCCTCCCAAAAAATGTGATAGTTGCTGCTCTCTGGGGAACTCTTCCACTGTGTGTGAAGGACATCAGAAGCTAACCTCTCTTACCCGCTTCCCTAACCTCTGCCCAAACATACCATAAGGAATTCCTGTCACTTTATAAGTTTACTTTGGGACTGCACAAAGTTATTGCTGAGTTGAATACCACATTGAGGAGGTGCTCTTATGAGTTGCTACTGAAAGTTGTGCTTACTTTGTCTGCATATCAACCTCTTTGATACCAAAGCAGCTCAGCCAGAACTTTTCTTGCAGGTCAATTTAGTTCTGCTCAATGTATTCGTATTGCACTGAGGACATGGATTTCCCCATGGGAATTCCTCCATTATGGACTGAAGAGGAGGCTAGAGGCTGGGTTAGCACAGTGGGCTAAACATCTGGCTTGCAATGCAGAACAATGCCAGCAGCGCGGGTTCAATTCTCGTACCAGCCTCCCCGAACAGGCACCGGAATGTGGCGACTAGGGGATTTTCATAGTAACTTCATTGAAGCCTACTCGGGACAATAAGCAATTATTATTATTAAGAGGAGGAGGAGGATGACAAAGAGGGGCTTGACAGAAGACTTGTAGAGGGAAAAATGTGTTCATATTGTGGCACAGATTTAAATTGATTTCCAAGAAGGTGTTCCTTAATAATATCAATGAAAAATAGTAGGTGTGCAAGTAGCAGCCCATGGTATTGCATGCCCTGGTGAATGAAAATAAGTCTGCAGTGATGCTACAAATTTCTCTCAGCATGTGGCACCCCATATTTTTCTTATATTCACACACCCATTTGTAAGAGTCTAGAGGCTAAGGACATATTACCCTAGATTCTTCTGACTATCAGTGTCTCTGAAGGAAGTGCTACATGATGGCTTCATGATTATCCCCAGGAGATATTGGGGAGGTATGTCACCTATTGGCTGTAAATATCCAGCTCAATTCCACATGGAGAATGCACTGCTGGCCATCCTCTCACTTTGCACCCTCCATAACTTGAGGTCATCCAAAACTCTGCACGTATCCTAACTTGGTTTTGGAACCAATACCACCTCTGAGCACCAATCCAGCTCTTTTACAGGTGAAGTGACTCACTGTCTTAACAATGAGTCAATCTCTTTCTTTACCTTTGGAGGTTTAGTGTGTGGAACCTTTCTGGGTGTACATAAACATATTGGTTTCTCTTCTGAGCTTAGTGTTATAGAGCACTGTTTTTAGTTCTCCCAATCCTGTAAATTGTTTCAGAAATTCTATTCTGAAGTCTCAATAATCAAAAAGGCTAAGAAATGCTCACCTTTATATCTAGAGGATTGGAATATAAAGACACAGGGGTTTTGCTGCAGCTATACCAAACCCTGGTTAGACCCCATTGGAGTAATGAGCAGCTCTGGGCGCCACACCTTAGGAAAGATATTTTAGCCTTGAAGGTAATGCAACGTAGGTTTATAAAAATGATACCTTGATTACAGGGGTTGAGTTAGAAGGAGAGATTACTCAAATTAGGCCCATTTTCGCCAGAATTTAGAAGGTTAAGGGGTGATCTGACCGAAGTATCAAGATATTAACAAGGAAAGACAGGTAGATAAAGATAAACTATTTCCACTGGTTGGGAATTCTAAAACCAGGGGGCATAGTCTAAAAATTAGGGCTAGACCGTTCAGGAGAGATGTTAGGAAGAATTTCTTCACTCAAAAGGTGATGGTGATTTGGAACTCTCTCCCACACAAACAGCAGTTGAAGCTAGATCAATTGTCAATTTTAAATCTGAGATGGATAGATTTTTGTTAAACAAAGATATTAAGGGATATAGGCCAAAGGCAGATAAATGGAGTTAGGCCACAGATCAACCATGATCGCATTGAAAGGCGGGACAGGCTTGAGGGGCTGAATGACTTACTCCTGTTCCCTAATTTCCCTTCACCATTCTTATTCTATTATGTAGATTAGATTCAAGTACATATATTCCTTTCTGCTTAAAAGTAACAACGTTCAGATCTTGAATTACATACGATAAAGTAGCCAGCTGACCATAGGCTACTTTCCCATTTGAGGGGGAGAGCTGACTGGTGGTGATTTAACTTCAGGATCACCGCAGCTCAGGCGAGGGGCAAGGTTGAGAAGGCAGAGCCTTCATGAATAACCTCAGCCGGGAATTGAACCCGCGTTGCTGCCCTCCCTCTGCAACACGAACCAGCCATCTAGCCAGCTGAGCCGAATTACATATAGTACTTCAGTAATTACTTTCTCTGTGTGATTTAATGTAGTTGATAGTTCTCCCCGAACCTTCAGCTCTATTCCTCCAGATCTATGTAGGCTTTTAAAAATATATATTTTTATTCATAAAAGGTTTTCATTCTTAAAAGGTAAAACAAAACAATCACATAACAAACACCATTGCAAAATACACCCACCCACAACGACCCTCCAACCCCCCATAAACAAACAAAACTTAACAAAAAACAAACCCCCTTTCCCCAGCAACTGACGGTGACTAATTCCTTGAAAAAAGAGGTGAAGGGCTGCCACCTCGAATAGAACCCTTCCACCGACCCCCTCAGGTATATTTAATCTTCTCCAGATACAAAAATTCCATCAGATCACTCAGCCAGGCCGAGGCACCGGGCAGTACCTTCACCCGAGCAGAACCCGCTTCTGGGCTATTAACAGGACAAAAGCGAGGATGTCCGTCTTCACCCCGTCTGCACCTCCGGCGAGTCTGACACACCAAAAATAGCCACCAACGGCACGGCTCCAGCTGAATACACAAAATCCCCGACATGGTGCTGAAATAGGAGACCCAGAAACTCATATGTTTAGGGCAAGTTCAAAACGTGTATGTATGATTCATCTGTCCCCTAGCACAACATTTGCACCTAGCCTCACCCCCTGAGAAGAAGCCACTCATCCGCACCCCAGACAAGTGCACCCTGCGCACCTCCTTGAACTGGAGCAAGCTGAGCCTCGCACAAGAGGAGGTGGAGTTGATTCTGTGAAGAGCCTCTCTCCACACCACCACCCCCATCAAAAACCAGACCCAGTTCACCCTCCAAATTCCTCCAATGAAGCCTGCTCCGTCAACAGGATCTAACCATAGATATCTGAAATTCTCCATCACCCGACTTGGCCAGAGACAGGACTATATCCAAAAGCGAGGTCGGTGGTCCCAGGGGTAATGAAGGAATCACCTTAGGCAAAAAGTACCTAAATGCATTAGTTCTTTGGAGCTGGAAGCTCTTCAATAACTCATCTATAATGAGGAACCTCCCTTCAATAAACACGTCCCCGAAACTCTCCAACCCATCCCTTGCCCAACCTCTGAACGACGAGTTCAAGCCAGACAGCACAAACAAATGGTTCCTGCAAATAGGGGCCAACATTGACATGAGCCCAGCCTAACATGCTGCCTGAACTGCCATCAGATCCTCAAAGTGGCTACCACTATTGTGCTCAATGTAAATTGCAGGGAATAACTGAAGCGGGGCAGTGACCAGGGCCATCAGACTCGAACCTCTGCATGAGCTTGTCTCCATCCACCCTCATATAGAATCTGGATTCCTAAGCCACTCCCGCATCTTCTCGATATTTGCAGCCCAACAATAAAATAACAAATTAGGTAGCGCCAAACTCCCCTGCTGCCTCTCTCTCTGTAGAAATGTCCTACGAATCTGTGGGTTCTTGCCTGCCCAAATAAAGGAGGATACCATTTTATTGAACGTACAAAAGAAAAATTTGGGGAGAAGGATTGGGAGACATTGAAACAAAAACAAAAACCTTGGGAGTACGTTCATTTTCAATCTGCTCCCTTCCCGCCAAGGACAAAGGGAGGACATCACACTTTACCAAGTCGGCTTCGACACCAGTCACCAGACTATATCGGGGGCTTGTGACATTGGTCGGGGTTGCCCCTGGGCTGGAGGGGTGAGGGGCTTAGCATCTGCAGGGCCTACAGGCTATCCTCCAATATTGTACATCCACATAACAGGGGCACTACAGCTGCTGCCTGTCTGTCCTACCAAAAACTTTCAAGACAGAGCCCCGTTCGTGGCTATACGCTGAAGGTAACTTTAACTCCTTCTGTCTGGGCAGCATCTGGCTGCACAGCTGAAGGTTATTGCTAACAAGGAATTGGAATTGTTAGTTACATAAGCATTTCACAGCTCTCAAGTGGTGCTGCTAGTTGCGTTTGCTGATTGCTCCTGCTGCTAGTTACAAATGCCTGAAGGCCGTGTGTTTAATTGCAACTGCCTCTTCAGTTTCTGTGGCCTGGAGCAAGGAAAGGGAGAATGTAAAATGACCTACTGCCAGTGCTGCAGAGGGGGAAAGGGTGTTCTTTTACTCTTCTGGTGTGTTCTACGTCAGTGTGACTTTCCAGTGTGATTATTCGTGCCTTTGAGGAGCTGGGAGCTGTGGGAGGAGCTGCGTGGGTTTCTTCTCACAAGTCCCAAAAGATGTGCTGTGAGGTGAATTAGACATTCTGAATTCTCCCTCTGTGTACCCGAACAGGGGCCGAAATGTGACAACTAGGGACTTTTCACAGTAACGTCATTGCAGTGTTAATGTAAGGTTACTTGTGACAACAACGAGTATTATTACATTAGGAGAGAAAGGTGGCGTGACCCAAATGCTGCTGTAGCTGTCTAGAGGCTGTGTGTCTGTTTTCCCCTGCCTCTTTTTTTTTTTGTTCTGTGGCCTGCAGCAAGGAAAGGGAGGAAGTAAGATGACCCACTACCACTTGTGGAGAGGGCAATGGGGTGGCGGACTGATTCAGCTCAGCAACGTGATGAAGGTGTTGCAGAAATGCTTTTTCAGATTGCTGTGACCTTTTGGATCTGTTGAATGTTTGATGTCTGGAAGCCATGTGTCTGTTTGCTGCCACCTCTTGTGGCCTGGAACGAGGAAAAGGAGGAAGTAAGATGACCTACTTCCAGTGCTGGAGAACGGGAATGGGTGGCGGACCAATTCGACTATGCAACTTGCAGAAAATATTGAAAAAATGCTTTTGAAGATTGCTGGTGACCTTATTGTACTGTTGACTGTTAAATGTTTCATGTCTGGAAACTGTGTGTCTGTTTGCTACCGCCTCTTTTGCTTCTGTGGTCTGGAGCAAGTAAAGGGAGGATGTAAGATGACACACTACCAGTATTGGGGAAGGGAAGGGGTATTCTTTCACTCTTCTGACGTGCTCTGCGCAGTGTGACTTTCTGGTGTATTGTTACGCTACCCCCGAGCAACTTTCTACTGATGCGAGTCTATTGCTGGGAGCTGCGGGAGGGGGAGAGAGTGGTGGGTTGATTCAGATGCTGATGACTTAATTGTATTGTTGACTGTTTAATGTTTAACGTGTATTTGGCTTTCTTTGGATAAATGCACTGTTGCAGCTTCGTGTTTATACCGATATTCTGCAGTGAAAAGGGCTTGTGTGTGTAGGGAACGGTGCCTATTCCTTGTCGGTTAATGGTTATATGGACTGTTAAGTGGTTTGTTTTTATCTTTTTATATAAAGATATGTTGACCGTTTAATGAACAAATTATTCTCAAGTGTATTGCAGGTTGTGTTTGCTGCTTGCTGCTGCTTGTAGCTGCAAATGCCTGGAGGCTCCTGCTGCTGGTTCCTTCTTTTTCAGTAACCTGAAAGAAGGACAATTATTTCTAAGATACCTAGAAGCTAGAAGATGAGGCTCAGGGGATTATGAGTCCACAAAGCAGCCAGGTTTGAGCAAGAAGATGCTGCGGGACCTGGTGCATGATGTTGATCCAAATGAACAACCTGATGCAGATGTTGAAGAAGTGCTTTCGCAGATTGCTAATGCTTTTGTTGCTGGTGCGGCGAGTGCTGCATTTCACTTGCACGTCACCGTGGGTTAAACACACTGGAAGTTGCGGATGTTCAACTGCACCTTGAGCGCGAGTGGAATAGTGGATGCCAGGATTTGGTTCCGACGAGATTGGGCCATGTGGGAGGGTCTGCACAGCTGTGGCTCATCCATTTCTGTTGAGGAACCTGCCCGGTTATAGAACAATAGAACATTACAGCGCAGTACAGGCCCTTCGGCCCTCAATGTTGCGCCGACCTGTGAAACCAATGTAAAGCCCATCTACACTATTCCATTATCATCCATATGTTTATCCAATGACCATTTAAATGCCCTTAATGTTGGCGAGTCCACTACTGTTGAGGCAGGGCATTGCACACCCCTACTACTCTGTGAGTAAGGAACCTCTGGCATCTGTCCTTTATCTATCTCCCTCTCAATTTGAAGCTATGTCTCCTCGTGCTAGCCATCACCATCCGAGGAAAAAGGCTCTCACTGTCCACCCTATCTAATCCTCTGATCATATTGTATGCCTCTATTAAGTCACCTCTTAACCTTCTCTCTAACGAAAACAGCCTCAAGTCCCTCAGCCTTTCCTCATAAGATCTTCCCTCCATGCCAGGCAACATCCTGGTAAATCTCCTCTGCACCCTTTTCTGATGCTTCTACATCCTTCCTATAATGCGGCGACCAGAACTGCACGCAAAATACTCCAAATGTGGCCGCACCAGAGTTGTGTACTGCCGCAACATGACCTCATGGCTCCGAAACTCAATCCCTCTACCAATAAAAGCTAACACACCGTATGCCTTCTTAACAACTCTATCAACCTGGGTGGCAACTTTCAGGGATCTATGTACATGGACACTGAGATCTCTCTGCTCATCCATACTACCAAAAATCTTACCATTAGCCCAGTACTCTGTATTCCTGTTACTCCTTCCAAAATGAATCACCTCACACTTTTCTGCATTAAACTCCATTTGCCACTTCTCAGCCCAGCTCTGCAGCTTATCTATGTCCCTCTGTAACCTGCAACATTCTTCCGCACTGTCCACAACTCCACCGACTTTAGTGTCATCCGCAAATTTACTCACCCATCCTTCTCCACCCTCCTCCAGGTCATTTATAAAAATGACAAACAGCAGTGGCCACAAAACAGATCCTTGTGGTACACCACTAGTAACAACTCCAGGCTGAACATTTCCCATCAACCACCACCCTCTGTCTTCTTACAGCTAGCGAATTTCTGATCCAAACCGCTAAATCACCCTCAATCCCATACCTCTGTATTTTCTGCAATAGCCTACCGTGGGGAACCTTATCAAATGCTTTACTGAAATCTATATACACCACATCAACTGCTTTACCCTCGTCCACCTGTTTGGTCACCTTCTCAAAGAACTCAACAAGGTTTGTGAGGCACGACCTACCCTTCACAAAACCGTGTTCACTATCCCTAATCAAATTTTTCCTTTCTAGATGATTATAAATCCTATCTCTTATGATCCTTTCCAAGACTTTGCCCACAACAGAAGTAAGGCTCACTGATCTATAGTTACCGGGGTTGTCTCTACTCCCCTTCTTGAACAAGGGGACAACATTTGCTATCCTCCCGTCTTCTGCAATAGAGACCCAGAGGGGAACGCCAGCGACGGCCCAAAGTGTACAGGCGTCGTTGGTCTTTTGATGAGGTGACGGGCAGCATGTGTGCAGGACGCTCTGTCTCATCAAGGAGATGATACAGCACTTGTGCCACGACCTCGTGGACCTGGCACCCTGTGGAGGAGGAGGACCACCACACTTGGTGGCCGTGAAGGCCACCACAGCCCTGAACCTTTATGCAGCAGGTTCATTCCAAGACTCGACAGGGGACTTCCGCGGCATTTCACAAGTTACAGCCCCAAGTGCATCCGTAATATACGGATGCCCTGTATGCATGTGCAGCTGACATTTTAACTTTGAGCTGGATCAAGTCCATTAAGATGTCCCGGGTCCAGGAGATAATAGGTGGTACACATGTCGCATTACGCACTGGGGCATCAGGGAGTGCCCTTCATTAACTGGAAGGGGTTCCACTCCCTGAATGTTCAGCTTGTGTGTGACCACCGCCTCTGAATCAAGTGTGCGCACGCTTCCCAGGGAGCGTGCATGACAGCTACATGCTGGGACACTTGAAGATCCCCAGCATCTTCAAGGACCATCCCAGGATGAGAGGTTGGCTCTTTGAGGATAAGGGGTACCCACCGAGATCATGGCTAATCACGGAGGCTGGAAACCAAGGCAGAGACCTGATATAATTAGGCCCTTGCTGCTACGCATGCTGTCATTGAGTGGTGCATCGGACTGCTAAAATGTGTTCCAATGCCTGGACTGCCGTGGTGGTGCACTGCAATACACCCCCAGGAGGTTCACTGTTTTGCGGGGGTCTGCTGCCCTCTCCACAAATTGGCACAGCAATGGGGCGATGTGCTGGAGGAGGAGGGATGTGCAGCCTTGTCTGAGGAGGATGAGAAGGAGCCAGACCATGAGGGGCTGGAGGATGAGCCAGGAGGACCCGTGAGAACATCCGGAGGAAGGAGGACAGGCAGCTATGAGGGTCCAGCATGCCCGAAGGATCAAGGAGGCCCTCATACTTGCCCGCTTTTCATTGGATGAGGCTTTGTCCATCATCTCACCCCCTTCCCCTCCCCATTGACCCCATCCCCCACCCTCCTACCCATTTCTCCCCTTCCTCCTCTCTCCACCTCCCATTATCCGATCCTCCCACCCACCCACCCTCCATCCCGAATACCCTGTCCACCCTTCCAGGGTCTGTGTAACATCGCTCCAGGGGGATGGGCCTATGTCAGCACGGGAGTGATGATAACCAGCTGTGAGGTAAGCTCTGTTGCTCCTCAGTCTATGCCAAAGTCTGCATGGTGTCTGCATCAGGGTCTCTTGCTGTAGAACCATTGCCGGGGAGGGCGGGGAGCAGAAGAGTTGCAGGGGGTGTGGAAGCAGAAGAGTTGCGGGGGGGATGAAAGGGTGGAGGGACGGAATGGTGGGGGGAAACGAGGGCACGAGGGTAGCTGGGGACGGGGGTGAAAGCAGGCCCGCTGTGAAGGATAACGTAACTTGAGGTTTCACAAGTATCAGGTGTAAAATGAACATTCAAAACCCCCATTGTTCCGAGCCACAGACGGTGACGTCCCCCACCCCCGTGCCCACGCAGTGATCCTCAATTTTATTCATCTTCCGTGTTCTATCACTCCATCTAGATAACACCAGAGGTGGATTCAGCCTGCTGTTTCTCTCGCTCTGTGGCCTTTGATGCCCTTGGCAGGGGGCTCTGGGGGGCCGACTCAAAAGGGTAGCATGGTAGCACAGTGGTTAGCACTGTTGCTTCACCGCACCAGGGTCCCAGGTTCGATTCCGGCATGGGTCACTGTCTGTGCGGAGTCTGCACATTTTTCTGTGCAATGCCTGCGTGGGTTTTGTCTGGGTGCTCCGGTTTCCTCCCACGATAATAATAATTTTTATTATCACAAGTAGGCTTACATTAAAACTGCAATGAAGTTACTGTGAAAAGACCCTAGTCGCCACATTCCACGCCTGTTCGGGTACACTGAGTGAGAATTCAGAATGTCCAAATGACCTAATAGCACATCTTTCGGGACTTGTGGGAGGAAACCCCGGAACCGTGCTTGTTAGGTGAATTGGACATTTTGAATTCTCCCTCTGTACCGAAACCGGAGTGTGGCGACTAGGGGCTTTTCACAGTAACTTCATTGCAGTGTTAATGTAAGCCTACTTGTGATAATAATAGATTATTATTATTATTCGTAATCGCCGTGCCACCCTGTTCTGCCTCCCCGTTGTCTGCACCATGGTGTTCTAGCACTCAGCGATGCTCCTCAGTGGCTGGGACATTCTCCTGAGAGCCTCGGCAATGTCCACCTGCACCTGGGACATGTCCCTCAGCGACCTGGACATGATGGCAAGGCCCTCAGCGATGGTGGACGCTGACTGATCCACTCTTTGGACACCACCATTCACGATGTTGACTTGTTGCTGCAAGCTTTTAACTGCAGTCACCACCCTAGCAGAGTTGCCCTTCGAGCCACGCATTGTCGACGCTATCTCCTGCGTCCGTAGCTTTTGAGAATACTCCAATCAGCTATGCATTCACCTGAGTGTTGCTGATATCCCCCCCTGAATCTCACACCTGTGCCCTCGCGTATGCAGCAGCTCATGGATAACCTTGCTCAGAGGCTCGGAATCTGACTGTCACTCAGCTGATATCCCCTCCTGAATCAGTTAAAAGCTTGCAGCACAAAGTCAACATTATGAATGGTGGTGTCCAAGGAGTGGATCAGTCAGCGTCAACCATAGCTGAGGGCCTTGCCATCATGTCCAGATCAACTGAGTCCTGGGATCTAGCATACCTCTGACTGAGGTGCGTAGCAACTGTGTGGTGCTTATCAGATTGTGCCCCAGAAGCCTGTCTACTAATGTTGCCCACCAAGGTGTTTGTTTCTATCCTGGTGGACGCTGGGGATGACAGCTGTGATACCTCAATTGTGGTCTCCTCGGAGCACCCCCCTGAGGTGTTCTCTTGTGTCATGAGGGGCTGGGGGGTGTGGCGACCCCGATGGCTTGGCCCCGTAGGTGGCGATCCTGCGAGAGAATGGACATGTGGTCAGTAAGAGGGAAGGATCTTCTGTCTGACATGAACATCTCACTTGAGGGCATCTTGGTGAACGGGCAGTGGATCCTCATCTCTGGATGCAGCCAACCTCGCTATCAGTGACTGCTCTCTCCTCGACCAGCCCTGCAATCTCCAGGGCCCATACCTCATAGCGGGTGAGGACTCTAATGTCCAGAACCTCTCTGCCCGTCTGGGCTCTTTCATCCTGTTATAGGCATACTTCTCCTGCAAGGACAGAGAAGGGGCATTGTGAGCTGCAATGCTTGATGCATCAGGGGGAGTTGGTGGAAGGTGGCATGTGTGGTCACTGCTCCTGGGCATGGAGGGGTTGTGCTGGTGTGTGCCAGAATATGCTGGGGCACAAAGCGATGATGTGCTGTGGGGGAAAGTGCGAGGTGCCAGCCGCTGACTTGCTAGGAGGAGGGGTGATGGAGGTCAGGGGTGTGGCAGGTGGGACTGATGCCAAGGGAACAGTGTTAACTTACCCTTGCAGCTCGTGGAGGTTGTTTTTCTTCTTCTGACATTATACGCTGCCCGAACTGACGGCCCCTGCCACTGCCTCCCAGGTGTCATTGGCGGCTCTGTGCTGGTCTTCTGACCCTCACGGGGGAACAGGATGTCCCATCTCACCTTGCATCCAGCAGCCTGGCCAGGTCGACATCCCCGAAGCATGGAGCAAGTCTACATGGTGCTATGCTCCTGTGCTGCCTGGGAGTTAGTTTGGAGGGAGCGTTTATGACAGCTCCTCTTTGGGTCAGCAGGGAGCCTCTTGACACAGTTCCGGCAAATCAGCTAGCGGGGCAGCCCGTTCCGCCATGAAGCTCATGGGGATCATCTCCGGCAATAAATGCCATTAAATACAGGCTGCGGTATCGCTGGCTCAGCCGTCGGCAAGCACCCAGGAAGTCAAGCCCAATATGACACTTAGAACGTTTCCTGTTAAATCGTGCCCAGAGGGAAAAGGAAAACTTAACACCCATCCCACAAACAACCCCAAAAATGCAAACTTACCCAGAAAACCCCCAGCAATTACCCATAACCATATCCCCTCTCCCACAATACAAATATCCCACAATAAATACAGATACAAATACCACTAACATTTCGGCCGTCCACGATGTCATGATATCCACATCAGCATATAGAACATAGAACATAGAATGATACAGCGCAGTACAGGCCCTTCGGCCCACGATGTTGCACCGAAACAAAAGCCATCTAACCTACACTATGCCATTATCATCCATATATTTATCCAATAAACGTTTAAATGCCCTCAATGTTGACGAGTTCACTACTGTAGCAGGTAGGGCATTCCACGGCCTCACTACTCTTTGCGTAAAGAACCTACCTCTGACCTCTGTCCTATATCTATTACCCCTCAGTTTAAAGCTATGTCCCCTCGTGCCAGCCATTTCCATCCGCGGGAGAAGGCTCTCACTGTCCACCCTATCTAACCCCCTGATCATTTTGTATGCCTCTATTAAGTCTCTTAACCTTCTTCTCTCCAATGAAAACAACCTCAAGTCCATCAGCCTTTCCTCATAAGATTTTCCCTCCATACCAGGCAACATCCTGGTAAATCTCCTCTGCACCCGCTCCAAAGCCTCCACGTCCTTCCTATAATGCGGTGACCAGAACTGTACACAATACTCCAAATGCGGCCGTACCAGAGTTCTGTACAGCTGCAACATGACCTCCTGACTCCGGAACTCAATCCCTCTACCAATAAAGGCCAACACTCCATAGGCCTTCTTCACAACCCTATCAACCTGGGTGGCAACTTTCAGGGATCTATGTACATGGACACCTAGATCCCTCTGCTCATCCACACTTCCAAGAACTTTACCATTAGCCAAATATTCCGCATTCCTGTTATTCCTTCCAAAGTGAATCACCTCACACTTCTCTACATTAAACTCCATTTGCCACCTCTCAGCCCAGCTCTGCAGCTTATCTATATCCCTCTGTAACCTGCTACATCCTTCCACACTATCAACAACACCACCGACTTTAGTATCGTCTGCAAATTTACTCACCCACCCTTCTGCGCCTTCCTCTAGGTCATTGATAAAAATGACAAACAGCAACGGCCCCAGAACAGATCCTTGTGGTACTCCACTTGTAACTGAACTCCATTCTGAACATTTCCCATCAACCACCACCCTCTGTCTTCTTTCAGCTAGACAATTTCTGATCCACATCTCTAAATCACCCTCAATCCCCAGCCTCCGTATTTTCTGCAATAGCCTACCGTGGGGAACCTTATCAAACGCTTTGCTGAAATCCATATACACCACATCAACTGCTCTACCCTCGTCTACCTGTTCAGTCACCTTCTCAAAGAACTCGATAAGGTTTGTAAGGCATGACCTACCCTTCACAAAGCCATGCTGACTATCCCTGATCATATTATTCCTATCTAGATGATTATAAATCTTGTCTCTTTTAATCCCCTCCAAGACTTTACCCACTACAGACGTGAGGCTCACCAGTCTATAGTTGCCGGGGTTGTCTCTGCTCCCCTTTTTGAACAAAGGGACCACATTTGCTATCCTCCAGTCCTCTGGCACTATTCCTGTAGCCAATGATGACATAAAAATCAAAGCCAAAGGTCCAGCAATCTCTTCCCTGGCCTCCCAGAGAATCCTAGGATAAATCCCATCAGGACCCGGGGACTTATCTATTTTCAGCCTGTCCAGAATTGCCAACACCTCTCCCCTACGTACCTCAATGCCATCTATTCTATTAGCCTGGGTCTCAGCATTCTCCTCCACAACATTATCTTTTTCCTGAGTGAATACTGACGAAATATATTCATTTAGTATCTCGCCTATCTCTTCAGACTCCACACACAACTTCCCATCCCTGTCCTTGACTGGTCCTACTCTTTCCTTAGTCATTCACTTATTCCTGACATACCTATAGAAAGCTTTTGGGTTTTCCTTGATCCTACCTGCCAAATACTTCTCATGTCCCCTCCTTGCTCGTCTTAGCTGTCTCTTTAGATCCTTCCTCGCTACCTTGTAACTATCCATCGCCCCAACTGAAACTTCACACCTCATCTTCACATAGGCCTCCTTCTTCCTCTTAACAAGAGATTCCACTTCTTTGGTAAACCACGGTTCCCTCGCTCGACGCCTTCCTCCCTTCCTGACCGGTACATACTTAGCAAGAACACGCAGTAGCTGATCATTGAAAAAGCTCCACTTATCCAGTGTGCCCAACACTTGCAGCCTACTTCTCCACCTTATCCCCCCCAAGTCACGTCTAATGGCATCATAATTGCCCTTCCCCCAGCTATAACTCTTGCCCTGCGGTGTATACTTATCCCTTTCCATCATTAACGTAAACGTCACCGAATTGTGGTCACTGTCCCCAAAGTGCTCTCCTACCTCCAAATCCAACACCTGGCCTGGTTCATTACCCAAAACCAAATCCAACGTGGCCTCGCCTCTTGTTGGCCTGTCAACATATTGTGTCAGGAAACCCTCCTGCACACACTGTACAAAAAACAACCCATCTAATGTACTCGAACTATATCTTTTCCAGTCAATATTTGGAAAGTTAAAGTCTCCCATAATAACTACCCTGTTACTTTCGCTCTTATCCAGGATTATCCTCGCCATCCTTTCCTCTATATCCCTAGAACTGTTTGGAGGCCTATAGAAGACTCCCAACAGGGTGACCTCTCCTTTCATGTTTCTAACCTCAGCCCATGCTACCTCGGAAGATGAGTCCCCATCTAGCATCCTCTCCGCCACCGTAATACTGCTCTTTACTAGCAGCGCCACACCTCCCCCTCTTTTGCCTCCGTCTCTGAGCTTACTAAAACACCTAAACCCCGGAACCTGCAACATCCATTCCTGTCCCTGCTCTATCCATGTCTCTGAAATGGCCACAACATCAAAGTCCCAGGTACCAACCCATGCTGCCAGTTACCCTACCTTATTTCGTATACTCCTGGCATTGAAGTAGACACACTTCAAACCACCGACCTGAACACTGGCCCCCTCCTGCGACGTCAAATCTGTGCTCCTGACCTCTATACTCTCATTCTCCCTTACCCTTAAACTACAATCCAGGTTCCCATGCTGCATTAGTTTAAACCCCCCCAAAGAGCACTAACAAATCTTCCCCCCAGGATATTTGTGCCCCTCAGGTTCAGATGTAGACCATCCTGTCTGTAGAGGTCCCACCTTCCCCAGAAAGAGCCCCAGTTATCCAGAAATCTGAATCCCTCCCGCCTGCACCATCCCTGTAGCCACGTGTTTAATTGCTCTCTCTCCCTATTCCTCATCTCACTATCACGTGGCACGGGCAACAACCCAGAGATAACAACTCTGTTTGTTCTAGTTCTGAGCTTCCATCCTAGCTCCCTGAAAGCCTGCCTGACATCCTTGTCCCCTTTCCTACCTATGTCGTTAGTGCCAATGTGGACCACGACTTGGGGCTGCTCCCCCTCCCCCTAAGGACCCAGAAAACACGATCCGAGACATCACGTACCCTTGCACCTGGGAGGCAACATACCAAATGTGAGTCTCTCACGCTCCCACAAAATCTCCTATCTGTGCCCCTGACTATCGAGTCCCCAATTACTAATGCTCTGCTCCTCTCCCCCATTCCCTTCTGAGCAACAGGGACAGACTTCGTGCCAGAGGCCCGTACCCCATGGCTTACCCCTGGTCAGTCCCCCCCCCCACAAGTATCCAAAGCGGTATACTTGTTTCTCAGGGGAACGACCGCAGGGGATCCCTGCACTGACTGCTTCTTCCCAGTCCCTCTTACAGTTACCCATCTATCTCCAATCTTTGGTGCAACTAATTCCCTGAAGCTGCTATCTATGACCCCCTCTGCCTCCCGAATGATCCGAAGTTCTTCCAACTCCAGCTCCAGTTTCCTAACTCGGTCTTGGAGGAGCTGGAGATGGCAGCATTTCCTGCAGGTAAAATCAGCAGGGACACTAACGGCATCCCTCACCTCAAACATCCTGCACCTATCATGGTGCAATCACACACACACTGATGGACAGGTAGTTGGACCAACCAACACACACACAACATCGCAGCCAATCACCAGTGAGAGCACAAGCACTATAAAACAGGGAACACCACAGTTCCCGCTCATTCTACCAGGAGATAGCTCCGAGCACAGAGCTCATAGCGTGCCACTCAGACATAGACCATGTGCTGAGTGCCTCACTAAGATAGTGATAGGGCTGGATCCACAGGTTAGCTGGTGAAGCACGTACCCAAGCCAGCAGTTAGTTGTTACTGTTGTTTAGAGAATAAAACAGAGTTGTACCATCTACAGCCGTGTTGGATCATTTGTGCATCGGAACACCCAACACGACACACGGAGAGACCAAAGTCGCCTCAGTAGCCTCTGCCATTTTCTCCACCTTCGAGGCTCGAGCGGCTTCTCCGTCTAACAGTACTTCTTCGCCAGACTACTGCCTTGTGTTATATTTGCTGGGCATTACTTTTATGTGGAAACCTTATACATCAAACTACTCAAATCCCCCGCCCCCAAACATCACCCTATAAACTGGGCGAAAAGGGCCAAAACCAAAGTACCCTGGTGAGAGCCACCACATTATTGCTAGCTCACAAATATGCCATCACCGAAATGATGATTGAAGAACTCTGTGGTTTAACCATGAGCATCTGAAAGAACTGAAATTGCTTCTCTGGGATCAAGTTTAAAGTGTGCCCTATGACCTTCTACCAGGATCTCTACACTGCAATAGCTTCCACTTCTTTAATCTCTCCTAAGAGAATCTGTGAATCTTCAACGTCATCTGTTTCTTTTCAAAAAATTTCTTTGTGCTGCCCATTTTTTCTGCTTTGACATACTACCTGAAAATGCCCCAACCTTTTTGCACCAATGGCATTGTGCGCCTCTTTTGCTTCCACACCAACAGCAGCTACTCTGGGCTGATACCATTAATTGCTTTACTTGCTGCACATGTCTCCTTTTCTCTATTTCCTTTTTTTATATCTGACAAATTTAACTGTATCTGTCATTTTGTGCCTTGGGCTTTCTCTCACTCTCCTCTGACTACCGATTCTGCCTCCTGATCTCAGCTTGCCAACTTAATTAAACGATATGCCAGAGTCCAGTTTCCCTGGGTCTGCAAATTATCTGATAATGCAAGATCCATTACTCCAACAACCATTTTGTCACAAATCAGCTTATCTTTCAGATTAACATACTCACTATCTTCTGCTAATCGGTACAAATCATTAATAAATGCATTGATGTTTTCCCAGTGTCTCTGGGTTTATTGCACTTTGCACATTCCACAATGGTATTCTTGCAAAGATTGAAGTGCATCGCCAAGGCATCAACGATGCATCAGCATATATGGTTTTACTCATTGATCCCCAGGATAACTAAAATGTCATCTGCACAGTCGGCCATTGCTTACGAAGATCTACTGACACGTTAACAGTCTGGCTTCACTGTGAGACCCGATGTGATGTGAAATTGAGCAAATCTCTTGCACCACTTTTGCTGACTTAGATCTACAACTTTCTGAAAGCATTCTGATGGAGGTAGAGATTTTTGGATTGCCATCTTTTTATCACCATATATTATTGTGATGTTTTGTTTGATTTATTTACGGGATGTGGGTGTCGCTGGCTAGACCAGGATTTATTGCCCATCCGAAGTTGCCTTTGAGAAGGTAATACCTTAGAATCCATAGAATCCCTACAGTGCAGAACTGGGCCATTCAGCCCATCAACTCTACACCAACCCTCCGAAAGAGCACTCTACCTAAGCCCACTCCCCCAACCTATCCCCGTAACCCCACGCGTTGACCATGGCCAATCCACCTAACCTGTGCATCTTTGAACTATGGGAGGAAACCGGGGCACCTGGAGGAAACCTCTACAGACATTGGGAGAACTTGCAAACTCCACACAGTCATCCAAGGTAGAATCAAACCCCGGTCCCTGGCGCTGTGAAGCAGCAGTACTAAACACTGTGCCACCATGCCACCCTTGAACTGCTGCAGTCCCTGAGGTGCAGGTACACCCACAGTGCTGCTAGGGAGGGAATTTTTACCCAACAACAGTGAAGGAACAGCAATATATTTCCAAGTCAGGATGGTGCGTGACTTCGAGGGGAACCTCCAGGTGGTAGTGTTCCCAGATAACTCAGAGAGAGTCTTAGAGTCATAGAGCTTTTACAGAATGGAAAGAGGCCCTGTGGCCCATCATGTCCACCCTGGCTATCAAGAACCTATCTACTCTGATCTCATTTTCCAGCACTTGACCCGTAGCCTTGTATGCTATGACATTTCAAGTGCTCCTGTAAATACTTTTTAAATGTTGTGAGGGTTTTCTTGTCTCAGGTTTTTTTCTCACATCCCCTCTAAATTTCCTGACCTTTACCTTCACTCTAAGCACCCTGACTGTTGACCACACCGCTAAGGGGGAAAGTTCCTTCCTATCCACCTTATCTATGCCCTTCATAATTTTATACACCTCAATCAGGTCCCCCCTCAGCCCTCTCTGCTCCAAGGAAAATAACCCCAGCCTATCCAGTTTCTCTTAACAGCTGAAATAGTCCAGCCCAGGCAACATCCTGGTGAATCTCCTCTGCACCCTCTCTAGTGCATTCACTTCCTTCCTATAGTGCGGTGACCAGAACTGCACATCATTCTCCAGCTGTGGTCTAACCAGTGTTTTACACCGCTTCACCAGAACCTCCTTGCTCTTCTATTCTATGCCTTGGCTAATAAAGGCAAGGATCCTATATGCCTCTTTAACCACGTTATCTACCTGTCCTGATGTCTTTAGGAATCTATGGACATGGACACCAAGATCATTCTGGTCCTCTATACTTCATTTATTGTACATTTCCTTCCCTTGTTAGTCCTCCCAGAGTGCATTACCTCACTCTTTTCAGGGTTAAATTCCATTTGTCACTGTTCTAAACATCTAACCAGCCCATCTATATTGTCCTGTAATCTCCTCACTCTTTACCACATCACCAATTTTGTGTCATTTGTAAACTTACTGATTGTACCCTCTCCATTCACGTCCAGATCACTAATACTCTTTCCTTCTCGATGGTAGTGGTCATGGGTTTGGAAGATGTTGCCCAAGGAACTTTTGTGAGTCCCTGCAATGCATCTAGTGGATGGTACACTTGGCTGCCATTGTTCGTCAGTGGTGGAAGGATTGAATGTATGTGGAAGGGGTAACAACCAAGCTGGTTGATTTGTCCTGATGGTACCAAGCTCAAGTGTTGTTGGAGCTGCGCTCATCCAGGCAAGTAGAGAGTATTCTTTCATTCTCTTGACTTGTACCTTGTAGATGATGGACAGGCATTGGGGAGTCAGGAGAAGAGTTACTTGAGATGGGATTCCTAGCCTCTGACCTGCCCTGGTAGTCACAGTATTTATATGTTTGGTCTAGTCAGTTTCTGGTCAATGGTAACCCCTAGAATGTTGATGGTGGGGGATCAATGATGATGATGCCATTGAATTGAATATCATGGGGTGATGGTTAGATCCACTCTTGTTGGAGATGGTCATCACCTGGCACTTGTGCAGTATGAATGTTACTTGCCACTTGTCAGCCCAAGCTTGGATATTGTCCAGGTCTTGCTGCATTTGGACATGGATTGCTTCAGTATCTGAGGAATCATGAATGGTGCTGAACAGTGCGCAGTCATCAGTGAACATCGCTACTTCTGACCTTATGATGGAAGTAAGGTAATTGATGAAACAGCTGAAGATGGTTGGGCCTAAGACACTATCCTGAGGAACTCCTGCAGTAATGCCCTGGAGCTGAGATGATTGGCCTCCAACTATCACAACCTTTGTGCCAGGTATGACTCCCAATGAATAGAAAGTTTCCCCCCGATTCCCATTGATGTTAATGTAAAGACTAATTAATGTAAGCCTACTTGTGGCACTAAAGATTATTATTATGAGTCAGGCAACTGCTTTCCTTTGAATCCAGGATGTTGCTCTATTGAGGAGTGCACAATTTATATCTTTACGAATGGAACTATATAAACAATGTGAGGGAGCTATCTAGGTCTATAAACTGTCAGGATTCCAACAAGTGCAAGAAACAATTGACAGAATGTATGTGCCACTCAAGGTCCCATTAAATGTCATGAGCAGGAAAGAATTTCATTTTGTGATGAATGCAAGAATTTCATATATATATTATATGTATCTGGTGTAGTAATGGTTAAAAGCCTGTGTTAATGTAAATGGCTCGACTGCAGTAAGGGTTTAAAAACCCTGGTTTAAAAGACATGCAGACACTGGGGCTATAGAAGGGATAATTAAAACATTGTAAAAGTAAGATCACCATTCATTCCTACCGTGTATAGTGTTGACCTAAATAGGGCTAATGGAATTTTGTTTATAGAAAGAAGGTTCCTTGGGGATAAGATAATTAGCAGTTGTGGTTAGCCTTAGTAAGATGGCCATAACCCAGTTCGTGGGATAGATTATGATGGATGCGGTCTAATAGAAACATTTCTAAGTGTCATTTGTGGCGTGTCTTGCTGGGAGTTTCCCGTCGGCTCTGTCGGCAAGTTCTCCACCGCTATCTAACTACACTTAGTCACTTTTATGGGCCCTGGGGCATTTCTCCTTGGTCAAGCTCACACATGGAATTATTTTCATCACTGGAGAGCTGAACTCGCCCTCCAGAGGGGTTCCTCTGAGATTTAGCCACCATTTTGAAAGGGTGCCCCAATCCCGAAGCGGGCCTACCACACCCACCCATGGGCAATGTCACCGCCCACACACATGGGCATTACCCCACACCCTCCCAAGTGATGACACCCCCATTATGTGGTCACTGAATGCCCCTCGTTTCAGATCTTTCCATGCCTTCTTTCGGGCCTCACTCCCTTTCAGGGCCCCCACCCTTCTTACCCCTTAAGCTTTCAGAGGCCCCTTCATACCCACCCTGCACCCCCCATCCTTCATACCCCCTTCACCCTCCTTTCACAGGCATGGTCCTCCTCAGGCCCTGACCCTAGACAGTGCCACACTGGCACCGGGGACCCTGGCAGTGCACCTGCTGGCTTTGCAATGCCACT
Source organism: Scyliorhinus torazame (assembly GCF_047496885.1). Classification (NCBI taxonomy): domain Eukaryota; kingdom Metazoa; phylum Chordata; class Chondrichthyes; order Carcharhiniformes; family Scyliorhinidae; genus Scyliorhinus; species Scyliorhinus torazame. The sequence goes on from NC_092711.1 coordinate 261,944,949, forward strand.
CGGGCACCTTGGTAGTGCCAGGGTGGGAGTGCTGAGGTGCCAGTCTAACAGTGCCAAGGTGCCCATGTTCCGGGGGGGGGGGGGGAGCCAGGGGGCCACCCTGCCCTCTCCTTGACCACCGAGAGGCCTCCATTGGCCCGGGAGACCCTCTTGGGTGTTGTTCCGTGTTGGACCAGTATTGAACGGTGCCTGGTTGGGGATTACCTGGGAGGCCGTCAGATGCTAGGAGGCCAACAGATCCTGGATGAGCACACCTAAGTGAGTTTAAAACCGACTCAGGTGCGTGCGGCTTGGTCATGCTATTGTGGGCGGGATCCTGGTTGCGACATCCCGCGAGATCTGGATAAATCTTGTGATGTGTACTGGCTGCCGGGAAGCTTGCAGGCTTCTCCTGGTATCTATTGGCTGTGTCGCACTCCAGTTCAGGTGCGATGCGACTGATAGATCCTGCCCGATTTAATTAATGGGAGGATCCAGGAGCTGAAGCAGTCAGGTGTTGACTTTCAGTTTAAATTTTGCTGTGAACAGAACAGGAGCTTTTTGCTAAATGCTGGGAAGTTAAACAGTTGTTTGACAGAGGCAAGAATCTGCAGGCTGGTTCCTGAAGGATCTAACTCTCTCTCTCTCTCTCAGAGCAGATTCTTCAACACATTTCTATATAGCAACTATTTGTGCATTTGCTTACTGTATTTAAAAGTGGAGTTTCATCTGATAAGTGTTTTGCTTGATTGGAGATAAAAAGATAGCAATTAGGAGTTAAAGTATTTCATTTTATTGTTTAACTAATGATTGTGAGCTATTTATTGGATGACGTTAAAGTTGGTTTAATACTGCGTTGGTAATGAAGTTTGTTTTAAGATACCGTATTCTTATTTCATAGAATCATAGAATTTATAATGCAGAAGGAGGCTATTCGGCCCATCGAGTCTGCACCGGCCCTTGGAAAGAGCGCCCCACTTAAGCCCACACCTCCACCTCATCCCTGTAACCCAGTAACCCCAACTAACCTTTTTGGACACTAAGGGCAATTTAGCATGGCCAATCCACCTAACCTGCACATCTTTGGACTGTGGGAGGAAACCAGAGCACCCGGAGGAAACCCATGCAGACACAGGGAAAACGTGCAGACTCCGCACAGACAGTGACCCAAGCCGGGAATCGAACCTGGGACCCTGGAGCTGTGAAGAAACATTGCTAACCACTGTGCTACCGTGCCGCCTCAACATTTATTGTCCATTCCTAAGGGCAGTTAATAGTCAACCACATTGCTGCGGAGTCACATGTAACCCAGACCAGGACTACAGATTTCCTCTCCTGAAGGACATTAGTGAACCAGATGGGGTTTTTTCTGACAATCATTTCATGGTCATCTTTAGACTTTTAATTCCAGATTTTTGAAATTATTGAATTCAAATTTCACCATTGACCATGTCAGGATTCGAACCCAGGTCCCCAGAGCATGACTCTAGGTTAGTGTTCTTCAAACTTTTTTTCCAGGGACCCATTTTCATCAACCGGCCAACCTTCGGGACCCAACCCCACCAACCTTTGCGACCCAACCCGGCCGACCTTCGTGACCCACGCCGGCCGACCTTTGCGACCCACGCCGGCCGACCTGCGTGACCCACCATTTTCTCTTACCTTGTTTGCTGCTGACAAAAATGGAGGACATGGTTTTGGGTCCCTTTGGCCCTCGTACAATGGAACCTGTTGGATAAAGGTGAAGCCTTCCGGTGTCGGAAAGTATGGAGTCTCCATCTGTCCAAAGTTCTGAATTTTTTTCCTGTAAAATTTTATCAAATAAAACCCCCCCCCGAACTTGTAAAAAACAATAAAAAAATAAAATGAGTAAAATAAATGAAAAAAATGAATAAAACCCCCTCCGAACTTGTAAAAAAATATAAAATAAATGAAATAAATGAATAAAACCCCCCCGAACTTGAAAATAAAATGAATAAAATAAATGAAAAAAAAAATTAAATGAATAAAATAAATGAATAAAAACCACTACAGAACTTGTAAAACAAAAAGCTGCAACTGGTTAAAAAAATAGCGGCCGCACTGCGCATGTGTGCCCGATTATCGGAGCGCATGTGCAACGCAACAAAATTTTTTTTAAAAAACATGTTCGCAGCCGCTTGCAGCCGGTGTTATGAAAAGCGGGCTGCTGCGCGGGGATTTGCGCGATCGGGAGCGCCGCGGACAACGGCTCCGCGACCCTCCCGACACCCGCCCGCGACCCACCTGCGACTTTGAAGAACACTGCTCTAGGTCACCAGCCCAGCAACAATCCCACTACGCCACTGCCTCCCCTCATATAAAGTTGCCATAGTCCCAGATGTCCATGGGCTGCTTCCCCCTTTGAGGGGGAGAGCTGACTGGTGGTGATTTAACCTGAGGATCACCACACCTCAGGCAAGGTTGAGAAGCCAGGGCCTTCATGAATAATCTCAGGTGGTCCAGGAATTGAATCCACATTTTTGCCTCTCTCTGCATTATAAAGCAGCTGCCCAGCCAACTGAGCTAAACTCTGCAACCAATTTGTGCCTGTAGTCCGTTCCTCGCAGTCTTACAAATTGAATAAAATTTTAGGGTTTCTGTCGGGTATACGAGAAAATTTTGGGGTCTGTTCTGGGATCATAATAATTTAATAATTATAAAGCTGGTTTACAATGCCAATCATCTTGGTATTGTCCAACACAGCCCAGCAAGGCTTTTCACCTGCCACTTACTGCGAGAAAATAAGGTGTTCTGTTGCACAGTTTTCCTGGAGTAAGAGGACCTGAAACCAGGGGCGGGGTTCTCCGACCCCCCCGCTGGGCCGGGGAATCGCCGGGGGGCGGCGTGAATCCAGCCCCGCTGCACCGGCGCTGGCTGCCGGATTCTCCGGCGCCGGTTTTTCGGCGGGGGCGGAAATCTCGGCGCGCTGGTTGGGGGCCATTGGCAGCGGCCCCCCCCCCCCCCCCCCCGGCGATTCTCCACCCCGCGATGGGCCGAGTGGCTGCCCGTTTTCGGCCAGTCCCGCCGGCGTATATTACACAAGGCCGCATTGGCGGGACCTGGCTCTGCGGGCGGCCTGCAGAGTCCTCGGGGGGGGGGGGGGGGAGGCGCGGGGGGATCTGGCTCCGGGGGGGGGGGCCCCACCACGGTGGCCTGGCCCGTGATCTGGGCCTACTGTGCCGTGGGGGCACTCTTTCCCTCTGCGCCGGCCGGTGTAACGGTCTGACATGGTCGGCGCGGAGAAGAACCCCCCTGCGCATGCGCTGGGATGACGCCAGTCCACGCTGGCGCTCCCGCGCATGCACCAACTTGCGCCAGCTGGCGCAGACCCTTTGCTGCCGGTTGGCGCGGCGCCAAGCCCTTCGGCGCCGGTTGGCACGGTGCCAACCCCGCCGCCAGCCTAGCCCCTGAAGGTGCAGAGGATTCCGCACCTTCTGGGCGGCCTGACGCCAGAGTGGTTAACGCCACTCCTCGGCACCGGTACGGTCCGCCCCGCCGGATAGCGGAGAATCCCGCCCCAGGTTCCAGCACTGCTGATTCTGAACCCCCACTGCCCCCAACCCTGTCCTTTGCTTTATTAGGACCAACCATTTACAGTTCAAAACAGTCAGCATCCTAGTGTATCTGCATTAAGTGCTCTCTGATGCCTCAAGATCCTTCCTTTGATAGATACAGAGGTTAATATTATAAAACTCACAGTACTGTAAATGAGATCTTATTAATATTATAGATAGGCGAATTATCCTTGCTGATTAGAAGGGTTGAATAAGAATCACTCTGAATTGAAACACAATTTAGTGCCTTCTCAAAGCGCACTAAATAAAATACATCAGTTTATACAAATTAAACATGTTGTACAATCACTAGTTTTTATCTTTAAAATTATTCTGATAGATTAAAATAATTGTACATTGTATAGTTGGTTGACTCTGCCAGATGCAGAAGATTTATAATTCCATTGAGCTTTAGACTGTCAGGAAAGTTTCAATCAAGAATATTGGTAGAAAATGTGGACAAGCAGCCCAAGTTCCAAGATCCTACATCCAAGACATGGAGATGAGATGTAAAATTCAACTTATTTGAAGCGAATGTGCCTTGCACTGCTCTCTGAACATATGGGTCAGTGGCCAAACAATTCACACCAACACTTCTATAAATGATAAACTGACTTGGAACAGGCGACGTTCCCGATAAGACAGTTAAATTGCTCTCAAAACCTAATTTTCAATATATTTACTTTGCTCTCCAAACATTGAACAATAAACTCAAACCTCAAGTAGCTAAATACTTTGCTAATAACCTGTCTTTCCTCTTATTGAAGGATGGAAACTGAAGGATCTGGAGTCCAATTAAATGAAGAACTGCAAATGATGGCTGGATAACAGAAGCGATCAAGTTTCTGCACACATGGAATGTTAACGGAAGCTTGCATGTCAGGACACTGATGATTCTGATGATGAATCAGAATCATGCGGTCCATTCTGATGATGAAGACAGTCATTGACGCTTCTTTACAAAAGGCTATAATGAGATGATTATGGAAATGACTGTCGCAACCAAATATGCTGAACCCATTAAACTTTCCCCACCTTCCCCCCTCTCTCCAACACCATTTCCTCCAGTCTGCAATGGCAATACTCCTCCATTACATGGAAGCTTCCTGATGGCACTGACGCCACCACCACCGCCGCCACCACCACCACCACCACCATCGCTTTTTGGGTCACAATCTTCCCCAAATTCTGTTCAGAAATCCAAATTGAAAAAAGTGAACTGGATCACAATTCCAAAAGACAAGATCTTGGGGAAAGACAACATCTGGACATCAGACAAGTATGATGATGATGACTTTCAGTTAGACACTTCAGCAATGAAGGAGTTATTTGAACAGGTGGAGAATGTTTCACTTGGTGACCGTAAGCATCGGAGAAACTTTAAAAGCAATTGCTTCGATCCCAGGAGTGAAAGAGTAAGTTAGTTTGAGTCAGAACAGTTTATGTATCAGACCCCGTGTCACAGCTTGTGCCTGACGGTCTCTGGTGGAAGAGTACATCTGGGTAGAAGGCTTTTGTGTAGCCTTAGCCTACATAATTCTGTTGTTACCTTTTCTTGTGTTTTATTCCCACGCCATTATGAGGTTGTATATTGTGTTACGATTCCATTTGATGTTACTACTGGATGGGAAGGTCCCAGAATGAGACCCTTGGCTCAAAAGACTGCAACTTTTTCTTTTTTTTTGAAGATGTGGGTGAACAGAGCTACAGGATTGCCAATTCGCTTTTAACAACAGAAAAAAAAATAATCAAACTTAAGTTTAACTATGATACAATACTCATTCACTCCACCTATACCTTCATAAATGTATGCCAATTTTAAGAATAACACAGGTCATAAAATATATGTTATTCTCAGTAAATACACAGTCCCTGTAAACCAACAGGCCAACTGTGGTCAGACACTGCATTCTGAAACCAAGTAGCAGATGCCATCCTATAAAATTTATGTGGATTTCTCCGCAAGTCCCTCCAGATGATTATTGCACTGTGAGTCAACTGGCCTCATTGTACTCTGGCTTCTGCCTGCATGTTTCCCAAACTGTACTCTTGAAAAACTGCGTCTTAGAATCTGCTTACAATGTTTTTCCTCAGCTGTTTTCAGCAAGGAGCCAATTCCAGGATTTCCAACTCTTTGTATTCCTCTGTTTTGAACTGCCATGTGCACTCAAGCTTTCACACAATCTCTCAGGTCCTCAGGCATGCCAATAAAGCACTGCTGCTTCACAGGCTGCAGTAAGATGTCACCAAACCTTTGCTTTACCCCTGATGTTTGGTTCCCCACTTGAATCATAATAATCGCTTATTGTCACAAGTAGGCTTCAAATCTGGTTACTGCAGCTGTCTGTTTAGCTCAGAACACTCTGCCTTTTACTCAAATTCCAATGAACACTTGTTCAAATTCCAGTTACTTTTGTCCATTTGACTGCAGTCTTCCTGGGACCTCTCTTTTCATTCCCTCATTTCTGGAACCATCTGTTCTTTCATTTCAGGGACTTGATTTCTTCCCGTTACTCCATTTTCCTGCCTCCACTTCTGCTTCTGGCAGAGCTGTGAAAACAAGCTTCTCTCCCACTGCCCAGCTCCAGCTGCCTTGGCTCCACTTAAAACCAAACTCAACAGGCCTATCTCATATAAAGGCGGACCCTGGTTGCTGAGCAACAGCTCAATCCTTCTCTGATCTCTATTTGCTTCTCACTTTGAAAACTCTCAAATCACAATGCAAACACAGCTTGAAATGAAACCAAACCTCCCAAACATGCAAACACCTTTGTTTACCAGAAATGTGCATGGTTAGCACTGCTGCCTCACAGCTTCAGGGACCCAGGTTCAATTCCGATCATATCTCTGTGGAGTTTGTACTTGCTCCTTGTGTTTGCATGGGTTCTCCCCGCCCCCCCCCCCCCCCCCCCTCCCCACACACACAGTTCCAACCCCCCTCCCCACACACACACACACACACACACACACAGTTCAAAGATGTGCAGGTTAGGTGGATTGACCATGCTAAATTGCTCCTTAGTGTCCAAAGGTGTGCAGGTTAGGTGGGGTTACAGGAATGAGGCAGGGGCCTAGATTGATAGCTCTTTGACAAGGTCAGTGCATTCCTGATGGGCTAAATGGCCTTCTTATGCATTGTAGGAATTCTGTGCTTCTAATCTAACTAGAGTTTTACCCTTTATTACACATAAACATTGACATTAAACTCATTTAAATGTATACTTTATTTCTAATATCCAACAATATAAACATAGATTACTTAAAACTATCTCTGCTTCCTGACAATTGGAAAGTTTGTGGTGAAACTCATGGCAAGGACTCCATGTCAGAAGAGTGGGAAACAATAGAGTTCCCTGTATTAAACTGTTGAAAAGAGATTGTAGATTCACTTTTTAGTTGCACAGAAGAGAGGAGTTTTCTGATTATTTCATATCTCCTTGCCAACGAGAACTAAGTAACGGGGCAGAAAGAAGTGACATGCTTCAGGAGGGCGAGCAAGGGTAGCATACCTGCCATCTCTTGCCCTCTCAAGTGGATGTAAAAGATCCCAAGGCACTATTTTGAAGAAACACAGGAGAGTTCATCCTGAGCCAATATTGACCATTCTATCAATGTCATAAAAACAGATTAGTTGGTTATTATCACAATGCTATTTGTGGAAGCTTGCTGTTTACAAATTAGCTGCAAAGGTTCCAAACTACTTCATTGGCTGTAAAGTGCTTTGGAACATCCTGTGGTCATGAAATGCACTATATAGATGCAAGTCTTTCTGGGGTTTTTTTCATCTGTCGCCTCCCTATTCTTCTGTGGATGGTAAATTGCAGAATGCTGCAAGTGTTGTTAACTCCCACTTGGAAGGAATCATTTGTAAAGACCAAAAAAACGATGGTGACCTTCATAACACCGGAAAGTTCATCCTCATCCAGGTTTGAGGCTCCAAGTCATTGTCAGGAGGTGACACAACTCCATCACTTCCTCCTTAGTGAAGCAATGTCCCCCAAGGGATTGCTCCTAGATCATCCCAATGTAGGACTGGTGCCCATGGCGCTGCAGATACTGGTCCCATGCCTATGCAAGACAGTGTAATTTTCTTCCTTTATGTGTGATGGACCATCAATTCACACGAGTCGAGTTGTAGAAGAGAACAGTAGTTTTAATAAACTAAGAAGTATGCCAGCCTGCTGCTGCTCCTGCACTGAGAGCTGGCCACAGGTCTGCCAATTATATACCTCCCCCGAGGGGCGGAGCCACAGGTGGAGCCAACTGAAGCATCAACACAACAACAGTAAATAACAGTGAATAAGAACAACAGTGAACATATATACAGTGGTGGATAACAGTAGGATGAATAACGGTAAATATATATATATAGTAGCAATACGTGGTTCACCACAATGTGGTCAGCAGAAATCGTCAAATTCCTCCAGCAACTCACCACAGTGTTTCTAATAACTTTGCCTGAGAGCAAATAAGCTAAATGCCCTCAGCTGCAACTTGATGCCCTTTCTATAATCTGGAACAAGGTCCAGTTTGCTTTCTAATGCCTGTTGTTTCAGGAGTGGATAAAGAAAGCAGTTCATGCACATTCACTGGTAATTTTAGTTTTTGTGTATGGCATTGATCGTGTTGACACATGATTTTGCACTTTCAAAGTCTTACAGACATGTGCAGGGGACTTGCATGAGTCACTCCAGTGCCTCAGACCTCACAGTCCATATGGAAAGTGGCCAGCGGCATCTCCTGTGCTTCAACTCTGTAAGTAAACTGTAACTTTCCACTAGACGCAGCACTACATGAATAACGTTTGTGGACAGCAACTATTTCTCACACAAAGTCCAACGTAATGAGATTTGCTTTTTTTCTCTTTTCTTTTTTGTTCTGTAATTTATGCCTTTTACCAAGTTTTATTTTCATGCTGTTTCTCACTTTCACAGTCACCCTCATGAATTCTCCCCTTCTCCGACTGGCACTTCTCACAGTGACCATTGGGTTTCTTTGTTTTCTTTGCAGATATTTCTCCTGGATTCCAGAAGAAGCATGAATGTGGGGATATCTCTCAAGCAGTTTAAAAGGTAGAATGGAGCCAGATTTTAATTTTGATAATTGATGGATATTAATGTCCACCTTGAGTATTTTGTGAGTTTTTTCAAAAATTGTTTGCTGTGTTATTGGTTCACGAGATGATTCTTCACCTTAAGCATTCTGATTAATGACCAGATTTCCTGAAATTCAATTGTTTTGCACATTGCACTTGGGTACAGTGTTTTAATGGGGAGGCAGTGAACTGTGTAATAGCCTCTTACACTCAATGTTTTTTGCTGGAAAGAGTATATGGCCTCATGAGTGAACTACCCTACTGTAATCAGGCTCTATTTATTTGCTGTGCCGCAGTAATAAATTTCAGCCACCATCCCATCATCTGAGATGGCAAAGAGTTTGGGTAAAGAGCAACCTATATCAAGCTTGGCTGCTCTTTGTTTAACTTATACCCTTTGTCTTTTCTACCAAGGTAAGTCTTATTTGTAAAAAAATATTTATTGATATAGCTTTTAAGACCTTGGAAGTGTGCAACCTCTGAGCTGTAGTCAAGAAAAGGACTGCTTTTTACACGTATGGTGTTATCTGAGCTGGGAATGGTGGCAGAGGGTTGGGGGAATGGGGGAGTGCAATTACTTCAATTGGCTAGCTAGTGGTTCAGAATAGTGCCAACAGCACTAGTGAATAGATACATTTCCACTTCAGCTGAGACAGAGTTGGAATCTGCCTTCTCACTCTGTCCCTGTTCCTGCGAGTTGAAGCTCATGGCAAACCACGACTGACAAAAACTGTCAAGGAAATAGCTCAGGCTGAAGCATCAGCAGACAATGAGCCAAGGACATGTTTCAGGTAGAGCTAATACTTTCCTAAAAAGTACAATGTTCCCACTAGTGATATTACCTTATTAATTTTATGTTTTATCAGTTCCATTGTCTTTATCCAGCTCTTCAGATCACTGATTAATCCTGCCTTAAAAAAGTGAAGTGGTTTTCTTCCTCCCTCTCAAAAGAAAATCTGAGACCATATAATCATAATCTTGGAGGACATTTAGCTAACTCGCAACAATTTAAAATCTCACGAATATCACCTGCTCCAAGAAAACTTTTACGAACTGGTAAGAGGATGGCTTGAAGGAGAGGAGACCATTTTAGTATATCTGGCCTTCCGTTATAGCACAGTGGGTAGCACTGTTGCTTCACAGCTCGAGTCCCAGGTTCGATTCCCGGCTTGGGTCACTGTCTGTGCGGAGTCTGCACATTCTCCCCGTGTCTGCGTGGGTTTCCTCCGGGTGTGCCAATTTCCTCCCACAAGTCACGAAAGACGTGCTGTTAGGTAATTTGGGCATTCTGAATTCTCCCCCTGTGTACTCAAACAGGCGCCGAAATGTGGCGACTAGGGTCTTTTCACAGTAACTTCATTGCAGTGTTAATGTAAGCCTACTTGTGACGATGAAGATTATTATTATTATATAATCAAATAGTTTTAAATTAAATCAACTACATCCAATTAAGAATGCTGAACAAGATTCACATTAAGCTGATTGAGATACACATAAACTGGGATAGGAATTCAGTTCAGACACCTTAAGCAGATTGGTGGATGTATACTCCGGTTTCTCCAGTCATGGAACTTAATATGATACTTGCAATGTCACAAGTTGTTAACAACTACATTTCAAATTGTATTATTCAGTTCAGATCATTGGATTTCACATCCAATATCACATTTATCACTCCAACATTGCAGGACCATAATGCTCACTGGTGTATTTCAATGCAGTACTGAGGGAATGCTGTCGTCCTTCAGATGAAACGTTAAACTTGTCTCATCAAGCAGGCTTAGAAGATTCTGTATTTGAAAAAGAACAATGCAGCTCTGCTGGTATTCTGGACAATAAAAATAATAATAATACCTCAACCAACATCATTAGCAACAGATTTATCTTGTTGCAGTTTGTGGGAATTTGCTGTGCAATTTTGTCACTGCATTTGCCAATAAACAGGTTATCAAAAGTAAATAATAGGCTGTGAAACACGTTCTCAGGTTGTGAAAGACATTACAAAGCACCATATAAAACAAGCTGTTTTTTTCTTTGATGAGGCCAAAATGACGAATCCAATGTGCGAAGATGATGGGTTGGATTGCTGATGTAGAAACTGGAATCAGGTAGTTTGTGAAGGTGTTGAGAACATCGGTGAGGAAGAAAATATTGATGATTAATTCCAGTACAAATTATTCTAACCTATTCACTCTAGACTTATAATCGAGGTCAGCATGAATTGAGCCCACAGTAAAAAGTGGCATTAGAATAATTTTCTGAAATCCCACAAGCAGGTTCATGATGATGTGTAAAGTATGATTGAACATGCTCATAATCTGACTTATGGTGGTATGGTAATCGAATGGGGCACAAATGGATCCTTCTGGCATCTCAAAATTGGCCAGATTCTGCAATATATCTGCTTAAATTACAAACAATGTTTTCCCCAATCCTAGCTAGCTGGTATTGTAATCAGTTATGTATTAATCACTCTTGATTTGTGGTACTTCTAATTGGATATGGTTGCTTTGAAGTTTACTGAGCTTGTGGCCTGTGATTGGTGGATTGGCCATGGGCAATGCGTGGGGTTGCGGGGTGGGGCAGAGAAGTGGGCCTAGATGGAATGCTCTTTTGGGGTGTTGGTGCAGATTTGGTGGGTCAAATGGCTTCCTGCACTGTAAGGATTCTATGAATTTTACGCTCCCCACAGATGAATTCTGAGGTGGGGGGAAGGATAAAACTGCATGGACAGGATTTCCTCCAGGGTCCTGGTTGTCCTGACTCAGACACACAATATTCTTAAGAGGATGATGTGCGCAGGTCTGAGCAAGGTGGGAAACAGAGAAATGAAAAATTCTCCATCTCGGGTGGGAGGTGGGGGTGGAGGGGGGGGCACCTCATTATGAATGCCCCTTCAGATTTGGGGCACCCTCCCCTCCAGGTCCTGGGAGCACTGGCCCTCCTTCCTTCCCTGGCTTAACCCTCGATACTGCGATCACCCTCTACCAACTCCCCAGGGCATTCCCTATCCTCCTACCTCCAGGACCACTTGGATGTACCTTAAGAACGATCCCGAGCACTGCAGTACCTCTTCTGGCCACTGTGGGGCTGGGGCTGTGACTGGACGGGTTGGAGAGGTGTCAGCCTATCAGTTGTCCTGGAAGTCCCGTCCACTGCCAATCAGAGCTCAATTGAGCCTGATATGACAGTGGGCTTCTGAGAGTCGACAGGCGGGTGTTGTAACCAACTCCTATTCTGCCCTCGAGAAAGAAGCAAGCTTTTTTAGATCTTTTCCTCCAGTCTGAGGAGTGTCTGCTGGCAGTTGTAAAACTGTAAGAAGTCTTACAACACCAGGTTAAAGTCCAACGGGTTTGTTTCAAACACTAGCTTTTGGTGCACTGCTCCTTCCTCAAGTGAATGAAGAGGTCTGTTCCAGAAACATATATATAGACAAAGCTAAAGATGCAAGACAATGCTTTGAATGCAAGCATTTGCAGGTAATTGAGTCTTTTCAGATCCAGAGATAGGCGTAACCCTAGGTTAAAGTGGTGTGAAGGACAGTTGGTAGGATTTCGCAAGCCCAGGCCAGATGGTGGGGGATGAATGTAATGCGACATGAATCCCAGGTCCCAGTTGTAAAATTGAAGGAGGATAGGAGAATTAGGCCAAATGAACTTTTCATAGTATTATTTTTAAACACTGCAGTCATCACTATGTAAGCAACATTATACTGAGTTTGATCATCCTTTTCATCCCAAGATCGGTGTGGGAAATTGTGGAAGATATTAAACAAGGAACTGCTGAAGGATATGGGGCTGAGGAATTGAATAAGCTGCTGAAACTACTGCCAGAAGCTGAAGAGGTAATTTTGTCAGCTATGAGGACAATTGGAAAATGGAAATCTCATGAATTTGGTTTATTGGAGATTGCAAAAATAAAAAATAAAATCTCTTTCTCCCAGTTTGTGGGCTTTAGTTACAATAATTTCTCTCATGGGAGAAAGTAGCATTGTGGTAATGTTACAGGTCTGGATGAATGCTTTGGAGATATGAATTCAAATCCCACCAAGGATGCGGAATTTAAATTCAATTAATTAATAAATCTTGAATAAAATGACAGTCTTTTGTCATAAAAAGCTATTTGTTTACCAATGACTGTAGTGATCTCTGTATGTGTTAATACATGTTCAGTTAATGTAAAGTAAGTACAGACAGATGATCACTAGATGGCAACAAGAACAGGAGCTATATAAGGAGTTTCCGGCTCTTTCTTTAGTTAGTGTGTGTGGAGAACGGCTAGATCAGGCATTGTCAAACTCGGGGGCGTGACCCGCGGGTGGATCGCGGGAGGGTCGCGGAGCCGTCCGTCGCGGTTCTCCTGATTGCGCAAATCTGTGCACAGCAGCAGCCAGCTGTTAATAACGCCGGCTGCAAGCGGCCTTCAAAATGGCCGCGGGCATCTTTAAAAAAAAATGCGTTTGCAACTGCGCGCCGATGATCGGGTACGTATGCGCATTGCGGCCGCATTTTTTTAAAAATGGTCGCAGCTTTTTGTTTTACAAGTTCGGGGGGGGGGGTTAATTCATTTTATTCGTTTATTTTATTTTATTTTTTATTTCTTTCACTTATTTTATTCTTTTTTTTTTACAAGTTCGGGGGGGTTTTATTTGATAAGATTTTACAGGAAAAAAATGCAGAACTTTGGACAGATGGAGACTCCATACTTTCCGACACCGGGAGGCTTCACCTTCATCCAACAGGTTTAATTGGAGGAGCGTGTACGAGTGCCAAAGGGACCCAAAACCATTTCCTCCATTTTTGTCAGCAGCAAACAAGGTAGGAGAAAATGGTGGGTCGCGCAGGTCAGCCGGCGTAGGGCGCGAAAGTTGGCTGGCGTGGGTCACAAAGGTCAGCTGGCAAAGGCCGCGAAGGCCAGCCGGCGTGGGTCACAAAAGTCGGCCGGTGTGGGTCGCAAACGTCGGCCGGGTTGGGTCCCGAAGGTTGGCCGGTTGGTAAAAATGGGTCCCCGGAAAAAAAGTTTGAAAAACACTGGGCTAGATGGAAGACATGATCAGATCAGAGTGTAGTGTATTATCATAATTGTTAGTTTAATCTTATCTTACTCATTTGTTTTACTAGTCTAGTATTAAAGTGAAAGAACTCACAAGATTATTATTTTATTACTCAATAAATAATTTGTCATCATCTGGAAGACTTTGACTGTCAACAGAATTCAATACAATTTGGCAAGCAAATGAGTAATATTTATGTTACAATTCAGTAATATAACATGGTATCAGGTAAAAACAAGCTTTAAGAACAACTAGTAATAATATTAGAAAAGAAAAGAAAAAGTTTCAACACTGACTGTTCGGCTGTGGAAGTCATTGCAGCAAACGGATCCTCGACAACAAATCGATTCGATGGACCAAGTGCAGGCTCCCAGACATCTGAAGACTACCGGTAATTTAAATCTAAATTGGAAGTTATTTGAACAGCAATTCCAGCTCTATTTGGAAACTCATAACTTAAATACAGCCTCTGAATCTAGACGGATAGCTTTGCTTCTGTCAATGGCAGGTCAGCAAGCTACCAAAATTTATAATTCGTTCATATATGCTGAAGGCGAAGATAAAACTAACTTTGGGGTGATTGTGGCAAAAGTTGAAGATCATTGCAAAATGCAAACCAATGAAATGAAATGAAAATCGCTTATTGTCACAAGTAGGCTTCAAATGAAGTCACTGTGAAAAGCCCCTAGTCGCTACATTCTGACGCCTGTTCAGGGAGACTGGAAAGGGAATTGAATCATGCTGCTGGCCTGCCTTGGTCTGCTTTAAAAGCCAGCTATTTAGCCCTGTGCTAAACCAGCCCCTATACTGGAGTGATTCAGATTTCACAAGCATTTACAGAGAAACGGAGAATGAATCACTAGCTTTGTCACAGATCTTAAGCTACTAGCACAATCCTGCAACTTTTTAATGCCGCATGATTGTCAGATTCGTGATCAGATAGTATTTGGAATAAGAGATGAAAGATTAAGGGAAGAACTCTTAATGCAAAATGATTTAACACTTAAAACAGAATGGAAAAATGTTTGTATCACGAACAATCAAAGAATCAGTATAATGAATACCTAGAGTATAAATTTTTTGACAGTGGCGCAAAAACTTACAACGAGGTAGAGACAGTATCGCATTCGATGAAGATGCACGTTTTGGATGGCATCCATTTTGCGTGTAGCAGTACACACATGCGCACATCCAGAAAAGACGCAAACCGGCAAAATACCGTTCTGCGCATGCGTGGGAAGCTGCACATGTGCAGTTGAAAAAGGAGCTCACTCTGGAGGAAGATCGATTTGCGCATGCTCAATCGATGATTACGCATGACATCACGAGTGTCATGACGTCAGAAGACTCATACCACGCCCACTTAAAGGGAAACTGCCCGAAAATCAAACATAACAGTTTTAAAGCTACATCACCCAAATTTTCCAACTCAAAAGGCAGAACAATGGTTGAATTTCAACAAACAGTTGAAAATAACTTTCGGAACAAGCAATTTGCAGCATAAAAAGTGAAGAGCACATCAACAAATCAAAAACTAAAGAAGATGATTTGTTAATTAAACTTGAAGAGCACATTAACATCCGAAACCAAAGAAGATGATTTGTTTATTGAAGAATAATACTCAGACATAGAACATAGAACATTACAGCGCAGTACAGGCCCTTCGGCCCTCGATGTTGCGCCGACCTGTGAAACCACTCTAAAGCCCATCTACACTATTCCCTTATCGTCCATATGTCTATCCAATGACCATTTGAATGCCCTTAGTGTTGGCGAGTCCACTACTGTTGCAGGCAGGGCATTCCACGCACTTACTACTCTCTGAGTAAAGAACCTACCTCTGACATCTGGCTTATATCTATCTCCCCTCAATTTAAAGCTATGTCCCCTCGTGCTAGACATCACCATCTGAGGAAAAAGGCTCTCATCCCTATCCAATCCTCTGATCATCTTGTATGCCTCAATTAAGTCACCTCTTAACCTTCTTCTCTCTAACGAAAACAGCCTCAAGTCCCTCAGCCTTTCCTCATAAGATCTTCCCTCCGTACCAGGCAACATTCTGGTAAATCTCCATTGCACCCTTTCCAATGCTTCCACATCCTTCCTATAATGCCGCGACCAGAATTGCACACAATACTCTAAATGCGGCCGCACCAGAGTTTTGTACAGCTGCAACATGACCTCATGGGTCCAAAACTCAATCCCTCTACCAATAAAAGCTAACACACCTTACGCCTTCTTAACAACCCTCTCAACCTGAATGGCAACTTTCAGGGATCTATGTACATGGACACCGAGATCTCTCTGCTCATTCACACTGCCAAGAATCTTACCATTAGCCCAGTACTCAGTCTTCCTGTTATTCCTTCCAAAATGAATCACCTCACACTTTTCTGCATTAAACTCCATTTGCCACCTCTCAGCCCAGCACTGCAGCTTATCTATGTCCCTCTGTAACTTGTAACATCCTTCCGCACTGTCCACAACTCCACCAACTTTAGTGTCATCTGCAAATTTACTTACCCATCCTTCTACGCCCTCCTCCAGGTCATTTATAAAAATGACAAACAGCAGTGGCCCCAAAACAGATCCTTGTGGTACACCACTAGTAACTGGACTCCAGTCTGAATACTTCCCATCAACCACCACCCTTTGTCCTCTTCCAGCTAGCCAATTTCTGATCCAAACTGCTAAATCTCCCTGAATCCCATGCTTCCCTATTTTCTGCAGTAGCCTACCGTGGGGAACCTTATCAAATGCTTTACTGAAATCCATATACACCTCATCAACTGCTTTACCCTCATCCACCTGTTTGGTCACCTTCTCAAAGAACTCAATAAGGTTTGTGAGGCACGACCTACCCTTCACAAAACCGTGTTGACTATGTCTAATCAAATTTTTCCTTTCCAGATGATTATACACCCTATCTCTTATAAACCTTTCCAATATTTTGCCCACAACAGAAGTAAGGCTCACTGGTCTATAGTTACCGGGGTTGTCTCTACTCCGCTTCTTGAATAAGGGGACAACATTTGCCATCCTCCAGTCTTCTGGCACTATTCCTGTAGACAAAGATGACTTAAAGATCAAAGCCAAAGGCTCAGCAATCTCCTCCCTAGCTTCCCATAGAATCCTAGGATAAATCCCATCCGGCCCAGGGGACTTATCTACTTTCACCCTTTCCAGAATTGTTAACACCTCCTCCTTATGAACCTCAAGCCCTTCTAGTCGAGTAGCCTGAGTCTCAGTATTCTTCTCGACAACATTGTCTTTTTCCTGTGTGAATACTGACGAAAAATATTCATTTAGCACCTCTCCTATCTCCTCGGACTCCAAGCACAACTTCCCACTACTGTCCTTGACTGGCCCTACTCTTACCCTAGTCATTCTTTTATTCCTGACCTATCTATAGAAAGCCTTAGGGTTATCCTTGATCCTATCTGCCAATGACTTCTTATGTCCCCTCCTGGCTCTTCTTAGCTCTCTCTTTAGGTCCTTCCTAGCTAACTTGTAACTCTCGAGCGCCCTAACTGAACCTTCATGTCTCATCTTTACATAAGCCTCCTTCTTCCTCTTGACAAGTGTTTCGACTGCCTTAGTAAACCACGGTTCCCTTGCTCGACCACTTCCTCCCTGCCTGACAGGTACATACTTATCAAGGACACGCAGTAGCTGTTCCTTGAACAAGCTCCACATTTCCATTGTGCCCATACCCTGCAGTTTTCCTCTCCATCCAATGCATCCTAAGTCTTGCCTCATCGCATCATAATTGCCTTTCCCCCAGATATAACTCTTGCCCTGCGGTATATACCTATCCCTTTCCATCACTAAAGTAAACATAATCGAATTGTGGTCACTATCACCAAAGTGCTCACCTACCTCCAAATCTAACACCTGTCCTGGTTCATTACCCAGTACCAAATCCAATATGGCCTCGCCTCTCGTTGGCCTATCTACATACTGTGTCAGGAAACCCTCCTGCACACATTGGACAAAAACAGACCCATCTAAAGTACTCGAACTATAGCGTTTCCAGTCAATATTTGGAAAGTTAAAGTCCCCCATTACAACTACCCTGTTGCTTTCGCTCCTATCCAGAATCATCTTTGCAATCCTTTCCTCTGGAACTTTTCGGACATGGCTGAGTTATTCGGTTATGATGATCATAGCATCAGTAATACAGTTGAAAAGCTCAATACGACTCTACTCATGGTAGACGAATCCAATACCATGATGGAATGGAAGATCGTTGATATATTGGATGACAGCAACCTGTCAAATAACCAAGAAGAAAACAATGCCACACAGAGCACAGAACGACTCTGTAGAAAGAGCGCTGATCGTCTCCAGAGAGAGAACACTGCACGATTCCACAGAGAGAGTGATGAAAGACTTCACAGGGAGAATGATGGAAGCCTCCACCGAGAGGTCATTGACAGAATGGAAGCAATTAAAGACTCCAGAGCGACAACCATGCATGAAGAAGACTATGAAGGTCTTTCCACCTTATTTGAGCAACTAGAAGAAGACTATGAAAGTCTACCCAGCTCATTTAATCAACAACAAGAAGACAATGAACTTAGCAACAGTGCCATCAGTTCCTTCTTCTCGATCGTTAATGTATATTGTGAAAAGTTGTGGTCTCAGCACTGACCCTTAGGCACACTAGTCACTGGCTGCCATCCTGAAAAAGACCCCTTTTTGTTCTCTGACAGGCACATTCACAAATTACAATTGTGAGGTGCTAGTAGCAACAAAAATAAATAAATAAATTTGGGCTCTTTTTTGCAGCATTTCATAAAATTTAAGCTATGAAATACAATTTCATAAAATTAATGAATTAAAATGCAAATAATTGGTTATGAGAGATTTTGGGAAGAAAGAAACAATTGAATCTTAGTCACGTTTTGTAAAGTTACAGCTGAACAATATTACAAATATTTCTGTGAGGTCTATGTTTTTTGGTAAGATCTGCTATAAATTTGCCAATAGTTAGTTAGGTGTTATATTGCTTCATTTTTTTTAACACAGTGAGGGGTGAAATGCTGTCACATTTAGACTGCAACAGGAACATACTGCTAAATAATACCGGGTGAGGATGCCGTGCCCCCTTGGAAACCATGTTGGCGTGGAGCCAACATGCTCCACACTGACCCACCACACAGCTATAAAGCGCTGTGGGGCAGACTAACAAGGGGCCGAGTGGGACAGATTCCTCTCATTGGGGAGAAAGTCCTGCCCTCTGGCTGGCAGCTCCATCAGTCCTGGAAGGCATTAGTGGCAGCTGCTCGTGCCACAGGAGAAAAGGCAGGGTTGGAGGGGTGAGTTTAAGGGAGGGAGAGGATAGGAAGGAAAGGGGTGGTGTTTAACCTAACGGAGGGGTGACCCTGCGATTGCCAAAAAGAAATGCTTCTTTCCCACCCTTGGAACATTTGATTTAAAAAAAAAAAAAAATCAGGCTTCCCATTCTCTCCCGGCAGTCCACACCAAACGTTTTATGGCGTAGACAATGTTGCTCATTGTGTTCTCTCTTTATTTGGCTCTGAATATGGCGGTCAATATGGTCTCCTTCCTTATTACGTTTCGCTCTAGAGTCGCCAGGTATCTTTCGATACCGCCACAAGGTTCAAACCGAATACTGATCAAAGACTCGATACACCAGTTAGTTAGTTCAAAGGCAAATGATTATTTATTTACACACACAGTTAAATATACTCATGCACAAATAATACAGACTCAACTATCACTACTGCTAAAGCCTATACTTAGCTTCGGGCGCCCACTCAGTCAGAGGAACAATGGCTGTTGTTCGGTTCTGAGGCTGCTGGGGTCGAAGTGGTGAAGGGGAACAGCTAAGGTCGTCTGTCTGGTAGCGTGCGTTGACCTTGGACTTACTTGTTCTGGTGCAGCTGTTGGGAAGGTCTCTCCTCGGTGAGAGCCGGAGCCAAGAGAACGATTCTCTCTTGGGGGATCCTTCTTATACCCAAAAGGGGGTACGGGCCCTTTTGGGTGGGTCTTGAACTTGGCCCCAATAAATTGGGCCGTTTCTCGATCGTTCATATCGATTTCTTCCAATAAAGGGGTGGGTGCCCTGATGGCTGGGCGGGTCCTCGGTGGCCGTTGGCCTTCTTTGTTCTGGTCTCCTCTGGCGCCGGGGTGTTTGCCTTAATATCGGTTACTGAAATGTTACTCTTTTGTTCCCGGAGATGGCCCATTAGTATGCTAATGGGTTTGCAGTTTTGGTCTTGTCTAGGAGCTGCGGCTCCAATATGCAGACAAACCCTGAACCTGCTTGTTTTCTCAGTATTGTCCATTTTCCCTGCAATCTTTGCAAAGTGTCCATTTTGTTATCGGGAAGTGGCCATCCCAGATGGCTACAACAATGTATTATCAGGGTCAGTTGGCTTGATAACAAGACAAAATGACCCTTGATTATTCATTTAAATCTGGCGGCAGTCTACTGATTTTGGCACCCGCCCACCTCACCTTTTCTGGGTAAGGCCACAGGATTGGGCAGGAAGGTGATGGAATGGGTGCCCACTCTATTTTATGTGCCCACCTCGTGGGAAACAAGCCCACCAAGGGCACGTAAAATCCAGCCCATAGTAAACATCAGGCACCACATTCAAGGTGCCAGACTAAAGTGAGCAATACCACAATAGATTCATTAGCTTATTTTAATTTATTATATTGTTTCAGGTAAAGCGCCTGAGGAAGTTTGAAGGAGACCAGAGAAAACTGTCTGAGGCAGATCTCTTTATGTTGCTCTTGGTGAGAGTGCCAAGGTAAGACAATAAAAATTTAACAAATAATTCACTTTCTTAATGTTCTTAAGGAATCTTGTAGCACAAGGAGAGGCTAAGTAGACGGGACTATATGCATTGGAATTTTGAAGAATGAGGGGGATCTTATAGAAACATATAAAATTATGAAGGGAATAGATAAGATAGAAGCAGGAAGGTTGTTTCCACTGGTGGGTGAAAGCAGAAATAGGGGGCATAGCCTCAAAATAAGGGGGAGCAGATTTAGGACTGAGTTAAAGAGGAATGTCTCCACCCAAAGGGTCATGAATCTGTGGAATTTTCTGCCAGGCTTCCTCGTTAAATGTTTTAATGGCAAAGGTAGAGAGATTTTTGAACGGTAAAGGACTAAAAGGTTACGGTGAGCGGGCGGGTAAGTAGAGCTGAGTTCACAAAAAGATCAGCCATGATCTTATCGAATGGCGGAGCAGGCTCAGGGGGCTGGCTGTCCAGAGGCTGACCCTCCGACCTCCTCAGGGGAACAGGGTATCCCGTGTGGACTCCAGCGCATCCAACAGTCAGGCCAGGTAGGCATAACACAACATGATACCAGGAGTCTGTTCAATCTAGTTAGTTCAACTCAGCAAGATCCGTAACGACCAGCAAATGTATACCGGCACAATGGAAAAGATTCAGGCTCCTCACCAGCTCAGAATCTCCGGCAATCTCAGTGCCAACTGGCGGACATTCACGCAGAAATTTCAGCTTTACGTCGAAGCATCAGACCTCAATGGTGCGTCTGATGCACGGAAGATAGCTCTTCCACCACAGCGGGTGATCACGCCTTGGAAATATTCAACTCCTTTTACTTCGCCAAAGACCAGGACAAGACAAAGTTTCAGACCATCCTGGACAAGTTTGACAGCCACTGTGAGGTGGACACCAACAAAATCTTCGAGCGCTACATATTCAAGCGGCGATTGCAAGGTAAAGACCAACTTCATTCAACTCCTTCAACTCATATTTAACTAACCTTAGACTGCTAGCGCAATCCTGCAACTTCGGTGATATCACTGACTCCATGATCAGAGACCAAATCGTTTGTGGAGTTCACTCTGATCCTCTGAGAGAGCAGTTACTGAAGATCAAACATATGGCCCTGCCAGTCGCGATTGAAACATGCACAGTGCATGAGCACGCTAAAAATCGCTATTCCCAGTACAAAACGGCAGAAAATGATAAACTAGCCTCCTGCGAGGCGGAGAGTGTGCAGGTCATCTCCAGATGCAGCGCCTCAACATTGACGAAAGCGGCCATTTTGCGTGCTCTTCCCAGGGCCCGGCGCATGCGCGATGCAGACGTCTGAGAACCGTACTGCGCATGTGCAACGACGCACGGAGCGTCGGGACGTGATGTCATGACGTGTTCGAACTGTGGCACCGCCCATTTAAAGAAACACTGCCCTGCAAGAGGCAGATGCTGTTTAAACTGTCCTTCCAGCTGCCTGCAGGCTCCTGGATTACCACGGGAATGTCATCACGGCACTGGGATCGTGCCATCTGCATGTATCCAACTGACACACACCAGCACAGTTACCCTTTGAAATTGTGAAGCCGGGCAGGGCATCCCTACTAGGTGCGCACGCCTGCAAGCAGCTGAACCTCATTCAGAGGGTTTACACCGGGACATCGTACCATGTGGATCTTAAGGCCGGCATCGACGACATCCTTGCCCAGTACCCAGATGTGTTCAACGGGATGGGCACGCTGCCGAATCGATACAAGATTCTGCTACGACCTGATGCCAAGCCAGTGGTCCATGCACCACGACAAGTCTCTGCTCCACTGAGAGAGCGCCTGAAGGCACAGCTCAAGGATCTTCAGCAAAAAGGCATCATATCCAAGGTCACCGAACCAACTGACTGGGTCAGCTTGATGGTGTGCGTAAAGAAGCCTTCGGGGGATCTGCGCATCTGCATGGATCCCAAAGCTCACAATAAGAATATCATGCGGGAACACTACTTCATCGCGAAGCGGGAGGAACTCACAAGTGAGATGGCACACGCGCGCTTCTTCACCAAAATGGATGCATCACAGGGATTTGGGCAAATCCAGCTGGAAGAGTCCAGCATAAAGCTCTGCTTTGCACCTTCAACACGCCTTTTGGCAGATACTGCTACAATCGCATGCCATTTGGCATCATCTCGGCATCGGAAATATTCCATCGCATCATGGAGCAGATGATGGAAGGCATTGAAGGGGTTTGTGTGTACGTGGCCGACACCATCATATGGTCCCCGACCCCTGAAGAACATGTGTCCTGTTTCCAGAAGGTATTCCGCCGTGTACATGCCAACGGCCTAAAGTTAAACAGGTCCAAATGTTGTTTTGGCACATCAACGCTCAAGTTCCTAGGCGACCAGATCTCACAGCTTGGTGTGCGCCCGAACACAGACAAAATCAAGGCCATCGAGACGGTGAAGTTCCCCGAGGACAAAAAGGCGGTGCTGTGCTTCTTGGGTATGGTCAATTTTCTGGGCAAGTTCATTCCAAACATGGCCACACACACCACGGCCCTACGCAACCTAGTGAAAAAGTGTACTGCCTTTGAGTGGAAGGCGGCACACCAGACAGAGTGGCTGGAGCTGAAAGCCAAGCGCACCACTGCACCAGTCCTGGCATTCTTCGACACGGATCGGGAGACAAAGATATCCACAGATGCGAGTCAGGATGGCATTGGTGCGGTGTTGCTTCAGCGAGATGACACATCATCCTGGGCACCAGTAGCCTACGCATCAAGGGCGATGACGCCCACTGAAACCAGATATGCACAGATTGAGAAGGAGTGCTTGGGTCTTCTCACCGGCATCCTCAAATTTCATGATTATGTCGACGGCCTGCTGACGTTCACTGTCGAGACGGATCATTGGCCTCTGGTCCACATCATCCACAAGGACCTGATCAACATGACGCCTTGGTTGCAGAGAATCCTGCTTAAACTTAGGAGGTATGACTTCAACTTGGTGTACACCCCTGGCAAGGAGCTCATCATCGCTGGTGCATTGTCCCGCTCCGTCACCTCGCCCAGTGAGCCGCTGGAGATCATCCAGCACATCGAATCGCAGGTGCAGCTGTGTGCTAGCACTCTCCCAGCGACAGATGAGAAGGTAGTTCTCATCCGTGATGAGACAGCCAAGGACCCCCTCTTGCAGTGCATCATCCACAACCTCACTAATGGCTGGCAGAAAGGGCAGTGTCCACAATTTTACAATGTGAAGGATGATCTGACGGTGATTGATGGTATCCTCCTCAAGCTGGACAGGATTGTCATTCTGCTTAGTCTCCAGAGCTTGGTGCTGCGCCAGATTCATGAGGGTCACCCAGGCGTCGAGATGTGCTGACGCAGAGCCCGGCAAGCTGTCTACTGGCCCAGCATCAGCGAGGGCATCACGAACATGGTCCTGAACTGTGCTACCTGTCAGCGGTTCCAGCCAGCGCAGAGCAAGGAGACGCTCCAACAGCATGACATAGTGACCTCTCCGTGGTCCAAGGTTGACATCGACCTCTTTCATGTGAATGGTCGCGACTACGTATTGATCATCGACTATTTCTCGAATTACCCTGAGGTGCTGAAACTCCCGGACCTCACCACTCGGGCCATCATCAAAGACTGTAAGAAGACGTTCTCAAGGCATGGCATCCCCATCACCGTCATGAGCGACAATGGCCCGTGCTTTAACAGTCGAGAATGGTCCGCGTTTGCAAGGTCATACAATTTCCAGCATGTCACCTCCAGTCCGCACTATCCGCAGTCCAATGGAAAAGTCGAGAAAGGGGTGCACATTGTGAAACAGTCATCTGCAAGGCCGCAGACTCTGCTTCCGACATACACCGTGCGCTGCTCGCGTACAGGGCGACTCCATTGCCACAGGCATGTCACCGGCTCAACTCCTGATGAACAGGGACCTGCGGATGACGCTTCCAGCCATACACCTGCCCGACCTGGATCACCTCTCGGTGCTGCAGAAGATGCAGCAGCTTCGAGACCGTCAAAAGCAGGGCTATGATGCCCATGCCACTGATCTGGCCGTGCTATCCCCGGCAAACACTGTCCGGATCAAGATACCAGATGGTGGGTGGTCTGCCCAGGCTGTCGTTGTTTGACAGGCTGAGCCCCGCTCTTGTGTTGGACGTATGGCTAATGGCTCCATCGTGCGAAGGAATCGACGGGCACTGTGCAAAGTTGCCTGCCCGCAACCACTTTCTCCTCCATTTCCATATGTTGAATTGCCACCTCCTGATACCTCGCACCACGAGGCCACCAGTCAGGCTTCCATCCCGCCTGTCAAGGCGTCCTCGTTCCCTCTGCCACCTTTCCAGCGGTTGACCAGGATCTGACGTAAGCCTCAGAGACTGGACTTGTGAACGTTTGTTTTGTTCAGTTCTGTTGTCCTCCATTGGTCATGTTAGACAGACTTATTCACATGTAAATACATTCATGTAATGCAACAAAACATGAAGAAAAAGGGGAGATGTCATGATATGCAAAACATGCAGCTAATGAACACACAGAATAGGACACGACCAATGAGCAGTCAGGACACTCAGGGGTGGTATCTCACTATAAAAGGGAAGAGGCACTCACACCCCACCTCTTTCCACAGACCAACATCTACAGAGTGAGACAGGGTGCATCCTCAGCATCACACCCCAGCATGTGGCTTAGAGCAAGGCTGGTTCAGTTAGACTGAGTTACTACATTTAGATTAGCAGAGAGTCGAACTCATTGAGAACTGTGCTAATAGTTCAATAAAACACATTGAACTCACTTCAAAGTCTGGAGCATCTTTTACTCAAAACTGCATCAAGTGGCAGCTTGTGTTATTCCAAATTACATAACACAACACAGAACAAACCGCAGACAGCACGCAGCCATGCCACCGTGCAGACGAGCCCCCCATGTTTTGATGGTGCCTACCTGGCCTGACTGTTGGATGCGCTGGAGTCCACACGGGATACCCTGTTCCCCTGAGGGGGTTGGAGGGTCAGCCTCCGGACAGCCAGTGCCACCTGGGAGGCAGTGGTCGTCAGAATGGAGAGGGTCACCAGGAGTATTGCCACCCAATGCTGTAAGAAGCTAAACAACCTCCAGCGAGCCCCACGGGTGAGTTTGCATCGGCCTCCTGGCACTTGCAAACCCTGGCAGGCAGGCTGCCTCCACCTCCAATGTGCATCCTAGGGACACCCCCATACGTAGTGACAGAGAACGGAAGGCTAAGAAAACTGATGACCACTGTGGGAGAGGGAGGGGGGGGGGGACCATCGGTAGCTAGAGACAGTTCGGGTCTCTGTCAGGGACGGGTGAGGGGGACGGTGGGTGAGATAAGGAGAGGGCGTGAGATGATGGATGACACCACGTCCTATGAAAATCAGGTGAGAATAAGGTTATACCTAACCCTCTGGGCATGCCGGACCCTCGCCACTGCTGCCTGTCCCCCATAATCCGGCTGCTCCCGCGTGTCCTCCCTAAGCTCAGCCTCCAGACCCTCCCCGTCCTTCTCTGACAAGGCCGCATGTTCTTCCTCCTCCCCCTCTAGTACGTCGCCCTACTGCTGTGCCAGCTTGTAAAAAGCACAGTAAACTACACAAAGCGGGCGATCCTTGGCAGTGCACCACCAGAGCGATTGAGACATCAAAACCGCATTTTAATCCGTCCAATGCACTGCTTAATGACAGCTTGGGTGGATACATAGGCCTTTTTATATATGGTGCCCGCATCAGGCACCGGCCTCCATACTGACGTCATGAGCCAAGTCCTAAGCGGGTACCCCCTATCCCCCAAGAGCCAACCAGTCATCCTGGGGTGTCCCTCAACACGCCGGGGATCTCCGACTGCCCAGGATGTAGCTGTCGTGCACACTCCCTAGGAAGCGTGCACACACGTGTGTGATCTTCAGGTGCTGGTGCACAAAAGTTGGACGTACAGGAAGTGGAACCCCTTCTTAATAAAGGGTGCTCCCGGACTGCCCAGTGCGCACAAGGCGACATGTGTGCCATCAATTAGCTCCTGGACCTGGAGCACCTTGGCAATGGCAGAGTATCCTGTTCCCTGGGCATCTTGATGGGATTGATCCAAGTCAAAGTTTATATCGTCTTCTGCCCGGTCAAACAGGGCATCTGTTACTTCACAGATGCACTTGTGGGCTGTTGGTTGGTATATGCCACGTAAGTCCTCGCTCAATCCCTGAAATGAACCAGAGGCGTAAAACTTGAGGACTGCGGTGACCTTGATGCCCACCAGGAACAGGTATACTCCTCCTCCACGTGGTGCCAAGTTCACGAGGACATGGCACAGGTGCTGCACTGTCCCCTTGTTGAGGCAGATCCTCCTGTGGTACGTGCTGTCCGACATCTCTTTGAATAACCAGTGACGCCTGTGTACCTTGGGCCCTCGCAGGCCTCCCCTTCTGGGTCTTTTCCTGGCCTGGTGGGCTGGGGTGATCAGGGTGTAGGGTGGGCCCCTGAATATGGACTTTCACCTTGAGCTGCTGTCAACGCTGCTGCCACTGCCTTCTCCGGTGTCTGGTCGCCTGGACTGCCACTTCCATCAGGGAAGCTGCTGCAGGATCCACAATATCATCCATACT